>NC_048575.1:82099916-82342416 GCF_013265735.2 Oncorhynchus mykiss | reverse complement strand
GGATTACGAGCTGTAGGAGCTGTGGTAGTATGATCTGTAGGAACTGTGGTAGTATGAGCTGTAGGAGCTGTGGTAGTATGAGCTGTAGGAGCTGTAGGATTACGAGCTGTAGGAACTGTGGTAGTATGAGCTGTAGGAGCTGTGGTAGTATGAGCTGTAGGAGCTGTAGGATTACGAGCTGTAGGAACTGTGGTCGTATGAGCTGTAGGAGCTGTAGGATTACAAGCTGTAGGAGCTGTGGTAGTATGATCTGTAGGAACTGTGGTAGTATGAGCTGTAGGAGCTGTGGTAGTATGAGCTGTAGGAGCTGTAGGATTACGAGCTGTAGGAACTGTGGTAGTATGAGCTGTAGGAGTATGAGCTGTAGGAGCTGTGGTAGTATGAGCTGTAGGAACTGTGGTAGTTTGAGCTGTAGGAGCTGTAGGAGTATGAGCTTTATGAGTTGTTGTATCTATAAGAGCTGTAGGAGTTGTGGTAGTATGAGCTGTAAGATTATAAATTGAAGGAGCTGGAGGAGCTGTATGAGCGTTGGAGCTGTAGCAGCTGTATGAGCTATGAGCTGTAGGAGTATGAGCTGTAGGAGTATGAGCTGTAGGAGTATGAGCTGTAGGACGTGTAGGAGGATGAGCTGTAGGACTTTAGGGGCTGTAGGATTATGAGTTGTATGAGCTTTAGGTGATGTAGGAGCTGTAATTGTTGTAGAGATGTATGAGATGTATGAGTATGAGCTGTAGGATTATGAGTTGTAGGAGCTGTATGAGCTGTAGGTGATGTGTGAGCTGTACTAGCTGTAGGAACTGTAGAAGCTGTAGGAGTATGAGCTTTAGGAGCTGTCGGAGTATGAGCTTTAGGAGCTGTCGGAGTATGAGCTGTAAGAGCTGTCGGAGTATGAGCTGTAGGAGTTGTAGGAGTATGAGCTGTAGGATCTGTGGGAGCTGTAGGAGTATGAGCTGTAGGAGCTTTAGGAGTATGAGCTGTAGGAGTTTGAGCTATAGGAGTATGAGCTGTAGGAGCTGTAGGAGTATGAGCTGTAGAAGCATCATGAGCTGTAGGAGTATGAACTTCATGAGCTGTAGGAGCTGTAGGAGAATTATGAGCTGTGGAAGCTGTATGAGCTGTAGAATTATGAGCTGTATGAGCTTTGCAGCTTTAGGAGCTGTAGGAGCTTAGAACCAACAAGACTATTCCTAGAGATGTGTGAGCTGTAGGATTATGAGCTGTAGGAGCTGTGATAGTATGAGCTTTAGGAGCTGTAAGATTATCAGTTGAAGGAGTTGTAGGAGCTGTATGTGTGTTGGAGCTGTAGGAGTATGAGCTGTTGGAACTGTCGGAGCTGTAGGAGTATGAGCTGTTGGAGTATGAGCTGTAGGAGTATGAGCTGTAGGAGTATGAGCTGTAGGAGTATGAGCTGTAGGAGTAGGAGCTGTAGGAGCTGTAGAAGTATGAGCTGTAGGAGCTGTAGGAGTATGAGCTGTAGGAGTATGAGCTGTAGGAGTATGAGCTATAGGAGAATGAGCTGTAGAAGCTGTAGGAGTATGAGCTGTAGGAGTATGAGCTATAGGAGTATGAGCTGTAGGAGTATGAGCTGTAGGATCTGTAGGAGTTTGAGCTGTAGGATCTGTAGTAGCTGTAGGAGTATGAGCTGTAGGAGCTTTAGGAGTATGAGCTTTAGGAGTATGAGCTGTAGGAGCTTTAGAAGTATGAGCTGTCAGAGTATGAGTTGTAGAAGCTGTAGGAGTAGGATCTGTAGGAGTAGGAGCTGTAGGAGTATGAGCTGTTGGAGCTTTCGGAGTATGAGCTGTAGGATAATGAGCTGTAGGAGGTATAGGAGCTGTAGGAGTAGGAGCTGTAGGAGTATGAGCTGTAGGAGATTCAGGAGCTGTATGAGCTATATGAACTGTAGGAACTGTAGGAGTATGAGCTGTAGGAGCTGTTGGAGCTGTAGGATCTGTAGGAACTGTAGGAGTAGGATCTGTCAGATCTGTCAGAACTGTAGGAGATCATACTGCTCATACTCAGACTGTAAACTGATGACTGTGTCGGCGAACAGCGGAAGTAATATAGGAGCTGTAGTATCCCCTTTATAGATATAGATTTATATACAGTGCATTCTGAAAGTATTCAGACCCCTTGACTTTTTCCACATTTTGTTACGTTACAGCCTTATTCTAAAATGAATAAAAATATATAGATATCCTCATCAATCTACACACAATACCCCATAATGCCTAAGCAAACACAGGTTTTTAGAAATATTTGCAAATGTATAAAAAATTAAAAACAGACATATCACATTTATGTATGTATTCTGACCTTGACCCTACTCAGTACTTTGTTGAAGCACCTTTGGCAGCGATTACAGCCTTGAGTCTTCGTGGGTATGACGCTACAAGCTTGGTATACCTTTATTTGGGGAGTTTTTCCCATTCTTCTCTGCAGATCATCTCAAGTTGCCAACAGCATGCTTCACCGTAGGGATGGTGCCAGGTTTCCCCCAGACTTGACTCTTGGCATTCAAGACAAATTATTAAATCTTGGTTTCATCAGACCAGAGAATCTTGTTTCTCATGGTCTGAGAATCCTTTAGCTGCCTTTTGGCAAACTCCAAGTGGGCTGTCATGTGCCTTTTACTGAGGAGTGGCTTCTGTCTGGCCACTCTACCATTAAGGCCTGGTTTGTGGAGTGTTGCAGATATTGAGTATTGACAACAGGGGAGTGTTCTGGAGTATTGACGACAGGGGAGGTTTCTAGAGTATTGACAACAGAGGGTTCTAGACTATTCAAAACAAGGGAGGGTTCTAGAGTATTGAAAACAGGGGAGGGTTATAGAGTATTGAGAACAGGTGAGAATGCTAGAGTATTGAAAGCAGGGGAGGATGCTAGAGTATTGAAAACAGGGGAGGGTTCTAGAGTATTGACAACAGGGGAGGGTTCTAGAGTATTGACAACAGGGGAGGATGCTACAGTATTGACAGCATGGGAGGATGCTAGAGTATTGAAAACAGGGGAGGGTTCTAGAGTATTGACAACAGGGGAGGGTTCTAGAGTATTGACAACAGGGAGGATGCTAGAGTATTGACAGCATAGGAGGATGCTAGAGTATTGACAACAGGGGAGGATGCTAGAGTATTGACAACAGGGAAGGATGCTAGAGTATTGACAACAGGAGAGGGTTCTAGAGTATTGACAACAGGGGAGGATGCTAGAGTATTGACGACAGGGGAGGATGCTAGAGTATTGACAACGGGGAGGATGCTAGAGTATTGACAGCAGGGGAGGATACTAGAGTATTGACAGCAGGGAAGGATGCTAGAGTATTGGCAGCAGGGGAGGATGCTAGAGTATTGACAGCAGGGAAGGATGCTAGAGTATTGACAGCAGGGGAGGATGCTAGAGTATTGACAACAGGGGAGGGTTCTAGAATATTGACAACAGGGGAGGATGCTAGAGTATTGACAACAGGGGAGGGTGCTAGAGTATTGAAAACAGGGGAGGGTTATAGAGTTTTTACAACAGGGGAGGATACTAGAGTATTGACAGCAGGGGAGGATGCTAGAGTATTGACAACAGGGGAGGGTTCTAGAGTATTGACAACAGGGGAGGATGCTAGAGTATTGACAGCAGGGGAGGGGTGTAGAGTATTAACAACAGGGGAGGATGCTAGAGTATTGACAACATGGGTGGATGCTAGAGTATTGACAACAGGGGAGGATGCTAGATTATTGACAACATGGGAGGATGCTAGAGTATTGACAACAGGGGAGGATGCTAGAGTATTGACAGCAGGGTAGGTAACTAGAGTATTGACAACAGGGGAGGGTTCTAGAGTATTGACAACAGGTGACGTTTCTAGAGTATTGATAACAGTGGAGGGTTCTAGAGTATTAACAACAGGGGAGGGTTCTAGAGTATTGACAACAGGGGAGGATCCTAGAGTATTGACAACAGGGGAGGGGTGTAGAGTATTGACAACAGGGGAGGATGCTAGAGTATTGACAACAGGGGAGGATGCTAGAGTATTGACAACAGGGGAGGATGCTAGAGTATTGACAACAGGGGAGGGTTCTAGAGTATTGACAACAGCGGAGGGTGCTAGAGTATTGACAACAGGGGAGGATGCTAGAGTATTGACAACAGGTGAGGGTGCTAGAGTATTGACAACAGCGGAGGGTGCTAGAGTATTGACAGCAGGGGAGGGTGCTAGAGTATTGACAACAGCGGAGGGTGCTAGAGTATTGACAACAGCGGAGGGTGCTAGAGTATTGACAACAGGGGAGGATGCTAGAGTATTGACAACAGGGGAGGATGCTAGAGTATTGACAACAGGGGAGGATGCTAGAGTATTGACAACAGGGGAGGGTTCTAGAGTATTGACAACAGGGGAGGATGCTAGAGTATTGACAGCATGGGAGGATGCTAGAGTATTGAAAACAGGGGAGGGTTCTAGAGTATTGACAACAGGGGAGGGTTCTAGAGTATTGACAACAGGGAGGATGCTAGAGTATTGACAGCATAGGAGGATGCTAGAGTATTGACAACAGGGGAGGATGCTAGAGTATTGACAACAGGGAAGGATGCTAGAGTATTGACAACAGGAGAGGGTTCTAGAGTATTGACAACAGGGGAGGATGCTAGAGTATTGACGACAGGGGAGGATGCTAGAGTATTGACAACGGGGGAGGATGCTAGAGTATTGACAGCAGGGGAGGATACTAGAGTATTGACAGCAGGGAAGGATGCTAGAGTATTGGCAGCAGGGGAGGATGCTAGAGTATTGACAGCAGGGAAGGATGCTAGAGTATTGACAGCAGGGGAGGATGCTAGAGTATTGACAACAGGGGAGGGTTCTAGAATATTGACAACAGGGGAGGATGCTAGAGTATTGACAACAGGGGAGGGTGCTAGAGTATTGAAAACAGGGGAGGGTTATAGAGTTTTTACAACAGGGGAGGATACTAGAGTATTGACAGCAGGGGAGGATGCTAGAGTATTGACAACAGGGGAGGGTTCTAGAGTATTGACAACAGGGGAGGATGCTAGAGTATTGACAGCAGGGGAGGGGTGTAGAGTATTAACAACAGGGGAGGATGCTAGAGTATTGACAACAGGGGAGGATGCTAGATTATTGACAACAGGGGAGGATGCTAGAGTATTGACAACAGGGGAGGATGCTAGAGTATTGACAGCAGGGTAGGTAACTAGAGTATTGACAACAGGGGAGGGTTCTAGAGTATTGACAACAGGTGACGTTTCTAGAGTATTGATAACAGTGGAGGATTCTAGAGTATTAACAACAGGGGAGGGTTCTAGAGAATTGACAGCAGGGGAGGATCCTAGAGTATTGACAACAGGGGAGGGGTGTAGAGTATTGACAACAGGGGAGGATGCTAGAGTATTGACAACAGGGGAGGATGCTAGAGTATTGACAACAGGGGAGGATGCTAGAGTATTGACAACAGGGGAGGGTTCTAGAGTATTGACAACAGCGGAGGGTGCTAGAGTATTGACAACAGGGGAGGATGCTAGAGTATTGACAACAGGGGAGGGTTCTAGAGTATTGACAACAGGGGAGGGTTTTAGAGTATTGACAACAGGGGAGGATAATAGAGTATTGACAACAGGGGAGGGTTCTAGAGTATTGACAACAGGGGAGGGTGCTAGAGTATTGACAACAGGGGAGGATGCTAGAGTATTGACAACAGGTGAGGGTGCTAGAGTATTGACAACAGGGGAGGATGCTAGAGTATTGACAACAGGGGATTGTTCTATGGTATTGACAACAGCGGAGGGTGCTAGAGTATTGACAACAGGGGAGGATGCTAGAGTATTGACAACAGCGGAGGCTGCTAGAGTATTGACAACAGCGGAGGGTTCTAGAGTATTGACAGCAGGGGAGGATGCTAGAGTATTGACAACAGCGGAGGGTGCTAGAGTATTGACAACAGCGGAGGGTTCTAGAGTATTGACAGCAGGGGAGGATGCTAGAGTATTGACAACAGCGGAGGGTGCTAGAGTATTGACAACAGCGGAGGGTTCTAGAGTATTGACAGCAGGGGAGGATGCTAGAGTATTGACAACAGGGGAGGATGCTAGAGTATTGACAACAGGGGAGGATGCTAGAGTATTGACAACAGGAGAGGGTTCTAGAGTATTGACAACAGGGGAGGATGCTAGAGTATTGACGACAGGGGAGGATGCTAGAGTATTGACAACGGGGGAGGATGCTAGAGTATTGACAGCAGGGGAGGATACTAGAGTATTGACAGCAGGGAAGGATGCTAGAGTATTGGCAGCAGGGGAGGATGCTAGAGTATTGACAGCAGGGAAGGATGCTAGAGTATTGACAGCAGGGGAGGATGCTAGAGTATTGACAACAGGGGAGGGTTCTAGAATATTGACAACAGGGGAGGATGCTAGAGTATTGACAACAGGGGAGGGTGCTAGAGTATTGAAAACAGGGGAGGGTTATAGAGTTTTTACAACAGGGGAGGATACTAGAGTATTGACAGCAGGGGAGGATGCTAGAGTATTGACAACAGGGGAGGGTTCTAGAGTATTGACAACAGGGGAGGATGCTAGAGTATTGACAGCAGGGGAGGGGTGTAGAGTATTAACAACAGGGGAGGATGCTAGAGTATTGACATCATGGGTGGATGCTAGAGTATTGACAACAGGGGAGGATGCTAGATTATTGACAACAGGGGAGGATGCTAGAGTATTGACAACAGGGGAGGATGCTAGAGTATTGACAGCAGGGTAGGTAACTAGAGTATTGACAACAGGGGAGGGTTCTAGAGTATTGACAACAGGTGACGTTTCTAGAGTATTGATAACAGTGGAGGGTTCTAGAGTATTAACAACAGGGGAGGGTTCTAGAGTATTGACAACAGGGGAGGATCCTAGAGTATTGACAACAGGGGAGGGGTGTAGAGTATTGACAACAGGGGAGGATGCTAGAGTATTGACAACATGGGAGGATGCTAGAGTATTGACAACAGGGGAGGATGCTAGAGTATTGACATCAGGGGAGGGTTCTAGAGTATTGACAACAGCGGAGGGTGCTAGAGTATTGACAACAGGGGAGGATGCTAGAGTATTGACAACAGGTGAGGGTGCTAGAGTATTGACAACAGGGGAGGATGCTAGAGTATTGACAACAGGGGAGGGTTCTAGAGTATTGACAACAGGGGAGGGTGCTAGAGTATTGACAACAGGGGAGGATGCTAGAGTATTGACAACAGCGGAGGCTGCTAGAGTATTGACAACAGCGGAGGGTTCTAGAGTATTGACAGCAGGGGAGGATGCTAGAGTATTGACAACAGCGGAGGCTGCTAGAGTATTGACAACAGCGGAGGGTTCTAGAGTATTGACAGCAGGGGAGGATGCTAGAGTATTGACAACAGCGGAGGGTGCTAGAGTATTGACAACAGCGGAGGGTTCTAGAGTATTGACAGCAGGGGAGGATGCTAGAGTATTGACAACAGCGGAGGGTGCTAGAGTATTGACAACATGGGAGGGTGCTAGAGTATTGACAACAGGGGAGGATGCTAGAGTATTGACAACAGCGGAGGGTTCTAGAGTATTGACAGCAGGGGAGGATGCTAGAGTATTGACAACAGCGGAGGGTGCTAGAGTATTGACAACAGCGGAGGGTTCTAGTTTATTGACAGCAGGGGAGGATGCTAGAGTATTGACAACAGCGGAGGGTGCTAGAGTATTGACAACAGGGGAGGGTGCTAGAGTATTGACAACAGCGGAGGGTGCTAGAGTATTGACAGCAGGGGAGGGTGCTAGAGTATTGACAACAGCGGAGGGTGCTAGAGTATTGACAACAGCGGAGGGTGCTAGAGTATTGACAACAGGGGAGGATGCTAGAGTATTGACAACAGGGGAGGATGCTAGAGTATTGACAACAGGGGAGGATGCTAGAGTATTGACAACAGGGGAGGGTTCTAGAGTATTGACAACAGGGGAGGATGCTAGAGTATTGACAGCATGGGAGGATGCTAGAGTATTGAAAACAGGGGAGGGTTCTAGAGTATTGACAACAGGGGAGGGTTCTAGAGTATTGACAACAGGGAGGATGCTAGAGTATTGACAGCATAGGAGGATGCTAGAGTATTGACAACAGGGGAGGATGCTAGAGTATTGACAACAGGGAAGGATGCTAGAGTATTGACAACAGGAGAGGGTTCTAGAGTATTGACAACAGGGGAGGATGCTAGAGTATTGACGACAGGGGAGGATGCTAGAGTATTGACAACGGGGGAGGATGCTAGAGTATTGACAGCAGGGAGGATACTAGAGTATTGACAGCAGGGAAGGATGCTAGAGTATTGGCAGCAGGGGAGGATGCTAGAGTATTGACAGCAGGGAAGGATGCTAGAGTATTGACAGCAGGGGAGGATGCTAGAGTATTGACAACAGGGGAGGGTTCTAGAATATTGACAACAGGGGAGGGTGCTAGAGTATTGAAAACAGGGGAGGGTTATAGAGTTTTTACAACAGGGGAGGATACTAGAGTATTGACAGCAGGGGAGGATGCTAGAGTATTGACAACAGGGGAGGGTTCTAGAGTATTGACAACAGGGGAGGATGCTAGAGTATTGACAGCAGGGGAGGGGTGTAGAGTATTAACAACAGGGGAGGATGCTAGAGTATTGACAACATGGGTGGATGCTAGAGTATTGACAACAGGGGAGGATGCTAGATTATTGACAACAGGGGAGGATGCTAGAGTATTGACAACAGGGGAGGATGCTAGAGTATTGACAGCAGGGTAGGTAACTAGAGTATTGACAGCAGGGGAGGGTTCTAGAGTATTGACAACAGGTGACGTTTCTAGAGTATTGATAACAGTGGAGGATTCTAGAGTATTAACAACAGGGGAGGGTTCTAGAGAATTGACAGCAGGGGAGGATCCTAGAGTATTGACAACAGGGGAGGGGTGTAGAGTATTGACAACAGGGGAGGATGCTAGAGTATTGACAACAGGGGAGGATGCTAGAGTATTGACAACAGGGGAGGATGCTAGAGTATTGACAACAGGGGAGGGTTCTAGAGTATTGACAACAGGGGAGGGTTTTAGAGTATTGACAACAGGGGAGGATAATAGAGTATTGACAACAGGGGAGGGTTCTAGAGTATTGACAACAGGGGAGGGTGCTAGAGTATTGACAACAGGGGAGGATGCTAGAGTATTGACAACAGGTGAGGGTGCTAGAGTATTGACAACAGGGGAGGATGCTAGAGTATTGACAACAGGGGATTGTTCTATGGTATTGACAACAGCGGAGGGTGCTAGAGTATTGACAACAGGGGAGGATGCTAGAGTATTGACAACAGCGGAGGGTTCTAGAGTATTGACAGCAGGGGAGGATGCTAGAGTATTGACAACAGCGGAGGGTGCTAGAGTATTGACAACAGCGGAGGGTTCTAGAGTATTGACAGCAGGGGAGGATGCTAGAGTATTGACAACAGCGGAGGGTGCTAGAGTATTGACAACAGCGGAGGGTTCTAGAGTATTGACAGCAGGGGAGGATGCTAGAGTATTGACAACAGGGAGGATGCTAGAGTATTGACAACAGCGGAGGATGCTAGAGTATTGACAACAGCGGAGGGTGCTAGAGTATTGACAACAGGGGAGGATGCTAGAGTATTGACAACAGCGGAGGGTGCTAGAGTATTGACAACAGCGGAGGGTTCTAGAGTATTGACAGCAGGGGAGGATGCTAGAGTATTGACAACAGCGGAGGGTGCTAGAGTATTGACAACAGCGGAGGGTTCTAGAGTATTGACAGCAGGGGAGGGTGCTAGAGTATTGACAACAGCGGAGGGTGCTAGAGTATTGACAACAGCGGAGGTTGCTAGAGTATTGACAGCAGGGGAGGATGCTAGAGTATTGACAACAGGGGAGGATGCTAGAGTATTGACAACAGGGGAGGATGCTAGAGTATTGACAACAGCGGAGGGTGCTAGAGTATTGACAACAGGGGAGGATGCTAGAGTATTGACAACAGGGGAGGGTGCTAGAGTATTGAAAACAGGGGAGGGTTATAGAGTTTTTACAACAGGGGAGGATACTAGAGTATTGACAGCAGGGGAGGATGCTAGAGTATTGACAACAGGGGAGGGTTCTAGAGTATTGACAACAGGGGAGGATGCTAGAGTATTGACAGCAGGGGAGGGGTGTAGAGTATTAACAACAGGGGAGGATGCTAGAGTATTGACAACATGGGTGGATGCTAGAGTATTGACAACAGGGGAGGATGCTAGATTATTGACAACAGGGGAGGATGCTAGAGTATTGACAACAGGGGAGGATGCTAGAGTATTGACAGCAGGGTAGGTAACTAGAGTATTGACAACAGGGGAGGGTTCTAGAGTATTGACAACAGGTGACGTTTCTAGAGTATTGATAACAGTGGAGGGTTCTAGAGTATTAACAACAGGGGAGGGTTCTAGAGAATTGACAACAGGGGAGGATCCTAGAGTATTGACAACAGGGGAGGGGTGTAGAGTATTGACAAAAGGGGAGGATGCTAGAGTATTGACAACAGGGGAGGATGCTAGAGTATTGACAACAGGGGAGGATGCTAGAGTATTGACAACAGGGGAGGGTTCTAGAGTATTGACAACAGCGGAGGGTGCTAGAGTATTGACAACAGGGGAGGATGCTAGAGTATTGACAACAGGGGAGGGTTCTAGAGTATTGACAACAGCGGAGGGTGCTAGAGTATTGACAACAGCGGAGGGTTCTAGAGTATTGACAGCAGGGGAGGATGCTAGAGTATTGACAACAGGGGAGGATGCTAGAGTATTGACAACAGGGGAGGATGCTAGAGTATTGACAACAGCGGAGGGTGCTAGAGTATTGACAACAGGGGAGGATGCTAGAGTATTGACAACAGTGGAGGGTGCTAGAGTATTGACCACAGCGGAGGGTTCTAGAGTATTGACAGCAGGGGAGGATGCTAGAGTATTGACAACAGCGGAGGGTGCTAGAGTATTGACAACAGCGGAGGGTTCTAGAGTATTGACAGCAGGGGAGGGTGCTAGAGTATTGACAACAGCGGAGGGTGCTAGAGTATTGACACCAGCGGAGGGTGCTAGAGTATTGACAACAGGGGAGGATGCTAGAGTATTGACAACAGGGGAGGATGCTAGAGTATTGACAACAGGGGAGGATGCTAGAGTATTGACAACAGCGGAGGGTGCTAGAGTATTGACAACAGGGGAGGATGCTAGAGTATTGACAACAGCGGAGAATGCTAGAGTATTGACAACAGCGGAGGGTTCTAGAGTATTGACAACAGCGGAGGGTGCTAGAGTATTGACAACAGCGGAGGGTGCTAGAGTATTGACAACAGGGGAGGATGCTAGAGTATTGACAACAGGGAGGATGCTAGAGTATTGACAACAGCGGAGGGTGCTAGAGTATTGACAACAGGGATCCAATCAGTTTTATCCCATCTTTTTTATATATTTTTATTACTTGTTATACAAAATATTGTTCTCTGAGCAATTGTATTAGTATAAAATAATACATATTCCCATTTTTTAAATGTTATATAGCGCAGTATTTTTATGATTGTATTATTTATCATGGGTGTCCAAAATTATAGACCCCATTGAATATGAGTCTCTGTTTATCTATATAAATATCTAAATTCAACTTATTGAGAGACTCCACTTCAAGATATGTTGTTAACAAATACACTTAACTCAAGATTAAAGCAAGATTCCCAGAACTCAAGACATCCTTTCTGTGTCAATTTAGAAAAACAACATTTATGATCAATAAAAAAAAAATTCCCAATGGGCTGTATCTCAGGGGGGTGATTTTTTTCATGGTAGAAAAGTCTGAGGAGCTAAAATGAGCAACTCATTTAGATAAACCGGCTAAATGGAGGTTGTGTATTTGTGGAACTCCGGTAGCTGTTTAAGTACCTCAGTATGTCAATGCCTGGGTAGGCCTGAAACATAACCCTCCAACCCCCCAATAGGCTGAAGCCTAGATCAACACGAGTTCCCCCAGAAAAACTGTCTGAGAACCAGGCGGTTAGGTTCAGAAACGGTTGTAGAAGTTGAAAGATCTGTCAATAAATTGGTTGTAGAAGCTGTGAGCTGAAAGATCTGTCAATTAAATGGTTGTAGAAGCTGTGAGCTGAAAGACCTGTCAATTAAATGGTTGTAGAAGATGTGAGCTGAAAGATCTGTCAATTAAATGGTTGTAGAAGATGTGAGCTGAAAGACCTGTCAATTAAATGGTTGTAGAAGATGTGAGCTGAAAGATCTGTCAATTAAATGGTTGTAGAAGATGTGAGCTGAAAGATCTGTCACTTAAATGGTTGTAGAAGATGTGAGCTGAAAGATCTGTCACTTAAATGGTTGTAGAAGATGTGAGCTGAAAGATCTGTCACTTAAATGGTTGTAGATGTGAGCTGAAAGATCTGTCAATTAAATGGTTGTAGAAGATGTGAGCTGAAAGACCTGTCAATTAAATGGTTGTAGAAGATGTGAGCTGAAAGATCTGTCAATTAAATGGTTGTAGAAGATGTGAGCTGAAATATCTGTCACTTAAAAGGTTGTAGAAGATGTGAGCTGAAAGATCTGTCAATTAAATGGTTGTAGAAGATGTGAGCTGACATATATGTCAATTAAATGGTTGTAGAAGATGTGAGCTGAAAGATCTGTCACTTAAATGGTTGTAGAAGATGTGAGCTGAAAGATCTGTCACTTAAATGGTTGTAGAAGATGTGAGCTGAAAGACCTGTCAATTAAATGGTTGTAGAAGATGTGAGCTGAAAGATCTGTCAATGACACTGGGGTAGAAATCAAATCAAATCAAAGGTTATTTGTCACGTGCTCCCAATACAGTGAAACACTTACTTACAGGCTCGAACCAACAGTGTAATTTCTAAAAGGTATTAGGTGAACAATAGATGAGTAAAGACATTTAAAAAATAGTAAAAAGACAGTGGAAAAATAACATTTGCCAGGCTATATACAGTAGAGAGGTTATAACAGTAGAGAGGTTATAACAGTAGAGAGGTTATAACAGTGGAGAGGTTATAACAGTAGAGAGGTTATAACAGTAGAGATGTTATAACAGTAGAGAGGTTATAACAGTAGAGAGGTTATAGCAGTAGAGAGGTTATAACAGTTGAGAGGCTACATACAGTAGAGAGGTTATAACAGTAGAGAGGCTACATACAGTAGAGAGGTTATAACAGTAGAGAGGTTATAACAGTGGAGATGTTATAACAGTAGAGATGTTATAACAGTAGAGATGTTATAACAGTAGAGATGTTATAACAGTAGAGAGGTTATAACAGTAGAGAGGTTATAACAGTGGAGAGGTTATAACAGTAGAGATGTTATAACAGTAGAGATGTTATAACAGTAGAGAGGTTATAACAGTAGAGAGGTTATAACAGTAGAGAGGTTATAACAGTAGAGAGGCTACATACAGTAGAGAGGTTATAACAGTAGAGAGGCTACATACAGTAGAGAGGTTATAACAGTAGAGAGGTTATAACAGTGGAGAGGCTACATACAGTAGAGAGGTTATAACAGTAGAGAGGTTATAACAGTGGAGAGGTTATAACAGTAGAGAGGTTATAACAGTAGAGAGGTTATAACAGTGGAGAGGTTATAACAGTAGAGAGGTTATAACAGTAGAGAGGTTATAACAGTAGAGAGGTTATAACAGTAGAGAGGCTACATACAGTAGAGAGGTTATAACAGTAGAGAGGTTATAACAGTGGAGAGGCTACATACAGTAGAGAGGTTATAACAGTAGAGAGGTTATAACAGTAGAGAGGTTATAACAGTAGAGAGGTTATTACAGTAGAGAGGTTATAACAGTAGAGAGGTTATAACAGTGGAGAGGTTATAACAGTAGAGAGGTTATAACAGTAGAGAGGTTATAACAGTAGAGAGTTTATAACAGTAGAGAGGTTATAACAGTAGAGAGGCTACATACAGTAGAGAGGTTATAACAGTAGAGAGGTTATAACAGTGGAGAGGCTACATACAGTAGAGAGGTTATAACAGTAGAGAGGTTATAACAGTAGAGAGGTTATAACAGTAGAGATGCTACATACAGTAGAGAGGTTATAACAGTAGAGAGGCTACATACAGTAGAGATGTTATAACAGTAGAGAGGTTATAACAGTAGAGAGGCTACATACAGTAGAGAGGTTATAACAGTAGAGAGGTTATAACAGTGGAGAGGCTACATACAGTAGAGAGGTTATAACAGTAGAGAGGCTACATACAGTAGAGAGGTTATAACAGTGGAGAGGTTATAACAGTAGAGAGGTTAGAACAGTAGAGAGGTTATATACAGTAGAGAGGTTATAACAGTAGAGAGGTTATAACAGTAGAGAGGTTATAACAGTAGAGAGGTTATAACAGTGGAGAGGTTATAACAGTGGAGTGGTTATAACAGTGGAGAGGCTACATACAGTAGAGAGGTTATAACAGTAGAGAGGTTATAACAGTAGACAGGTTATAACAGTAGAGAGGTTATAACAGTAGAGAGGCTACATACAGTAGAGAGGTTATAACAGTAGAGAGGTTATAACAGTAGAGAGGTTATAACAGTAGAGAGGCTACATACAGTAGAGAGGTTATAACAGTAGAGTTTACATACAGTAGAGAGGCTACATACAGTAGAGGGGCTACATACAGCAGCGAGGCTATAACAGAAGAGAGGTTATATACAGTAGAGAGGTTATTCCAGTAGAGAGGTTATAACAGTAGAGAGGCTACATACAGTAGAGAGGTTATAACAGTAGAGGCTACATACAGTAGAGAGGTTATAACAGTAGAGAGGCTACATACAGTAGAGAGGTTATAACAGTAGAGATGTTATAACAGTAGAGAGGCTACATACAGTAGAGAGGTTATAACAGTAGAGAGGTTATAACATTTAGAGAGGCTACATACAGTAGAGAGGTTATAACAGTAGAGAGGTTATAACAGTAGAGAGGTTACATACAGTAGAGAGGTTATAACAGTAGAGAGGTTATAACAGTAGAGAGGTTATAACAGTAGAGAGGTTATAACAGTAGAGAGCTTATAACAGTAGAGAGGTTATAACAGTAGAGAGGCTACATACAGTAGAGAGGTTATAACAGTAGAGAGGCTACATACAGTAGAGATGTTATAACAGTAGAGAGGTTATAACAGTAGAGAGGCTACATACAGTAGAGAGGTTATAACAGTAGAGAGGTTATAACAGTGGAGAGGCTACATACAGTAGAGAGGTTATAACAGTAGAGAGGCTACATACAGTAGAGAGGTTATAACAGTGGAGAGGTTATAACAGTAGAGAGGTTAGAACAGTAGAGAGGTTATATACAGTAGAGAGGTTATAACAGTAGAGAGGTTATAACAGTAGAGAGGTTATAACAGTAGAGAGGTTATAACAGTAGAGAGGTTATAACAGTGGAGAGGTTATAACAGTGGAGTGGTTATAACAGTGGAGAGGCTACATACAGTAGAGAGGTTATAACAGTAGAGAGGTTATAACAGTAGACAGGTTATAACAGTAGAGAGGTTATAACAGTAGAGAGGCTACATACAGTAGAGAGGTTATAACAGTAGAGAGGTTATAACAGTAGAGAGGTTATAACAGTAGAGAGGCTACATACAGTAGAGAGGTTATAACAGTAGAGTTTACATACAGTAGAGAGGCTACATACAGTAGAGGGGCTACATACAGCAGCGAGGCTATAACAGTAGAGAGGTTATATACAGTAGAGAGGTTATTCCAGTAGAGAGGTTATAACAGTAGAGAGGTTATAACAGTAGAGAGGCTACATACAGTAGAGAGGTTATAACAGTAGAGGCTACATACAGTAGAGAGGTTATAACAGTAGAGAGGCTACATACAGTAGAGAGGTTATAACAGTAGACATGTTATAACAGTAGAGAGGCTACATACAGTAGAGAGGTTATAACAGTAGAGAGGTTATAACATTTAGAGAGGCTACATACAGTAGAGAGGTTATAACAGTAGAGAGGTTATAACAGTAGAGAGGTTACATACAGTAGAGAGGTTATAACAGTAGAGAGGTTATAACAGTAGAGAGGTTATAACAGTAGAGAGGTTATAACAGTAGAGAGGCTACATACAGTAGAGAGGCTACATACAGTAGAGAGGCTACATACAGTAGAGGGGCTACATACAGCAGCGAGGCTATAACAGTAGAGAGGCTACATACAGTAGAGAGGTTATAACAGTAGAGAGGCTACATACAGTAGAGAGGCTACATACAGTAGAGAGGCTACATACAGCAGCGAGGCTATAACAGTAGAGAGGCTATATACAGTAGAGAGGCTACATACAGTAGAGAGGTTAAAACAGTAGAGGCTACATACAGTAGAGAGGTTATATACAGTAGAGAGGTTATAACAGTAGAGAGGCTACATACAGTAGAGAGGTTATAACAGTAGAGAGGCTACATACAGCAGCGAGGCTATAACAGTAGAGAGGCTATATACAGTAGAGAGGCTACATACAGTAGAGAGGATATAACAGTAGAGAGGCTATATACAGTAGAGAGGCTATATACAGGCACCGGTTAGTCAGGCTCATTGAGGTAGTATGAACATGGAGATATGGTTAAAGTTACTATGCATGCACAACACAAATAGTCCAGTTAGCCATTTGATTACCTGTTCAGGAGTCTTGTGATTTGGGGGTAAAAACTGTTTTTGTCCTAGACTTGGCACTCCGGTACCGCTTGCCATGCGGTAGTAGAGAGAACAGTCTATGACTGGGGTGGCTGGGGTCTTCGACAATTTTTAGGACCTTCCTCTGACACCATCTGGTATAGAGGTCCTGGATGGCAGGCAGCTTAGCCCCAGTGACGTACTGGGCCGTACACACTACCCTCTGTTGTGCCTTGCGGTCGGAGGCCGAGCAGTTGCCATACCAGGTAGTGATGCAACCGGCCAGGATGCTCTCGATGTTGCAGCTGTCAAAGCTTTTGAGGATCTCAGGACCCATGCCACGTTTTTTTAGTTTCCTGAGGGGGAATAGGCTTTGTCGTGCCCTCTTCACAAATGTCTGGTGTGTTTGGACCATTCTAGTTTGTTGTTGATGTGGACACCAGGGAAATTGAAGCTCTCAACCTGCTCCACTGCAGCCCCGTCAATGAGAATGGGGGCGTGCTCGGTCTTCCTTTTCCTGTAGTCCACATTCATCTCCTTAGTCTTGGTTACGTTGAGGGATAGGTTGTTATTCTGGCACCACCCGGCCAGGTCTCTGACCTCCTCCCTATAGGCTGTCTCGTCGTTGTCGGTGATCAGGCCTACCACTGTTGTGTCGTCTGCAAACGTAATAAATGGTGTTGGAGTCGTGCTTGGCCATGCAGTCGTGGGTGAACAGGGAGTACATGAGGGGACTGAGCACGCACCCCAGGGGGAGCTCCAGTGTTGAGGATCAGCGTGGCAGATGTGTTGCTACCTACCTTTACCACCTGGGGGCGGCCTGTCAGGAAGTCCAGGATCCAGTTGCAGGGGGAGAAGCTGAAAGATCTGTCAATGAAACGGTTGTTGAGCTGAACGATCTGTCAATGAAACGGTTGTTGAGCTGAACGATATGTCAATGAAACGGTTGTTGAGCTGAACGATCTGTCAATGAAACGGTTGTTGAGCTGAACGATCTGTCAATGAAACGGTTGTTGAGCTGAACGATCTGTCAATGAAACGGTTGTTGAGCTGAACGATCTGTCAATGAAACGGTTGTTGAGCTGAACGATCTATCAATGAAACGGTTGTTGAGCTGAACGATCTATCAATGAAACGGTTGCTGAGCTGAACGATCTGAAACGGTTGCTGAGCTGTTAGATCCCTCAGTCGAGCAGTGAATTTCAAACTAATTAAATTAAACCACAGGGACCAGGGAGGTTTTTCTAATGCCTTGCAAAGAAGGGCACCAATTGGTAGATGGGTAAAAAAAAGAAGCAGACTGAATATCCCTTTGAGCATGGTGAAGTTATTAATTACACTTTGGATGGTGTATCAATACAACCAGTAACTACAAAGGTATAGGCGTCCTTCCTAACTCAGTTGCCGGAGAGGAAGGCAACCACTCAGGGATTTCACCACGAGGCCAATGGTGACTTTAAAACAGTTACAGAGTTTAATGGCTGTGTTGGGAGAAAACTGAGGATGGATCAACAACATTGTCGTTACTCCACAATACAACCATAAATGACAGCATGAAAAGATGGAAGCCCGTACAGAATAAAACATATTCCAACAAGGAACTAAAGTAAAACTGAAAAAAATGTGGCAAAGAAATGTACTTTATGTCCTGAATGCAAAGCTTTGTGTTTCGGGCCAATCAAACACAACACATCACTGAGTACCACTTTTCATATCTTCAAGCATGGTGGTGGCTGCATCATGTTATTGGTATGCTTGTCATCGGCAAGGACTAGGCAGTTTTTTTTAGGATGAAAAGTAACTGAACAGAGCTAAAGCACGGGCAAAATCCTGGAGGAAAACCTGGTTCAGTCTGCTTTCCACCAGACACTGGAAGACAAACTCACCTTTCAGCAGGACAATAACCTGAAACACAAGGCCAAATATACACTGGAGTTGCTTACCAAGACGAGATTGAATGTTTCGGAGTGGCCCAGCTACAGTTATGGCAAGACATTAAAATCGCTGACGAGCAATGATCAACAACCAACTTGACAGAGCTTGAATAATTTTTTTAAAGAATAATGTCTAAATATTGCTCCTATCCAGATGTGTAAAGCTCTTAAAGAATTATCCAGAAAGACTCACAGCTGTTAACGCTTCCAAATGTGATTCTAACATGTATTGATTCAGGGGTGTGAATACTTGTGTAAATGAGATATTTCTGTATTTATTTTTCAAAACATTTGCAAACATCTCTAAAAATATGTTTTCACTTTGACAATATGGGGTATTGTGAAGTCATTAGGGGTTATTGTGAAGTCATTAGGGGTTATTGTGATGTCATTAGGGGGTATTGTGATGTCATTAGGGGTTATTGTGATGTCATTAGGGGTTATTGTGATGTCATTAGGGGGAATTGTGAAGTCATTAGGGGTTATTGTGATGTCATTAGGGGGTAATGTGTGTAGATGGATGAGAAGAAAAACATATATTTAATCCCTTTTGAATTCAGGCTGTAACACAACACAATGTGGAATAAGTCAAGGTGTATGAATACCTTCTGAAGGCACTGTACCTAAGGAAAACGATTGAGGGGCTCTATGCAACACCCTTAAAAATGTGAGGGAAAATGATTTCTTAAGGCAAATCTTAAAGGAAAACACTTTAAAATGTTTTATGCCGAGTTCTACTAAGAGCTAGAACTTCCTCCGTTTTGATTTGTGAGTGTTCTAAATTCTAGAGTTCCAGAGTTCTGGAATATCAACAGTCGGGTGTTTTGGTTTGTGAGTGTTCTAAATTCTAGAGTTCCAGAGTTCTGGAATATCAACAGTCGGGTGTTTCCAGCTTGGTTTCTTCCCTGCTCGCTGTGTGAGGTCAGACGTGTACATGTGGTGTGGTACATTCCTTCTGCTCTCAGCAAGTGTTTGGCAAGTCAGAGGAAAGTAAACAAATACCTAATACCGTCTCCATGTTGGAAACCTCTGGAAGCCATTAGGTAGAAAAATGATTCCTGTTGTCTGTTATCAGCTCGTGGCAGCCCATGTACTGTTTGTAAATATTAGATATGAACCCATTCTGCATAAGAGTCCAAATCCAATCCTTTTTTGTTTAAAATCCTCACAGAACATAACATTTCTCCATCTCTCTCTCTCTCTCTGCTGTCTAGAACTTGACTAATTGGATTCACACTTGCACTTTTCACACTATTGTGCCAACCTAAACTGTACTGGGCTGGCTCAGATAGTTTCTTGACATGCAGCATTAATTTAGTGATGTTTCCTTCTTGCAGCTGACTGATCTGGCGAAGCTAGAGGACCGAGGCCAGATGGAGGGACAGACAGAAACCTGGTGCTCTCCCACATCCATGAAGTTCAGGAGCAGATCACAAGGTAGGTTAGAGAGGACAACATGGCCTGTGGAGGACAGACAGACAGACAGAAAGGAACCTGCCGCTCTCCCACATCCATGAAGTTCAGGAGCAGATCACAAGGTAGGTTAGAGAGGACAACATGGCCTGTGGAGGACAGACAGACAGACAGAAAGGAACCTGCCGCTCTCCCACATCCATGAAGTTCAGGAGCAGATCACAAGGTAGGTTAGAGAGGACAACATGGCCTGTGGAGGACAGACAGACAGACAGAAAGGAACCTGCCGCTCTCCCACATCCATGAAGTTCAGGAGCAGATCACAAGGTAGGTTAGAGAGGACAACATGGCCTGTGGAGGACAGACAGACAGAGGGACAGACAGAGGGACAGACAGAGGGAGGGAGAGACAGACAGACGGAGGGAGAGACAGACAGACGGCGGGAGAGACAGACAGACAGAGGGAGAGACAGACAGACAGAGGGAGAGACAGAGGGAGAGACAGAGGGAGAGACAGACAGACAGAGGGAGAGACAGACAGACAGAGGGAGAGACAGACAGACAGAGGGAGAGACAGACAGACAGACAAACAGGTCCCTAGTGATGTGTAATTGGGGCTTGTTGTGAACGTGTTCATCACACAGTCAGTCATGCCACACAGTTATTTGCTCCAGCTGAAAATAAGTCAGGTTTACCCCATAAGCTAGTCAACCATACTGAAACTGTAGGCGCCTCAAGAGATTTCAAAACAACACCATTAAAAGGGGGAGGATCATTCTAATGTCACAGCTTGTTTGAACTTTCCATCTTCTCATTTGATATCCATCATGGTTTGAACCACTGTCATTGACAGTAATGTTGCCGTGTTATTTTCTGAGGACACGGCCAACAGGTGAGGACATAGACCACTAGGCTCTGCGATGAAGACGGAAGGAGACGATTGGATAGTGAGACGTCCTGTATTGTGTTTCAGAGAAGCTGATTGGCTTGTAAGACTTCCTGGTTTGTGTTTCAGGGGGCGGTAGTCGTCTGGAGTCTGTTGGAGAGGATGACGAGCTGATTGTGGAGAATGGAGAGGCGGGCAGTGACATGGTGGAGAAACCGACACGAGGTGGACGCAAACACTCCCTGCCTCAGCAGTTAGACACTGTAGGCATCCGACAGGTCAGTAGGTCAGAGGGCAGAGGTCAGGAGTCACTAGATCAGTGTCCGGGGATCTGACTGGTCAGTAGGTCAGAGGGCAGAGGTCAGGACTCACTAGGTCAGTGTCCGGGGATCTGACTGGTCATTAGGTCAGAGGGCAGAGGTCAGGAGTCACTAGATCAGTGTCCTGGGATCTGACTGGTCAGTAGGTCAGAGGGCAGAGGTCAGGAGTCACTAGATCAGTGTCCGGGGATCTGACTGGTCAGTAGGTCAGAGGGCAGAGGTCAGGAGTCACTAGATCAGTGTCCTGGGATCTGACTGGTCAGAGGGCAGAGGTCAGGAGTCACTAGGTCAGTGTCCGGGGATCTGACTGGTCAGTAGGTCAGAGGGCAGAGGTCAGGAGTCACTAGGTCAGTGTCCGGGGATCTGACTGGTCAGTAGGTCAGAGGGCAGAGGTCAGGAGTCACTAGGTCAGTGTCCGGGGGATGGTGTTATTCCTGCGGGTTGCCAGGGTTGCCATGCACAAGGTTACTGGTTGAAATCCCACACCTAACCCTAAACGTAGCCAATCCCATCCAACCCAAAGGCTTGTCATTATACAACAGAAGAGGTCAAAGGGTGAAGGTCAAGGAATAATGTACTATCCCCATGGGGAACTTTCCCTTGAAGGGGAAGCTGATTAAACCTAGCTGTGGTGCTCAGCTCCAGTCCTCTGAAGACCTGCTTGTCTGCTGGGTTCCAACCCTACTTAGGGAGCTAAAATGATCCCCATTATTAAATCATGCAAAACGGTATTTCCCTTGAAGGTTTAACAGAAATACACTAGCAACCTAGCCTCCGTATCTCCCGTCTCCTCTCATAGAGATACTGTATCTGTGTCTCTGACCTCTCCGTGGCTGGCTGGGCCAGGGATCCAGGGACGCCTCACGTCTGACCTCTCCGTGGCTGGATTGGCTTTAAATTGGCTATACAGTAAAAGCCTGTTCTGCTCCCTCCTCAGGCTGATAGATATACTGTATATTCCCCTTGTCCCACCAGGCTGATAGATATACTGTATATTCCCCTTGTCCCATCAGGATGATAGATATACTGTATATTCCCCTTGTCCCACCAGGCTGATAGATATACTGTATATTCCCCTTGTCCCACCAGGCTGATATATATACTGTATATTCCCCTTGTCCCATCAGGATGATAGATATACTGTATATTCCCCTTGTCCCCTCAGGCTGATAGATATACTGTATATTCCCCTTGTCCCACCAGGCTGATAGATATACTGTATATTCCCCTTGTCCCATCAGGATGATAGATATACTGTATATTCCCCTTGTCCCACCAGGCTGATAGATATACTGTATATTCCCCTTGTCCCATCAGGATGATAGATATACTGTATATTCCCCTTGTCCCACCAGGCTGATAGATATACTGTATATTCCCCTTGTCCCATCAGGATGATAGATATACTGTATATTCCCCTTGTCCCACCAGGCTGATAGATATACTGTATATTCCCCTTGTCCCATCAGGATGATAGATATACTGTATATTCCCCTTGTCCCACCAGGCTGATAGATATACTGTATATTCCCCTTGTCCCACCAGGCTGATAGATATACTGTATATTCCCCTTGTCCCACCAGGCTGATAGATATACTGTATATTCCCCTTGTCCCACCAGGCTGATAGATATACTGTATATTCCCCTTGTCCCACCAGGCTGATAGATATACTGTATATTCCCCTTGTCCCATCAGGATGATAGATATACTGTATATTCCCCTTGTCCCACCAGGCTGATAGATATACTGTATATTCCCCTTGTCCCATCAGGATGATAGATATACTGTATATTCCCCTTGTCCCACCAGGCTGATAGATATACTGTATATTCCCCTTGTCCCACCAGGCTGATAGATATACTGTATATTCCCCTTGTCCCACCAGGCTGATAGATATACTGTATATTCCCCTTGTCCCACCAGGCTGATAGATATACTGTATATTCCCCTTGTCCCACCAGGCTGATAGATATACTGTATATTCCCCTTGTCCCCACAGGCTGATAGATATACTGTATATTCCCCTTGTCCCACCAGGCTGATAGATATACTGTATATTCCCCTTGTCCCACCAGGCTGATAGATATACTGTATATTCCCCTTGTCCCATCAGGATGATAGATATACTGTATATTCCCCTTGTCCCACCAGGATGATAGATATACTGTATATTCCCCTTGTCCCACCAGGCTGATAGATATACTGTATATTCCCCTTGTCCCCACAGGCTGATAGATATACTGTATATTCCCCTTGTCCCACCAGGCTGATAGATATACTGTATATTCCCCTTGTCCCACCAGGATGATAGATATACTGTATATTCCCCTTGTCCCACCAGGCTGATAGATATACTGTATATTCCCCTTGTCCCACCAGGATGATAGATATACTGTATATTCCCCTTGTCCCACCAGGCTGATAGATATACTGTATATTCCCCTTGTCCCATCAGGATGATAGATATACTGTATATTCCCCTTGTCCCACCAGGCTGATAGATATACTGTATATTCCCCTTGTCCCATCAGGATGATAGATATACTGTATATTCCCCTTGTCCCACCAGGCTGATAGATATACTGTATATTCCCCTTGTCCCATCTGGATGATAGATATACTGTATATTCCCCTTGTCCCACCAGGCTGATAGATATACTGTATATTTCCCTTGTCCCACCAGGCTGATAGATATACTGTATATTCCTCTCAGACTGGCCTCTCAGACTTGCCTCTCAGACTGGCCTCTCAGACTGGCCTCTCAGACTGGCCTCTCAGCCTGCCTCTCAGACTGGCCTCTCAGACTGGCCTCTCAGCCTGCATCTCAGACTGGCCTCTCAGACTGGCCTCTCAGACTGGCCTCTCAGCCTGCCTCTCAGACTGGCCTCTCAGACTGGCCTCTCAGACTGGCCTCTCAGCCTGCCTCTCAGACTGGCCTCTCAGACTGGCCTCTCAGCCTGCATCTCAGACTGGCCTCTCAGACTGGCCTCTCAGACTGGCCTCTCAGACTGGCCTCTCAGACTGGCCTCTCAGCCTGCCTCTCAGACTGGCCTCTCAGACTGGCCTCTCAGACTGGCCTCTCAGACTGGCCTCTCAGACTGGCCTCTCAGACTGGCCTCTCAGCCTGCCTCTCAGACTGGCCTCTCAGACTGGCCTCTCAGCCTGCATCTCAGACTGGCCTCTCAGCCTGCCTCTCAGCCTGCCTCTCAGCCTGCCTCTCAGCCTACCTCTCAGTTTGGCTGTCTGCCTGTCCTCTCTCCCCTGTCTTTCAGCCTACCCTCTCAGTTTGGCCCCTTCTGCCTCTCCTGCTCACATCACAATGCCCTGGTTGGCTACTGCTAATTGCTAAGTTAACCAAGGGCAGATTGACCAGACAATGTTTACTAATTTTTGCCATTAAGTGGCTGTAGCCTTTAAATCAAAGGTGTAAATGTTGTGCCCTCTCACTGTCCCTCTCTCTCTCTCTGCCTCTCTCACTATCCCTCTCACTGTCCCTCTCACTGTCTCTCTCACTCTCTCTCTCACTGTCCCTCTCACTGTCTCTCTCACTCTCTCTCTCACTGTCCCTCTCACTGTCTCTCTCACTCTCCCTCTCACTGTCTCTCTCACTCTCTCTCACTGTCCCTCTCACTGTCTCTCTCACTCTCTCTCTCACTGTCCCTCTCACTGTCTCTCTCACTCTCTCTCTCACTGTCCCTCTCACTGTCCCTCTCACTCTCCCTCTCACTGTCTCTCTCACTCTCTCTCACTGTCCCTCTCACTGTCTCTCTCACTCTCTCTCTCTGCCTCTCTCACTGTCTCTCTCACTCTCTCTCTCTCTGCCTCTCTCACTGTCCCTCTCACTGTCCCTCTCACTGTCTCTCTCACTCTCTCTCTCACTGTCCCTCTCTCTGTCTCTCTCACTGTCCCTCTCTCACTGCCTCTCTCACTGTCCCTCTCACACATTTTTAAGACGTAACTGGAACTAGAAAAAAGGCCTAGTTGTCTGATGACGCTACATTGATGCTGTCTAATCAGTGCTCTGTCTCTCTCACTGTCCCTCTCACTGTCTCTCTCTCACTGTCCCTCTCACTGTCTCTCTCACTGTCCCTCTCACTGTCTCTCTCTCACTGTCCCTCTCACTGTCTCTCTCTGTCTATCTCTCTCTCTCGCTGTCTCTCTCTCTCTCTCTCACTGTCTCTCTCTCTCTCTCGCTGTCTCTCTCTCGCTGTCTCTCTCTCACTGTCCCTCTCACTGTCTCTCTCACTGTCTCTCTCTCACTGTCTCTCTCTCACTGTCTCTCTCTTTCGCTGTCTCTCTCACTGTCCCTCTCACTGTCTCTCTCACTGTCTCTCTCTCACTGTCTCTCTCTCACTGTCTCTCTCTTTCGCTGTCTCTCTCACTGTCCCTCTCACTGTCTCTCTCTCTCTGTCTCTCTCTCTCACTGTCTCTCTCTCGCTGTCTCATTGTCTCTGTCTGTAGGAGTACCAGATAGTTAAGAAATCAGCTCGCTCCCTGAGCACCTTTCAAGTGGAGTCTCCATGGCGACTGGCCCAGCCGTCTATTATATCCAACATAGTCCTCATGAAAGGACAGGGAAAGGTGAGCGAGCACACACACACACACACACACACACACACACACACACACACACACACACACACACACTGCTCACCACACTAGATGTGGCACTGATCCCTTTATTTATCTGTTGTCCGTCACCATAGTCGGTAAACATCCTTCACCCCCCCAGATATATAGTCCCCCCCCAGATATATAGTCCCCCCCCCCCAGATATATAGTCTCCCCCCCAGATATATAGTCCCCCCCAGATATATAGTCCCCCCCCCAGATATATAGTCTCCCCCCCAGATATATAGTCCCCCGTCCCCCCAGATATATAGTCTCCCCCCCAGATATATAGTCTCCCCCCAGATATATAGCTCCCCCCAGATATATAGTCCCCCCCCAGATATATAGTCCCCCCCAGATACATAGTCCCCCCCCAGATATATAGTCCCCCCCCAGATATATAGTCACCCCCCCAGATATATAGTCTCCCCCCCAGATATATAGTCCCCCCCAGATATATAGCCCCCCCAGATATATAGCCCCCCCAGATATATAGTCCCCCCAGATATATAGCCCCCCCAGATATATAGTCCCCCCCAGATATATAGTCCCCCCCAGATAAATATCCCCCCCAGATATATAGTGCCCCCCCCAGATATATAGTTCCCCCCCCAGATATATAGTCCCCCCCCAGACAAACAGTCCTTCTCCCCCCCCAGACATACAGTCCTTCTCCCCCCCAGACATACAGTCCTTCTCCCCCCCCTCCCAGACAAACAGTCTCCCCCCCAGATATATAGTCCCCACCCAGACAAACAGTCCCCCCCCCCAGACATACAGTCCTCCCCCAGACATACAGTCCACCCCCAAGATATATAGTCCCCACCCAGACATACAGTCCCCCCCCCCCCCCCCCCAGACATACAGTCCCCCCCCCAGACATACAGTCCCCCCCCAGACATACAGTCCTTCATGATAAACATCATTGACAGACCAGTAAACAGAGAAGTGTGCTATTGGAATTGAGTTGTATAGTGTATAAAAGTCACATCCTATTCATCTTGGTATATTTTAGTCAGAAGCTTGATACAATTTCACAGTGAATGTGTGTTTGCATGTTGAAACACTCTACAGGGTCTACAGAAGCCAAGTCCTTTTCGCGTGTTCGTGTGTGGTTGGGCACATACCTGGTACGCTCATGTAATGAGTCTGGCTCTTAGTACTTCCTACAGTTTGGTTCTGAATGAAGTGTGTGGGTTTTTGGCCCTGGGGTTCAGACAGTATTGTTGGTAGTTGGTTGTGCTCAGTGGCTGTGAAACCTTTGTGTGTGTGTGTTAGGGACTGGGGTTCAGCATCGTCGGAGGTCAGGACTCTGCCCGAGGAAGGATGGGGATCTTTGTCAAGACTATCTTCCCCAACGGAGCAGCGGTCGCAGACGGACGACTGAAAGAGGGAGATGAGATTCTGGAGGTGAATGGAGACTCTCTCCAGGGCCTGACCCACCAGCAGGCCATCCAGACCTTCAAGGTAACAGTCTGGGTTAGGATTAAGGTTTAGGCAATCCAGACTTTCAAGGTAACAGTCTGGGTTAGGATTAGGATTAGGATTAAGGTTTAGGCCATCCAGACCTTCAAGGTAACAGTCTGGGTTAGGATTAGGATTAGGATTAAGGTTTAGGCCATCCAGACCTTCAAGGTAACAGTCTGGGTTAGGATTAGGTTTAAGGTTTAGGCCATCCAGACCTTCAAGGTAACAGTCTGGGTTAGGATTAGGGTTAGGATTAAGGTTTAGGCCATCCAGACCTTCAAGGTAACAGTCTGGGTTAGGATTAGGATTAGGATTAAGGTTTAGGCCATCCAGACCTTCAAGATTACAGTCTGGGTTAGGATTAGGATTAGGATTAAGGTTTAGACCATCCAGACCTTCAAGGTAACAGTCTGGGTTAGGATTAGGATTACGGTTTAGGCCATCCAGACCTTCAAGGTAACAGTCTGGGTTAGGGTTAGGATTTGGATTAAGATTAAGGTTTAGGCCATCCAGACCTTCAAGGTAACATTCTGGGTTAGGATTAGGATTAAGGTTTAGGCCATCCAGACCTTCAAGGTAACAGTCTGGGTTAGGATTAAGATTAGGATTAAGGTTTAGGCCATCCAGACCTTCAATGTAACAGTCTGGGTTAGGGTTAGGATTAGGATTAAGGTTTAGGCAATCCAGACCTTCATGGTAACAGTCTGGATTAGAATTAGGATTAAGGTTTAGGCCATCCAGACCTTCAAGGTAACAGTCTGGGTTAGATTAGGGTTAGGATTAGGATTAAGGTTTAGGCCATCCAGACCTTCAAGGTAACAGTCTGGGTTAGGGTTAGGATTAGGATTAGGATTAAGGTTTAGGCCATCCAGACCTTCAAGGTAACAGTCTGGGTTAGGATTAGGGTTAGGATTAAGGTTTAGGCCATCCAGACCTTCAATGTAACAGTCAAATCAAATCAAATTTTATTTGTCACATACACATGGTTAGCAGATGTTAATGCGAGTTTAGCGAAATGCTTGTGCTTCTAGTTCCGACAATGCAGTAATAACCAACGAGTAATCTAGCTAACAATTCCAAAACTACTACCTTATACACACAAGTGTAAAGGGATAAATAATATGTACATAAAGATATATGAATGAGTGATGGTACAGAGCGGCATAGGCAAGATGCAGTAGATGGTATTGAGTGCAGTATATACATATGAGATGAGAATGTAAACAAAGTGGCATAGTTTAAAGTGGCTAGTGATACATGTATTACATAAAGATGCAGTAGATGATATAGAGTACAGTATATACGTATACATATGAGATGAATAATGTAGGGTATGTAAACATTATATTAAGTAGCATTGTTTAAAGTGGCTAGTGATATATTTTACATCACTTCCCATTATTAAAGTGGCTGGAGTTGAGTCAGTGTGTTGGCAGCAGCCACTCAATGTTAGTGGTGGCTGTTTAACCTTTCTGATCTCCCCATCCCGGATCCGGGTTCGTGAATACAGACTCAAGCTCATTACCATAACGCAACGTTAACTATTCATGAAAATCGCAAATGAAATGAAATAAATATGCTAGCTCTCAAGCTTAGCCTTTTGTTAACAACACTGTCATCTCAGATTTTCAAAATATGCTTCTCAACCATTGCAAAACAAGCATTTGTGTAACAGTATTGATGGCTAACGTAGCATTTAGCATTAGCATTCAGCTGGCAACATTTACACAAAAAAACAGAAAAGCATTCAAAAAAATCATTTACCTTTGAAGAACTTCAGATGTTTTCAATGAGGAGACTCTCAGATAGCAAATGTTCAGTTTTTCCTGAAAGATTATTTGTTTAGGACAAATCGCTCCGTTTTCTGCGTCACGTTTAGCTATGAAAAAACCCCTGTATCCAGGATTGTGTAAATCTATCAGCAAGCTCATTAGCATAACACAACGTTAACTATTTATGAAAATCGCAAATGAAATGAAATAAATATGCCATCTCTCAAGCTTAGCCTTTTGTAAACAACACTGTCATCTCAGATTTTCAAAATATGCTTCTCAACCATAGGAAAACAATAATTTGTGTAAAAGTAGCTAGCTAGAGTTAGCATTTCGCGTTAGCATTTAGCGTTAGCATTAGCGTTAGCATCCAGCACGCAACATTAACAAAAACATAAAAGTCTTCAAATAAAATCATTTACCTTTGAAGAACTTCTGATGTTTTCAATGAGGATACTCTCAGTTAGATAGCAGATGCTCAGTTTTTCCAAAAAGATTCCTTGTGTATTAGAAATAGCTCCGTTTTATACATCACATTTGGCTACCAAAAAAAATCCATAAATTCAGTCCTCAAAACGCAAACTTTTTTCCAAATTAACTCCATAATATCGACTGAAAACATGGCAAACGTTGTTTAGAATCAATCATCAAGGTGTTTTTCACATATCTCTTCATTGATACATCGTTCTTGGACACATGCTTTCGCCCCTGAATCAAATGGTAAAGTAGAAGCAGCTGGCAATTGCGCACCGAATTCGACGCAGGACACCAGGCGGAGACTTGGAAAATGTAGTCTCTTATGGTCAATCTTCCAATGATATGCCTACAAATACGTCACAATGCTGCTAAGACCTTGGGCGAACGACAGAAAGTGTAGGCTCATTTGTTGCGCAATCACAGCCATATAAGGAGAGAATGGAAAACAGAGCTTCAGAAATTCTGCTAATTCCTGGGTGATGCATCATCTTGGTTTCGCCTGTAGAATGAGTTCTGGGGCACTTACAGACAAAATCTTTGCAGATTCTGAAACTTCAGAGTGTTTTCTTTCCAAAACTGTCAAGAATATGCATAGTCGAGCATCTTTTCGTGACAAAATATCGCGCTTAAAACGGGAACGTTTTTTATATAGCGCCCCTAGAGCTCTAACTGGTTAACAGTCTGATGGCCTTGAGATATAAGCTGTTTTTCAGTCTCTCGGTCCCAGCTTTGATGCACCCGTACTGACCTCGCCTTCTGGATGATAGCGGGGTGAACAGGCAGTGGCTCGGGTGGTTGTTGTCCTTGATGATCTTTATGGCCTTCCTGTGACATCGGGGGGTGTAGGTGTCCTGGAGGGCAGGTAGTTTGCCCCCGGTGATGCGTTGTGCAGACCTCACTACCCTCTGGAGAGCCTTACGGTTGTGGGCGGAGCAGTTGCCGTACCAGGCGGTGATACAGCCCGAAAGGATGCTCTCGATTGTGCATCTGTAGAAGTTTGTGAGTGCTTTTGTTGACAAGCCGAATTTCTTCAGCCTCCTGAGGTTGAAGAGGCGCTGCTGCGCCTTCTTCACGATGCTGTCTGTGTGGGTGGACCAATTCAGTTTGTCTGTGATGTGTACGCCGAGGAACTTAAAACTTACTACCCTCTCCACTACTGTTCCATCGATGTGGATAGGGGGGTGTTCCCTCTGCTGTTTCCTGAAGTCCACAATCATCTCCTTAGTTTTGTTGACGTTGAGTGTGAGGTTATTTTCCTGACACCACACTCCGAGGGCCCTCACCTCCTCCCTGTAGGCCGTCTTGTCGTTGTTGGTAATCAAGCCTACCACTGTTGTGTCGTCCGCAAACTTGATGATTGAGTTGGAGGCGTGCGTGGCCACGCAGTCGTGGGTGAACAGGGAGTACAGGAGAGGGCTCAGAACGCACCCTTGTGTGGCCCCAGTGTTGAGGATCAGCGGGGTGGAGATGTTGTTACCTACCCTCACCACCTGGGGGCGGCCCGTCAGGAGGTCCAGTACCCTGTTGCACAGGGCAGGGTCGAGACCCAGGGTCTCGAGCTTGATGACGAGTTTGGAGGGTACTATGGTGTTAAATGCTGAGCTGTAGTCGATGAACAGCATTCTCACATAGGTATTCCTCTTGTCCAGATGGGTTAGGGCAGTGTGCAGTGTGGTTGAGATTGCATCGTCTGTGGACCTATTTGGGCGGTAAGCAAATTGCAGTGGGTCTAGGGTGTCAGGTAGGGTGGAGGTGATATGGTCCTTGGCTAGTCTCTCAAAGCACTTCATGATGACGGAAGTGAGTGCTACGGGGCGGTAGTCGTTTAGCTCAGTTACCTTAGCTTTCTTGGGAACAGAAACAATGGTGGCCCTCTTGAAGCATGTGGGAACAGCAGACTGGGATAGGGATCGATTGAAAATGTCCGTAAACACACCAGCCAGCTGGTCTGTGCATGCTCTGAGGGTGCGGCTGGGGATGCCGTCTGGGCCTGCAGCCTTGCGAGGGTTAACACGTTTAAATGTCTTACTCACCTCGGCTGCAGTGAAGGAGAGTCCGCATGTTTTCGTTGCAGGCCGTGTCAGTGGCACTGTATTGTCCTCAAAGCGGGCAAAAAAGTTATTTAGTCTGCCTGGGAGCAAGACATCCTGGTCCGTGACTGGGCTGGATTTCTTCCTGTAGTCCGTGAATGACTGTAGACCCTGCCACATGCCTCTTGTGTCTGAGCCGTTGAATTGAGATTCTACTTTGTCTCTGTACTGAAGCTTAGCTTGTTTGATTGCCTTGTGGAGGGAATAGCTACACTGTTTGTATTCGGTCATGTTTCCGGTCACCTTGCCCTGATTAAAAGCAGTGGTTCGCGCTTTCAGTTTCATGCGAATGCTGCCATCAATCCACGGTTTCTGTTTTGGGAATGTTTTAATCGTTGCTATGGGAACGACATCTTCAACGCACGTTCTAATGAACTCGCTCACCGAATCAGCGTATTCGTCAATGTTGTTGTCTGACGCAATACGAAACATATCCCAGTCCACGTGATGGAAGCAGTCTTGGAGCGTGGAATCAGATTGGTCGGACCAGCGTTGAACAGACCTCAGCGTGGGAGCTTCTTGTTTTAGCTTCTGTCTGTAGTCAGGGAGCAACAAAATGGAGTCGTGGTCAGCTTTTCCGAAAGGAGTGCGGGGGAGGGCCTCATATGCATCGCGGAAGTTAGAATAGCAATGATCCAAGGTTTTACCAGCCCTGGTTGCGCAATCGATATGCTGATACAATTTAGGGAGTCTTGTTTTCAGATTAGCCTTGTTAAAATCCCCAGCTACAATGAATGCAGCCTCAGGATATATGGATTCCAGTTTGCAAAGAGTCAAATAAAGTTCTTTCAGAGCCATCGATGTGTCTGCTTGGGGGGGAATATATACGGCTGTGATTATAATCGAAGATAATTCCCTTGGTAGATAATGCGGTCGACATTTGATTGTGAGGAATTCTAAATCAGGTGAACAGAAGGACTTGAGTTCCTGTATGTTGTTGTGACCACACCATGTCACGTTAGCCATAAGGCATACGCCCCCACCCCTCTTCTTACCAGAAAGATGTTTGTTTCTGTCGGCGCGATGCGTGGAGAAACCAGCTGGCTGCACCGACTCCGATAGCGTCTCTCCAGTGAGCCATGTTTCCGTGAAGCAAAGAACGTTACAGTCCCTGATGTCCCTCTGGAATGCTACCCTTGCTCGGATTTCGTCAACCTTGTTGTCAAGAGACTGGACATTGGCGAGAAGAATGCTAGGGAGTGGTGTGCGATGTGCCCGTCTCCGGAGCCTGACCAGAAGACCGCTTCGTTTGCCTCTGGGTTAGGGTTAGGGTTAGGGTTAGAGGGTTAGGGTTAGGGTTAGGAATAGGGTTGACCTAAGTTTTTCAGAAATCCCTTTTGGAGGATAATCCTTAAATTAGAAGTGGTGAATGTAAGTGGCTTTTGACCAATCAATGCCTGAAATCAGTATGACACTCTGTTCTTGTTAATGTTGTTGTCGTTGTTGTTTTGGTCCTAATACTGTGTCTCTGTGTCTTGTCTCTTTGCCCTGTCTCTGTGTCATGTCTCTGTGTCCTGTGTCTCTGTCACTTTCTTTGTCCTGTCTCTGTGTCCTGTCTCTGTGTCCTGTCTCTGTGTCCTGTGTCTGGTCCTGTCTCTGTGTCCTGTCTCTGTGTCCTGTCTCTGTGTCCTGTCTCCGGTCATGTCTCCGGTACTGTCTCTGGTCCTGTCTCTCTGTCCTGTGTCTGGTCCTGTCTCTGTGTCCTGTCTCTGTGTCCTGTCTCTGTGTCCTGTCTCCGGTCATGTCTCCGGTCCTGTCTCTGTGTCCTGTCTCCGGTCCTGTCTCTGTGTCCTGTCTTTGGTCCTGTCTCTGTGTCCTGTCTCTGTGTCCTGTCTCTGTGTCCTGTCTCTGTGTCCTGTCTCTGTGTCCTGTCTCCGGTCCTGTCTCCGGTCCTGTCTCTGTGTTCTGTCTCCGGTCCTGTCTCTGTGTCCTGTCTTTGGCCCTGTCTCTGTGTCCTGTCTCTGTGTCATGTCTCTGGTCCTGTCTCTGTGTCATGTCTCTGGTCCTGTCTCTGTGTCCTGTCTTTGGTCCTGTCTCTGTGTCCTGTCTCTGGTCCTGTCTCTGTATCTTGTCTCTGGTCCTCTGCAGCAGCTGAAAAAGGGTGTGGTGACTCTAACAGTACGGACACGTCTCCGAAGCCCCAGCCTGACGCCGTGCCCCACCCCCACCCTTCTCAGCCGCTCCTCCTCCCCGAACTCCAACGCCAGCGGGGGCAACCCCACCCCAGTACCCACCACCTTCAACGAACCCCCCGAAACCCGCAAGGGACCCCCAGGTCCTGGCCCCAAAGACCGCATCATCATGGAGGTTACACTCAACAAAGGTATCAGAGAAAGTAGGGTTGAACGGAGTGGGGTTTATTTCACTTTAGTTGTTTAGCTCAGTTCAGTCGGTGTGTTAGATTGGCTTTTGTTGATTTGAGTTGACATTAGTTTAGTAAGATATTAAATACTCCGTTAGATCTCTTCTTTACTGTTCTTACTGTCTAAACTATTCCAAGTGGCAATGGTAAAGAGTGGTGTCAGGAGATGCTATGGGCCTACAGTATAGTAGCCACACTCCAGAATCCTCTCACCAACTCACTGTCCTGCCAGGGTTCAAACCTGTCCTGCCAGAGTAAGAACCTGTCCTACCAGGGTCAAAACCTGTTAGTCTTGGAACACAGCAGATAACATTTTATAAATAAGAGAGTGTCCTGCCAGGGTTCAAACCTGTCCTACCAGGGTCCAAACCTGGCCTGCAAACTACCAGGGTCCAAACCTGGCCTGCAAACTGCCAGGGTCCAAACCTGGCCTGCCAGGGTCCAAACCTGTCCTACCACGGTCCAAACCTGGCCTGCCAGGGTCCTAACCTGCCCTGCCAGGGTCCAAACCTGTCCTACCAGGGTCCAAACCTGGCCTGCCAGGGTCCAAACCTGTCCTGCCAGGGTACAAACCTGTCCTACCAGGGTCTACACGTGATCTACCAGGGTCTTCACCTGTCCCACCAAGGTTCAAACCTGGCCTGCCAGGGTTCAAACCTGTCCTACCAGGGCCAAACTTGTCCTGCCAGGGTCCAAACCTGGGATGCCAGGGTCCAAACCTGGCCTGCCAGGGTTCAAACCTGTCCTACCAGGGCCAAACTTGTCCTGCCAGGGTCCAAACCTGTCCTACCAGGGCCCAAACCTGTCCTACCAGGGTCCACACCTGTCCTACCAGGGTCCAAACCTGGCCTGCCAGGGTCAAAACCTGTTAGTCTTAGAACACATCAGAGTCATTTTGGGGGAAATTAAGGATTGCTAAACACCTGGAGGTGTTATTGTCAGTTCAGCAATAAAGTAACCCCAGAAACCCCTCCACAGTTTTGGTAAACAAATAAGGGATGGGGCTGGAGAAATGTTACCACTCTCAAATTCATAGACAGAGCAACGAATACAAGGACTGACCATCCATGATATCACAATTGTAATTTTAATCATGTTTTGAGGCTATACAGTGTTTGTTTACAAACATGGAAGAAAAACAAGATTAGATTTTGTCCAAAAAAATGGATGTACCATACGCAGATTTCCCCTTTAATGAGCGTGTCTCTCGTTGAGAGTGGTCTGCCTTTCACAGAGAGGTTCTCTGTGCTGTCGGGTTGTTTACTTCATCGTTGGCCTCCAGTTCATATGCCCTCTCCATGCTTTTGGCTATGACTTAAATAGGAGTTGATCCAGCCTCCATTTCATATGCCCTCTCCATGCTTTTGGCTATGACTTAAATAGGAGTTGATCCAGCCTCCATTTCATATGCCCTCTCCATGCTTTTGGCTATGACTTAAATAGGAGTTGATCCAGGCTCCATTTCATATGCCCTTTCCATGCTTTTGGCTATGACTTAAATAGGAGTTGATCCAGCCTCCATTTCATATGCCCTCTCCATGCTTTTGGCTATGACTTAAATAGGAGTTGATCCAGGCTCCATTTCTTATGCCCTCTCCATGCTTTTGGCTATGACTTAAATAGGAGTTGATCCAGCCTCCATTTCATAGTGCCCTCTCCATGCTTTTGGCTATGACTTAAATAGGAGTTGATATAGCCTCCATTTCATATTCCCTCTCCATGCTTTTGGCTATGACTTAAATAGGAGTTGATCCAGCCTCCATTTCATATGCCCTCTCCATGCTTTTGGCTATGACTTAAATAGGAGTTGATATAGCCTCCATTTCATATGCCCTCTCCATGCTTTTGGCTATGACTTAAATAGGAGTTGATCCAGGCTCCATTTCTTATGCCCTCTCCATGCTTTCGGCTATGACTTAAATAGGAGTTGATCCAGCCTCCATTTCTTATGCCCTCTCCATGCTTTCGGCTATGACTTAAATAGGAGTTGATCCAGCCTCCATTTCATCACCTGTAACTATGGAGGAAGAAGAGAAAGACTGATAGCTTAGAAGACGGGACATTTTAAGAATCGTTAGAAATGCATCTTGCTCATCCTCCCTGTGTCCTTGTTGTCTTTGTTTCCTGCGTGTGTGTGTGTGTGTGTGTGTTCCTCTGTCAGAGCCAGGGGTGGGTCTGGGTATAGGGACCTGCTGTCTAACTCTAGAGAACAGTCCTCCAGCCATCTACATCCACAGTCTGGCCCCCGGATCTGTCGCCAAGATGGATGGACGACTCAGGTATGTCCCATCCCCATTAGTCTCTCCTCCCAACCTCACTCCCTTAGTCACAGATCTAGGATCATCTCATACGCTGTCTCTCCTCCCAACCTCATTCTCTTAGTCACAGATCTAGGATCATCTCATACGCTGTCTCTCCTCCCAACCTCACTATCTTAGTCACAGATCTTGGATCATCTCATACTCTTGTCTCTCCTCCCAACCTCACTCTCTTAGTCACTGATCTAGGATCAGCTCATACTCTTGTCTCTCCTCCCAACCTCACTCCCTTAGTCACAGATCTAGGATCATCTCATACTCTTGTCTCTCCTCCCAACCTCACTCCCTTAGTCACTGATCTAGGATCAGCTCATACTCTTGTCTCTCCTCCCAACCTCACTCCCTTAGTCACTGATCTAGGATCATCTCATACTCTTGTCTCTCCTCCCAACCTCACTCCCTTAGTCACTGATCTAGGATCAGCTCATACTCTTGTCTCTCCTCCCAACCTCACTCCCTTAGTCACTGATCTAGGATCATCTCATACTCTTGTCTCTCCTCCCAACCTCACTCCCTTAGTCACTGATCTAGGATCATCTCATACTCTTGTCTCTCCTCACAACACATCCAACACCATTATCCCAGTAACCCTGGACCCATTCCAATTCGCATAACGACCCAACAGATCCACAGATGACACATTCTCCATTGCATTTCACACTGCCCTCTCCCACATGAAAAAGTGGGTAAATTACTGGGGTGGCAGGGGAAATAAATAAGATGGCAGGTAGTGGTTAGAGCGTTGGGCCAGTAACCGAAACGTTGCTGGTTTGAATACCCGACAAGCTGAAAAATCTTTCGATGTGCAATTTCACTTATGTTGGTACTTATGCTGATGCCTAGTCACCTTACCCTGTCTTCTTCTATATATCTATCTCAAATACCTCATACCCCTGCCTCATACCTCTGCACACAGCATCAATCCAGGACTAAGATCGAATCGCACTACACCACATCCGACGCTTGTCGGATGTGGCAGGGCTTGCAAACCATTACAGACTACAAAGGGAAGCATGGCCGAGAGCTGTGCAGTGACACAAGCCTACCAGACGAGCTAAATAACTTATATGCTCACTTCTAGGCAAGAAACACTGAAACATGCATGAGAGCATCAGCTGTTCCGGACGACTGTGTGATCATGCTCTCCGCAGTCCAACACAGGGGCCCCTCGGGTGTGTGCTCAGCCCCCTCCTGTATTCCCGGTTCACTCATGACAGCATGGCTAAGCATGACTCCAACACCATCATTAAGTTAGCTGATGACACAGTGGTAGGTCTGATCACCAACAACGATGAGACAGCCTATAGGGAGGAGGTCAGAGACCTGGCCGTGTGGTGCAAGGACAACAGCCTCTCCCTCAACGTGATCAAGACAAAGGAGATGATTGTGGACTACAGGAAAAGGAGGACCAAGCAAACCCCAATTCTCATCGACGGGGCTGTAGTGGAGCAGGTTGAGAGCTTCAAGTTCCTTGGCGTCCACATCACCAACAAACTAACATGGTCCAAGCACAGCAAGAGAGTCGTGAAGAGGGCATGACAAAACCTATTCCCTCTCAGGAGACTGAAAAGATTTGGCATGGGTCCTCAAAAGGTTTTATAGCTGCACCATCATGAGCATCCTGACTAATTGCATCACTGTCTAGTATGGCAACTGCTCGGCCTCCGACCGCGAGACACTACAGAGGGTAGTACGTATGGCCCAGCACATCTCCGGGGCCAAGCTTCCTGCCATCCAAGGCCTCTATACCAGGCGGTGCCAGAGAAAGGCCCTAAAAATTGTCAAATACTCCAGCCATCCTAGTCACAGACTGTTCTCTCTGCTACCGCACGGCAACCGGTACCGGAGCGCCAAGTCTAGGTCCAAGAGGCTTCTAAACAGCTTCTACCCCCAAGTCATAAGACTCCTGAACAGCTAATCAAATGGCTACCCAGACTATTTCTATTGCCCCCCCCCCCCCCCCCCCTCTTCTACACTGCTGCTACTCAGTGTTATTATCTATGCATAGTCACTTTAATAACTCTACCTACATGTACATATTACCTCAACACCGGTGCCCCCCGCACATTGACCCCCTGTATAAAGCCTCCACATTGACTCTGTACCGGTACCCCCTGTATATAGCCTCCACATTGACTCTATACTGGTACACCCTGTATATAGTCTCCACATTGACTCTGTATCGGTACCCCCTGTATATAGCCTCCACATTGACTCTGTACCGGTACCCCCTGTATATAGCCTCCACATTGACTCTGTACCGATACCCCCTGTATATAGCCTCCACATTGACTCTGTACCGGTACCCCCTGTATATAGCCTCCACATTGACTCTGTACCAGAACCCCCTGTATATAGCCTCCACATTGACTCTGTACCGGTACCCCCTGTATATAGCCTCCACATTGACTCTGTTCCGGTACCCCCTGTATATAGCCTCCACATTGACTCTGTACCGGTACCCCCCCTGTATATAGCCTCCACATTGACTCTGTACCAGTACCCCCTGTATATAGCCTCCACATTGACTCTGTACCGGTACCCCCTGTATATAGCCTCCACATTGACTCTGTACCGGTACCCCCTGTATATAGCCTCCATATTGACTCTGTACTAGAACCCCCTGTATATAGCCTCCACATTGACTCTGTACCGGTACCCCCTGTATATAGTCTCCACATTGACTCTGTACCGGTACGCCATCTGCAGATGGCTAATGTTGCTGGTACACTGTCGTTGGCTGGTGTTGTTGGCACACTGCAGATGGCTAATGTTGCTGGTACACTGTCGATGGCTGGTGTTGCTGGTACACTGTTGATGGCTGGTGTTGCTGGCACACTGCTGATGGCTGGGGTTGCTGGTACACTGTCGATGGCTGGTGTTGCTGGCACACTGCAGATGGCTAATGTTGCTGGTACACTGTCGATGGCTGGTGTTGCTGGTACACTGTTGATGGCTGGTGTTGCTGGTACACTGTTGATGGCTGGTGTTGCTGGCACACTGCAGATGGCTAGTGTTGCTGGTACACTGTTGATGGCTGGTGTTGCTGGTACACTGTTGATGGCTGGTGTTGCTGGCACACTGCAGATGGCTAGTGTTGCTGGCACACTGCCGATGGCTGGTGTTGCTGGCACACTGCAGATGGCTAGTGTTGCTGGTACACTGTCGATGGCTGGTGTTGCTAGCACACTGCAGATGGCTAATGTTGCTGGTACACTGCCGACGGGTGGTGTTGCTGGCACACTGCAGATGGCTGGGGTTGCTGGTACACTGTCGATGGCTGGTGTTGCTGGCACACTGCAGATGGCTAATGTTGCTGGTACACTGTCGATGGCTGGTGTTGCTGGCACACTGCAGATGGCTAATGCTGCTGGCACAATGCAGATGGCTAATGTTGCTGGTACACCGTCAATGGCTGGTGTTGCTGGCACACTGCTATTGTTGCTGGTACACTGTTGGTGGCTGGTGTTGCACTCTGCAGATGGCTGGGGTTGCTGTTACACTGTAGATGACAAATTTTGCTGGTGTGGCTAGTGTTGCTGGTACACTGCAGATGGCTGATGTTGCTGGTATGGTTGGTGTTGCTGGTACACTGCAGATGGCTAGAGTTGCTGATACACTGTAGATGGCTGGTGTTGCTGGCACACTGCAGATGGCTAATGTTGCTGGTACACTGTTGATGGCTGTTGTTGCTGGCACACTGCAGATGGCTGGGGTTACTGGTACACTGTCGATGGCTGGTGTTGCTGGCACACTGCAGATGGCTAATGTTGCTGGTACACTGCAGATGGCTGAGTTGCTCTCTCTCTCTCTCTCTCTCTCTTTCTTTTCTTCAGGCTTTGGCAATTATTTACTGGACATAATACTAACAGATTGTGTGTGTGTGTGTGTGTGTGTGTGTCTGTGTGTGTGTCTGTGTGTGTGTGTGTGTGTCTGTGTGTGTCTGTGTGTGTGTGTGTGTGTGTCTCTAGTCGAGGGGACCAGGTCTTGGAGGTGGACTCTGTGAGTCTACGCCATGTGGCCCTGAGTGAGGCCTATGCTATTCTCAGTGAGTGTGGACCAGGACCAGTCAGCCTCATCATCAGCAGACACCCCAACCCCAAGGTACACACACACACACACACACACACACACATCCCCCAAGGTACACACACACACACACACACACACACACACACACACACACACACACACACACACACACACACACATACACACACACACACACACACATCCCCCAAGGTACACACACACACACATCCCCCAAGGTACACACACATACACACACACATCCCCCAAGGCACACACACATCCTCCCCAAGGTACACACACACACACACACACACACACACATCCCCCCCAAGGTACACACACACACACACCCCAAGGTACGCACGCACACCCCGAGGTACACACACACACACACCCCAAGGTACACACGCACACCCCGAGGTACACACACGCACACCCCAAGGTACACACACACACACACACACACCCCAAGGTACACACACACACCCCAAGGTACACACACACACCAAGGTACACACACACACACACACACATCCCCCCCAAGGTACACACACACACACCCCGCAAGGTACACACACACACACACACACACACCCCAAGGTTACACACACACACACACACACATCCCCCCCAAGGTACACACACACACACACACCCCAAGGTACACACACACACACACCCCAAGGTACACACACACACACCCCAAGGTACACACACACACACCCCAAGGTACACACACACACCCCAAGGTACACACACACACCCCAAGGTACACACACACACACACACTCCAAGGTACACACACACACACACCCCAAGGTACACACACACACACCCCAAGGTACACACACACACACCTCAAGGTACACACACACACCCCAAGGTACACACACACACACCCCAAGGTACACACACACACACCACAAGGTACACACACACACACCGCAAGGTACACACACGCACACCCCAAGGTACACACACACACGCACACCCCAAGGTACACACACACACACACACACCCCAAGGTACACACACACACACCCCAAGGTACACACACACACACACCCCAAGGTACACACACACACCCCAAGGTACACACACACACCCCAAGGTACACACACACACCCCCCAAGGTACACACACACACACCCCAAGGTACACACACACACACCCCAAGGTACACACACACACCCCAAGGTACACACACACACCCCAAGGTACACACACACCCCAAGGTACACACACACACACCCCAAGGTACACACACACACCCCAAGGTACACACACACACCCCAAGGTACACACACACACACCCCAAGGTACACACACACACACCCCAAAGTAATTCAACTCCACCAATATGCAATGGCCTGCAATTCAACACCCCCTGCTGACCTGGTGCTAATTATCCCACTAAGTCAATCATTCCAACCCACCAAAACCTTCCTCCTAGTGTTGCCTACACCCAGTTAACCAACACTTTGGTGGGTGGGTGGGTGGGTGGGTGTGAGAGAGGGAGAGGGAGAGAGAGAGAGGGGAACAGTGAGGACCTTGCTGTGGGAGTGTGTGACCCACTTTGCTCAGTGCTAACAAGCCCACACACACACACACACCCGCTTCTACATATTTACTGCAAATACATAATGCACACAGTATGAAACTCAACGGTTGTCCCAGACCTAGTCTGAAGAACCTACAGTAGTCCAACACCTTCCCAACTGCCCCTGTCATCAGGAAGTGACCCACCAAGCTAAACCGCTGAATGACCAGCCATCCTGGTGATAAACCCTGGCCCATTTAAATCACAGAACACAAAACTAACGAAGACGGACAACACAGCTAGCTAGCTTCTATCCGTGGGTGAATACATTACTTCTCAGCTGCTCCTGAAGTTAGACAGAAGAATGTGCTGACTCGTCATAATGTAACCATAAGTGATCTCTGCTGTTAATGAAGCAGGGAGGTGCTAGAGGCTGTAGGTTCCTGGTTTCTACAGCCATATGCTACCACTTTAAATGTGACAGAGGGTGGAACCTTTATGTGTAACTGGGGGTTGGATGGGTCAGGTGGTTAGAAGGGTCAGGGAGTAACGTATTGGTGTAGATAAATCACTCAGAGAAAGAGGGAGAGACAGGCAGATGGAGAGACAGGCAGACAGAGGGAGAGACAGGGAGAGGGAGAGACAGGCAGAGGGAGAGACAGGCAGAGGGAGAGACAGGTAGAGGGAGAGACAGGTAGAGGGGGAGACAGGCAGAGGGAGAGACAGGCAGAGGGAGAGACAGGCAGAGGGAGAGACAGGCAGAGGGAGAGACAGGCAGAGGGAGAGACAGGCAGAGGGAGAGACAGGTAGAGGGAGAGACAGGTAGAGGGGGAGACAGGCAGAGGGAGAGACAGGCAGACAGAGGGAGAGACAGGGAGAGGGAGAGGATAGAGAGATAAAGATCGACATAGAGAGTGAGAAAGAGGGAAAGAGAGTGAGAAAGAGGGAGAGGATAGAGCGATAAAGATGGACATAGAGAGTGAGAAAGAGGGAGAGACAGGCAGAGGGAGAGGATAGAGAAATAAAGATGGACATAGAGAGTGAGAAAGAGGGAAAGAGACAGGGATGGCAGAGAGAGAGGCAGAGATTCCTGTCCTGCTATCTGTACAGCTTTGTGTCAATGAACCGTTGGAACAGTCAGGCAACAGCTCATTGTCTTACCTGGGTTATATTTCTAAAGACTTTGAGCGCTTAACCAACACCGAACCACCGAGTCTGCGTTCTCTCTGTCCTTGGTTTAGACAACCAGGTACTTTGACCATAGCGTGTTACATGACCTGTACTGAACTTTACTCACAGAGAGACATATGTGTTTCGCTGTAGGCAGACAAAGGGTCCCTTTACCTTAAACACTCCACTGACAATAACCCACAGTACAAGCTGATACCCTCGTGAATATCCCTTCCGGAAATCAGAGACCTGTCTTAGATCTGCTACTAGATTGTATTACATGTTTTCAGACTGGGGGTTGCGTCTCTGATCTCTGAACAAAGGTTTGACAGATTTCATTAGGCTGGCATCAACACCATGTTGTTTGACACTATTGGTTCATGTTGTCTAATCCATCAGACATGTGGAGACCTACCTTAAATCCCCAATGAACCCCCGTAGGATCTCTAAAAACTAGTCCACTGTCAGATGCTCCTTTATCCCATATACAGTATGGTAACGATTGGTAAGGGCAGATCTGATTCTAGGTCTGTGGTTAGTGGCAACTTCTACCTCGAGTCAAGAAACAGACACACAGTTGAACCAGACAGACATGAAGGGGCGTTGGGGGGGGGCTAACAAGCTGCAACCTGATAGGTTGCTAGTAGATCAGCTGACGGGAGCCGAGCGAGAGCAGCATTTTTATGGTGAGCTGAAGAGGAAGTGGCCTCTGCTAAGAGAGAGAGGGGGAGAGAGAGGGGGAGAGAGAGAGTAAGAAAGAAAGACAGAGAGAGAGAGAGAGAGAGAGATTGAGAGGGGGGAGAGAGAGAGAGTGAGAGAGAGACAGAGGGGGAGAGAGAGGGGGAGAGAGAGAGTAAGAAAGAAAGACAGAGAGAGAGAGAGAGAGATTGAGAGGGGGGAGAGAGACAGAGGGAGAGAGAGAGGGGAGAGAGAGAGAAAGAAAGACAGAGAGAGAGAGAGAGATTGAGAGGGGGGAGAGAGAGAGATTGAGAGAGAGACAGAGGGGGAGAAAGAGAGAGAGAGGGGAGACAGAGAGACAGAGGGGGAGAAAGAGAGAGAGAGAGGGGGGGAGAAAGAGAGATAGGGACAGAGGGGGAGAAAGAGAGAGAGGGAGGGGGGGGCAGAGAGACAGAGGGGGAGAAAGAGAGAGATAGGGGGAGAGAGAGAATGAGAGAGAGACAGAGGGGGAGAAAGAGAGAGAGACAGAAGGGGGGAGAGGGAGAGAGAGGGAGAAAGAGAGTAACACAGTCATCAACAAGTCCAAGCTCTCTTCAAGCTGCAGCATCAACTCATCCAGCATGTTAGTGTTTGTCAGGCTGATCAGATGCTGTTGACTCCTCCAGCATGTTAGTGTTTGTCAGGCTGATCAGATGCTGTTGACTGCTCTAGCATGTTAGTGTTTGTCAGGCTGATCAGATGCTGTTAACTCCTCCAGCATGTTAGTGTTTGTCAGGCTGATCAGATGCTGTTAACTCCTCCAGCATGTTAGTGTTTGTCAGGCTGATCAGATGCTGTTAACTCCTCCAGCATGTTAGTTTGTCAGGCTGATCAGATGCTGTTAACTCCTCCAGCATGTTAGTTTGTCAGGCTGATCAGATGCTGTTAACTCCTCCAGCATGTTAGTGTTTGTCAGGCTGATCAGATGCTGTTAACTCCTCCAGCATGTTAGTGTTTGTCAGGCTGATCAGATGCTGTTAACTCCTCCAGCATGTTAGTGTTTGTCAGGCTGATCAGATGCTGTTAACTCCTCCAGCATGTTAGTGTTTGTCAGGCTGATCAGATGCTGTTAACTCCTCTAGCACTGGCCTGCCTGGGAAAGCAAAGGAAGACTCAAAAGCATTTTAGTGCTCCAATCAAATGAAGGCAAAACACAGGAATGTGTCCCAAATGGCATCCTATTCCCTATGTAGTGCACTACTTTTGACACGGGCCCTTATCAAAAGTAGTGCACTATGTATGGAATAGGGTGCAATTTGGGATTACAACCTGTATCGAAGAGCTCTCTAGCTACAGAGTCAGAACCCTGCAATTACTCCAGTATTGTGGTTTGTTTTTGTTCAATGTAACGGGTGTATTTCATTGAAAGATAAGAGTGATTATGGATGTCATTACTTTTTAAAAGGACTGTAGTTGGGTGCTGGGCGGTGAATACTGAGCAGGGTTTCTGTTAGCTACTAGAGCTAGTTAGTTATGCTCCTACCAAGCTACATCAAAAAATTACATTTTCTATTTCTTAACATTACAAATTGAAGTGTTGTTCCGTTGTTAGAGTTTAGTTTCTCTTCTTAAACCTATCCATTTTGGGTTATCTATTTAAAATGATTGAGCCTTTTATAATCCAGAACATTATATTGTGGTGATGCCAGCTGACATTCCTCTGTTAGTCCTCTTGTTGTTTCTGTCAACTTGTCTGTTCTGATCCAGAGCGCCTGGCCTGGGCTTGACTGGACTGGGCTTGACTGGACTGGCCTTGGCTTGACTGGCCTTGACTGGACTGGCCTGGACTGGACTGGCCTGGACTGGCCTGGACTGGGCTTGACTGGCCTGGCCTTGACTGGACTGGCCTTGACTGGACTGGCCTTGACTGGCCTGGCCTTGACTGGCCTGGCCTTGACTGGACTGGCCTTGACTGGACTGGCCTTGACTGGACTGGACTGGACTGGCCTTGACTGGACTGGCCTTGACTGGACTGGCCTGGCCTTGGTTGGACTGGCCTTGACTGGACTGGCCTTGACTTGACTGGACTGGCCTTGACTGGCCTGGACTGGACTGGCCTTGACTGGCCTGGACTGGACTGGCCTGGACTGGCCTGGACTGGACTGGACTGGACTGGCCTGGACTGGGCTTGACTGGCCTGGCCTTGACTGGACTGGCCTTGACTGGACTGGCCTTGACTGGCCTTGACTGGACTGGCCTTGACTGGACTGGCCTTGACTGGACTGGCCGTGACTGGCCTGGCCTTGACTGGCCTGGCCGTGACTGGACTGGCCGTGACTGGACTGGCCGTGACTGGACTGGCCGTGACTGGACTGGCCTTGACTGGACTGGCCTTGACTGGACTGGACTGGCCTTGACTGGCCTGGCCTTGGTTGGACTGGCCTTGACTGGACTGGCCTTGACTTGACTGGACTGGCCTTGACTGGACTGGCCTGGACTGGACTGGCCTTGACTGGCCTGGCCGTGACTGGACTGGCCGTGACTGGACTGGCCTTGACTGGACTGGCCTTGGCTGGACTGGCCTTGACTGGACTGGACTTGACTGGCCTGGCCTTGGTTGGACTGGCCTTGACTTGACTGGACTGGCCTTGACTGGACTGGCCTTGACTGGACTGGCCTTGACTGGACTGGCCTTGACTGGACTGGCCGTGACTGGACTGGCCTTGACTGGACTGGCCTTGACTGGACTGGCCTTGACTGGACTGGACTGGCCTTGACTGGACTGGCCTTGACTGGCCTGGCCTTGACTGGACTGGCCTTGACTGGACTGGACTGGCCGTGACTGGACTGGCCTGGCCTTGACTTCATTGACATCTGGTGGTTACATTGTGCCATACACCTGTTGCACAAGGTACACAGTGTGTCATAGGAGTAGTGCTGATCTAGGATGGTCTGTCTGGTCCACAATCAGGATCCTTGATCAGCACTAGTGTGAGACTAGGGCCCGATGGTGAATGTGGTTCAATGAGTGTTTCCTGAACGTTCCTCTCTGTTTTGTTCCTCCAGGTTTCAGAGCAGGAGATGGATGATGTAATCACTAGGTCTTCACACAGAGACAGTCTGAGTAAGGACGGACACGCCTCTCAAACTCTAGGTCTGTCTCTCTCCCCCCCCGCACCCTCTCTCTCTGTCTTTCTTCTCTCTCTCTCTCCTCTCTCTCTCTCTCTCTCCTCTCTCTCACCTCTTTCTCTCTGTCTTTCTTCTCTCTCTCACCTCTTTCTTTCGCTCTCTTTCTCTCTCTCTCTCTCCTCTCTCTCACCTCTCTCTCTCTGTCTTTCTTCTCTCTCTCACCTCTCTCTCTCTCTTCTCTTTCTCTCTGTCTTTCTTATCTCTCTCACCTCTCTCTCTATCCCTCTCTCCTCTCTCTCACGTCTTTCTCTCTCTCTCTCTCTCTCTCCTCTCTCTCTCTCTCTCCCTCTCTGTCCTCTCTCTCTCTTTCGCTCTCTCTTTCTCTCTCTCTCCCTCTCTCTCTCTCACCTCTTTATCTCTCTCTCTCTTTCTCTCTCTCTCTCTCTCTATCTCTCTCTTTCTTCTCTTTATCTCCTCTCTCTCACGTCTGTCTCTCTCTCTCTCGATCGATGAAGAGAGTGTCAATAATTGTTTTAAGAGTCTCAGGGCTCTATATTCGGCTGGTGTTAAGGAGGCACAAGTCTTAAAACACACGTTAGTTTAGCATTTCGTCATGTTTTTATTTATTTATTTCCACCTTTATTTAACCAGGTAGGCCAGTTGAGAACACCTTTATTTAACCAGGTAGGCCAGTTGAGAACAAGTTCTCATTTACAACTGTGACCTGGCCAAGATAAAGACTGTCGCTCTGGAATTTTGTGTCGGTGAATCTTCTATTTAGAAACATAAAAGAAATTGGTTTCCCTCCCATTTCGTTTATTTTGACAAAAAAACAAAAACCAAGCATAGCTTACTCTCCCCTATAATAACAGCTGGTTTTGTAGCATCACATAGGTGTGTTATTTTATGCATTAGCCAATTAGCCTATCAATAAAGTTTTAAAGTCAAATCAAATTGTATTCATCACAATACAACTAGTGTGGACTTTACAGTGATATCATTGCTTAGGAACCTTACCCAACGATGCAGAGTTTGAAAATAATAATAACAAGATAGTAACTAGCACAAGAGGAATACAATTAAGTACAACATAATGAACACATTAAGTGCCTGTGCCAGATCAGTGTGGAGAGCTATATACAGGAAGTACCAGTACCAGATCAATGTAGAGCTATATACAGGAATGACCAGATCAATTTAGAGCTATATACAGGAAGTACCAGATCAGTGTAGAACTATATACAGGAAGTACCAGATCAATGTGGAGCTATATACAGGGAGTACCAGTACCAGATCAATGTGGAGCTATATACAGGAAGTACCAGATCAGTGTGGAGCTATATACAGGGAGTACCAGTACCATATCAATGTGGAGCTATATACAGGAGTACCAGATCAATGTAGAGCTATATACAGGAAGTACCAGTACCAGATCAATGTGGACCTATATACAGGAGTACCAGATCAATGTGGAGCTATATACTGGAGTACCAGATCAATGTGGAGCTATATACAGGAAGTACCAGATCAATGTGGAGCTATATACAGGGAGTACCAGATCAATGTGGAGCTATATACCGGAATTACCAGTATCAGATCAATGTGGAGATATATACAGGGAGTACCAGTACCAGATCAATGTGGAGCTATATACAGGAAGTTCCAGTACCAGATCAATGTGCAGAGGTACGAGGTACTTGAGGTAGATATGTACATGAAGGCAGGGTAAAGTGACTAGACATCAGGATAGATAATAATAATAATAATAAGGTGAGGTACCTCCAGATGTGACGCTTGGCATTCAGGCCGTAGAGTTCTATCTTGGTTTTATCAGACCAGAGAATCTTGCTTCTCATGGTCTGTGAGTCTTTAGGTGCCTTTTGGCAAACTCCAAGTGAGCTGTCATGTGCCTTTTACTGAGGAGTGGCTCCCGTCTGGCCACTCTACCATAAAGGCCTGATTGGTGAAGTGCTGCAAAGATGGTTGTCCTTCTGGAAGGTTTTCCCATCTCCACAGAGGAACTCTGGAGCTCTGTCAGAGTGACCATCGGGTTCTTGTTCAGGCCCTTCTCCCACGATTGCTCAGTTTGGCCAGGCGGCCAGCTCCAGGAAGAGTCTTGGTGGTTCCAATCTTCTTTCATTTAAGAATGATGGCCACGCGCTGTACTGCAGCACCAGCTGTGCCACCAGAGACTCTGGGTTCGCGCCAAGGCTCTGTCGTAACTGGCCGCGACCGGGAGGTCCGTGGGTGACGCACAATTGGCCTAGCGTCGTCCGGGTGAGGGAGGGTTTGGCCGGTAGGGATATCCATGTCTCACTAACCAAGGTTGCCAGGTGCACAGTGTTTGCTCCGACACATTGGTGCGGCTGGCTTCCGGGTTGGATGCGCGCTGTGTTAAGAAGCAGTGTGGCTTGATTGGGTTGTGTATCGGAGGACGCATGACTTTCAACCTTCGTCTCTCCCGAGCCCGTACGGGAGTTGTAGCGATGAGACAAGATAGTAGCTACTAACAATTGGATACCACGAAATTGGGGAGAAAAAGGGGTAAACATTTTTTTTAAAGAAACAAAAAAATAGAATGATGGCCACTGTGTTCTTGGGGACCTTCAATGCTGCCGAAATGTTTTGGTGTATATATAGTATATACAGTCTAATGAGTGTGTATATATAGTGTAGTGAGTGTGTATATAGTGTATATATAGTCTAGTGAGTGTATATATAGTGTAGTGAGTGTGTATATAGTGTGTATATATAGTCTAGTGAGTGTGTATATAGTGTGTATATATAGTGTAGTGAGTGTGTATATATAGTGTAGTGAGTGTGTATATAGTGTGTATATATAGTGTAGTGAGTTTGCGACGTGTCAGTACAAGATGTAGTCAGTTCAGATAGTTTGGGCACCATTAAATGGTCTACTGAGAGAGCTTTGCCCTCATGCCTTTTCATTATTCACAATTCACATGCAGTTGAAGTCGGAAGTTTACATATATTTAGGTTGGAGTCATTAACTCGTTTTTCAACCCCTCCACAAGTTTCTTGTTAACAAACTATAGTTTTGGCAAGTCGGTTAGGACATCTACTTTTATCTACTTTTTAAAGTAAGTTTTCAAACAATTGTTTACAGACAGATTATTTAACTTATAATTCACTGTATCACAATTCCAGTGGGTCAGAAGTTTACATACACCAAGTTGACTGTGCCTTTAAACAGCTTGGAAAATTACAGAAAATGATGTCATGGCTTTAGAAGCTTCTGATAGGATAATTGACATCATTTGAGTAAATTGGAGGTGTACCTGTGGATGTATTTCAAGGCCTACCTTGAAACTCAGTGCCTCTTTGCTTGACATCATGGGAAAATAAAAAGAAATCAGCCAAGACCTCAGAAAAACAATTGTAGACCTCCACAAGTCTGGTTCATCCTTGGGAGTAATTTCCAAATCAAATCAAATCAATCCCAGAACAACAGCAAAGGACCTTGTGAGTTACACCAGCTCTGTCAGGAGGAATGGGCCAAAATTCACCAAAATTATTTTGGGAAGCTTGTGGAAGGCTACCCGAAACGTTTGATCCAAGTTAAACAATTTGTAGGCAATGCTACCAAATACTAATTGGGTGTATGTAAACTTCTGACCCACTGGGAATGTGATGAAAGAAACAAAAGCTGAAATAAATAATTCTCTCTACTATTATTCTGACATTTCACATTCTTAAAATAAATGGTGATCCTAACTGATCTAAAACAGGGAAAAAACTGAGTTTAAATGTATTTGGCTAAGGTGTATGTAAACTTCTGACTTCAACTGTACCTGCATTTTGCTTTTTCAAGTAGGCTATCCATCCCCATTTTCAAATAGCGCCCCTTTTCCGATTACCAAAGACAGGCTCCTCCAAACTACTTAATCCTATAATGCCATATCACCTGCAGAGAATCTGGAGAATCTTCCTCGTACATAGGCAGCGACACAATGGACAGAAGCCGAGTAATTTGTGATGTGTGAATGTTATTCCTAATGGCATGTAACCCTATGTGTACACAGTTTCTGGCCCAATCCTTTTTAGAAATATTGTTGTTAGTTTAACAAACAGATTGATTGTTTTTCGTTTGTTTGATATTAAAAAAAAACTGAACTTATTAGAAAGATTCACCGTCCAATGGGGTTGATGGGGAGAACGCAGGCTACATGGCTCAAACACGATACGATTCCTCGTCTGCTATTTCTGGAGGAGTCCTAATATGACCTGATAGATGGGTTGATGGGGAGAACGCAGGCTACATGGCTCGAACCCGATACGATTCCTCGTCTGCTATTTCTGGAGGAGTCCTAATATGACCTGTTAGATGGGTTGATGGGGAGAACGCAGGCTACATGGCTCGAACCCGATACGATTCCTCGTCTGCTATTTCTGGGGGAGTCCTAATATGACCTGATAGATGGTTCCATGATGTTTATAAAACATAACATTTGAGATCAGTATAACAGTGGACACTCCCTCTTTCTCTGTATACTGGATCTTTAACCATCCCCTGTGAACAGTTTGGATGTGCGTAAAACCCTCCATTAGTCTGTATTATACGCCCACCAGGAGCAATTATGGTGCCTGGAACTGTATCTAGACATAACCTATTTTAAAACTGTTCCTGGAACTGTATTTAGACAGCCTATTTTAAAACTGTTCCTGGAACTGTATCTAGACATAACCTATTTTAAAACTGTTCCTGGAACTGTATCTAGACAGCCTATTTTAAAACTGTTCCTGGAACTGTATCTAGACAGCCTATTTTAAAACTGTGCCTGGAACTGTATCTAGACAGCCTATTTTAAAACTGTTCCTGGAACTGTATCTAGACATAGCCTATTTTAAAACAAGTAGTTGTTTCATTTTTATTAGAATTTGATGAGAATTATACATTGTCTTTTTAGGCCTCAATCAATTTAATATTGCTTAACAACTACATTTGGCATGTCCATGTCCTGACTACAATTTTCAGTAGGCCTTAGCCCCTGTGGTTTATCAGTGCAAATGCTACAGCCTACACCGATTACCCGCCCTGTCACGCACTGTCACGCACTGTCACGCCCTGACCATAGAGAGCTGTTTATTCTCTATGTTGGTTGGGTCGGGGTGGGATTTAGGACTTCCCTGCCACCGATTATGCACCCTGTCACACCCTGACCCTAGAGAGCTGTTTATTCTCCATGTTGGTTGTGTCGGGGTGTGATTTAGAGTGGGTTATCTAATGGAATTGTATTTCTATGGGGGCCTGATATGGTTCCCAATCAGAGGCAGCTGTTTATCGTTGTCTCTGATTGGGGATCATATTTAGGTAGCCATTTTCCCATTGTGCTTTGTGGGATCTTGTCTAGATATAGTTGCCAGTGAGCATTATTATTAGCGTCACGTTTCGGTTGTTCGTTTGGTTTTGTTCTTTGAAGTTTTAATTTCTAAAATAAAAGGATGGAAACACACCACGCTGCATCTTGGTCTCCTCCTTATGACGAACGTCACACACCCCTCACACTTTTAATACTTATTCTTTTAGTAAAACTTCTTTAAGCATTATTGGTTAAGTGCTTGTAAAGTAAAGCATTTCACTAAGTTCTACACCTGTTGTATTCGGCGCATGTGACAAATAAAATTAGATTCCATTTTATTTTATTTGAAATACACAACTTGAAGCAACCACATATTTACCCATGGAACACGTTCTGATTGGCCAGTGAGGGGCCAAGCCTCGACACACCCACAACGTGTTGTGTTTCACCGCTTGCTATTGTGCCCATAATTCTGGTTGTGAAAATAGCCAAAATATTTCTTACACACCCTCAAAACCTATATTTCTTATCGCCAGCGCTTAGAAGTGCTTACCTGGTATCATAGTCTGTTGTGATGTCTATGTTGGAGTCAGGTTGTTGAGTGAATGGGATTCTAGTCTAACCTGTTTCCTCTGACCTCTAGGCATGCCTTCTAAGAGCCCCTCCCTCACAGTGAAGGCCAAACAGGCAGATGGCTCTTCCCTCAGCTGGACCATGAAGAGGTTCCTGGAGCCCGCCAGCAGGGTACGATACATTACACACAACAATCAATATATCAATCAATCGATCTATCAGTACATGAACCAATCAATCAATCAATCGATCTATCACCAGTCAATGTCCATTCACTATTGTTAGGAATCACCAATGTTTTTGCAGCTGAATCATATTGGGTTGAGACAAGACCTTGACCTCAACTATTCTTCCTCTTCAGCAGAGTTCCGAAAGCTCTCAGACTCTCATTAGATTCATAGGATAAATGGGGTAAATGGAACACTCAAGGCTTTGAGTCTTCCTTCTTACACGAATGTAGGTGTTCCTCTTGCTTTAATGTAATCTCTCTCTTTCTGAGCAGCAAGGGTCTCTGAGTTCGGAGGCGGAGCTATCTCAGTACTTTTCCCAGGAAGTAACCAGTCATTCGTCGCTGTCGGAAACCACTGCGATGGGATCCAGTGATGACGACATGCTCCACCACAGGAGCTGTAACACCTCAATAGACGACACCCCCGCCACTCAGCCACATGGTACAGTCCATTTCCCCTATTCCACATCCAAATGGTATATGAAAAAGAGTGCCACCAACTGATAGTGGTCTCAGTAAGAGGTGCCGGTTTAGATCTAGCTACAACAGTCCTGGTTTAGATCTAGCTACAACAGTCCTGGTTTAGATCTAGCTACAACAGTCCTGGTTTAGATCTAGCTACAACAGTCCTGGTTTAGATCTAGGTACAACAGTCCTGGTTTAGATCTAGGTACAACAGTCCTGGTTTAGATCTAGTTACAACAGTCCTGGTTTAGATCTAGCTACAACAGTCCTGGTTTAGATCTAGGTACAACAGTCCTGGTTTAGATCTAGTTACAACAGTCCTGGTTTAGATCTAGCTACAACAGTCCTGGTTTAGATCTAGGTACAACAGTCCTGGTTTAGATCTAGCTACAACAGTCCTGGTTTAGATCTAGGTACAACTGTCCTGGTTTAGATCTAGGTACAACAGTCCTGGTTTAGATCTAGCTACAACAGTCCTGGTTTAGATCTAGCTACAACAGTCCTGGTTTAGATCTAGCTACAACAGTCCTGGTTTAGATCTAGCTACAACAGTCCTGGTTTAGATCTAGCTACAACAGTCCTGGTTTAGATCTAGCTACAACAGTCCTGGTTTAGATCCAGCTACAACAGTCCTGGTTAAGATCCAGCTACAACAGTCCTGGTTTAGATCTAGCTACAACAGTCCCGGTTTAGATCTAGCTACAACAGTCCTGGTTTAGATCTAGCTACAACAGTCCTGGTTTAGATCTAGCTACAACAGTCCTGGTTTAGATCCAGCTACAACAGTCCTGGTTTAGATCTAGCTACAACAGTCCTGGTTTAGATCTAGCTACAACAGTCCTGGTTAAGATCTAGCTACAACAGTCCTGGTTTAGATCTAGCTACAACAGTCCTGGTTTAGATCTAGCTACAACAGTCCTGGTTTAGATCTAGCTACAACAGTCCCGGTTTAGATCTAGCTACAACAGTCCCGGTGCCTCTGTTAGAAGGCATGGTAATGACTAGTAGGAAACAGATGTACAAAACACACTTTATTACACACACATTAACACACACACACACACACACACACACACACACACACACACACACACACACACTGGTCAGTGACCTACAGACGGAAGGCTTGTCCATGTGAAGAAGGAAAAGGTTCCGTTGGCGAGCGGTCCAACTGTGTGATGTTCCCGGGCAGAGGTTAATGAGAGAGCTGCCTGCTGGAGACTGAGTCCAGGGACAGAAGTAAGGGGGTTTGAAAACCACCAGGTAAGGCCTGTGATTGGTTCACCCCACGATGTGATAAGGGCGCCTTAGCAACCCCCTTAGCAATGGAGTGGCCAGGACCAGAGGTGTGAACGACCGGGAGATGGTAGCCTCTGCTGGGGCTAGAGAGTCCCCAAGTTGGTCTCTTAACTGCCAGGACCAGAGGTGAGATGGTAGTCTCTGCTGGGGCTAGAGAGTCCCTAAGTTAGTCTCTTAACTACCAGGACCAGAGGTGAGATGGTAGTCTCTGCTGGGGCTATAGAGTCCCCAGGTTAGTCTCTTAACTGCCAGGACCAGAGAGAGGGTTTTTCTGCAGAACGGTTTACTAAATGTTGTGTTATAGTATAGCTATAAGAACCATACATCAATCTAATCAGCAGCTGGGTAAACCAGCATTATGTTTTCCTGAAACCATTGATGTTCATGTTCAGTTTCACCTGACATCTCTGTCTCTGTCTTCCTCTGGTGGCAGGGTTAAAAGATGCCTCTGGTGTAGGAGTGGAGGTCAGCGTGGAGGTCAGAACAGATGATAAGGCTCCCGGTGTCCCGGTGTTGAACCGGCCAGTGGAGACCACACAGCGCCAGACCAGCGTGTGTAGTCCTGGTAGCAGCTCCGTCCGCAGCCCACTGCTCCGACAGAGACGAGTCATCTGCCGTGACGATGAGGTCAGCGATGATGAAGATGCTGGTGAGGATATGATGGAGATACCGTGTTGGTCAAAAATTTTATGTTTTCTGTCTTTTATGAGACTTATTGGGATCAGCAAGTCAGTTCCTGTGCAATGTCTGGATGTGTGTTAAACCCTCTCCTTTCATTCGCTCTCTCTCTCTCTTTCTCTCTCTCTCTCTATTCTTCTTCGTCTAGTTACCCTGCCCTTCCGCCAGGTCGCTGGTCGTGTTCCCGCCATGGGGGTGGTTGCTGACTCTGGCATCATGATCTCTACGTCATCAGTGGAGTTGGACGAGGAGAGTGAAGGCCCACATATCCTGCTTCATAGTAATTCTCTGGAGTCACAGGAAGGGGTCGGTTTCGTTCCTGCCTCCGGCGCAGAATCGCCCTTCATGCCTATCCGCCAGTCGGACCAGCACCAGACCCCCGGGGGAGGAGGAGGGTCTTTCCCCACGACAGGCCCCAGTAACCTGGGTGTGAGGATGGACCCTCAGGGCCCCCTGGAGCCCAAGCACTCCCCTAAGCTGGAACACAAGGCTGTGACACGCGTCAAGAGTATGCTGAGCATCGAGGCCCCGCCCATCCAGCCAACCAATCAGCAGAACCAGAACCAGAGAACCAAAGGAGAGGAGTCTCCGACCTCCCCATCCTCCCAGTCTCTGGCCCCTCAGCCTGGGGTAGGTTCCAGCCGCTCCCTGGGACGGCCTGGTTGTAACCCCAACCTCCTCTGTAAGAAGGGCGAGGCCTGCAGCGAGCTGGCGGGGGAGGAGCCAGCTCACTGCACCATCGACAAGGTGGTCCTGAGGAGGAGTGAGGAGGAGTCCTTCGGTCTGGACCTGGAGATCAGATCCTCTCCTCTGAAGGTGGTGATCACTGGATTGAGGATTGGAGGAGCGGCCGAGAGAGTACGTTGTTTTTCCCGGCCTGGAATCCAAACTGTTATTTCACCATATCAGTTTTGGATTCCAGGCTAATGTCTACAGTACACAGACATCACAAATCGTCCATGTTAACACTGGTACCAGGAGTTAATCAAAAGTCAATCAGCCAGACAATATGTATCTAACTGCAGTACACTGATAAAATCAGCCAGACAATATGTATCTAACTGCAGTACACTGATAAAATCAGCCAGACAATATGTATCTAACTGCAGTACACTGATAAAATCAGCCAGACAATATTTATCTAACTGCAGTACACTGATAAAATCAGCCGGACAATATTTATCTAACTGCAGTACAATGATAAAATCAGCCAGACAATATTTATCTAACTGCAGTACACTGATAAAATCAGCCAGACAATATTTATCTAACTGCAGTACACTGATAAAATCAGCCAGACAATATGTATCTAACTGCAGTACACTGATAAAATCAGCCAGACAATATGTATCTAACTGCAGTACAATGATAAAATCAGCCAGACAATATTTATCTAACTGCAGTACAATGATAAAATCAGCCAAACAATATGTATCTAACTGCAGTACACTGATAAAATCAGCCAGACAATATTTATCTAACTGCAGTACAATGATAAAATCAGCCAAACAATATGTATCTAACTGCAGTACACTGATAAAATCAGCCAGTATACAATCGTACGTCCTCAATAAAACTATTAAGCCTCCTGTTCCTTGCCCTTATGTCTTCATCCTTCTTTACAAAACTTTGCTTTGTTTGATCCTCTCCACCGTCCCCTTTTTATGACCTCATACACGGTACCTTTTGAGATGTGACACTTTATGGCCTGGTTGCAGGAATCCCGGGGCAGGATGTGTGTGGGAGACGAGATCGTGTCGATTGGGGACACGCCCACGTGCTCCTCGTCCTATCACGACATCTGTGAGCTCATGCACAACCTTCCCGTGACCCTCGCGCTGGAGGTCAAGAGGCCCATGTCAGGTGAGTCTATGCGTCCTCCTGCAGACCTGTGATTTGACGTTACACCTCCACATAAGACCTGTCATGCGATGACATCTTTGTTATTAAAAACAGCTTATCACAACCGCCTTTTCCAGTTTCTTTATAACTTACATTACACTAAAGCTTGAAACATTACAAATGTTGACCCAGATAGCATGAAAAGGGTTTTCATGCCATGTCAGTATTCTGACAGTGGGCATAATCTGTAATATCATGTTATGTCATCCCTATGACAGCATTATAACAACCAGGGCTCTTGAACTGTTTCCAACCTGAATACTAACTAAAATAACATAACAAATATATATATATTTTTTTAAACAACTGTCCAGCACTCATGAGCTCACCTGGAGTGATCAGAGACTCTCCACATCATCTGTGGTGACTAAAACACACAAAATAACCTTCTGTTCTTTCTTCTTCCTTGAAGTAATCATTGATAATGCACAAATTGAAGTAATCATTGATAATGCACAAATTGAAGTAATCATTGATAATGCACAAATTGAAGTAATCATTGATAATGCACAAATTGAAGTAATCATTGATAATGCACAAATTGAAGTAATCATTGATAATGCACAAATTGAAGTAATCATTGATAATGCACAAATTGATGGATGTGAGCAAGGCTGTGACCGTCACATAGCTCTCCACCTATCCAATCAATATCAGATCGACATCAAGACAAGGGAAGGGAGGAATAAAAGGAAGATTTAACTTATTTAATTATAAGGATGGATCACTTGAATGATAAAACCCTAGTTCGAAAAAAACAAGATGAAACTTGACCAAACTATCCCTATAAAGGATCCTTGACTACCGCCACTCACTAGTCACTAAGAGCACAGTCTGTCTTCCTGTTGCCCCTTCCATCCTCCCCTAATGCTGCCTTCCCTAAGACATAGGACTTCAGCAGTCTGCCCTCTGCTGGCAGAACCCTAACCCTGCACCCCAAAGGGAACAGCACGCTGCTGGCTTTGTATCCATGGTGACTATCCATTTATTTACCTCAGTAGCTGACCAGTAGTTCACCAGTAGTGACCAGTAGTTGACTAGTAGTGACCAGTAGTTGACCAGTAGTGACCAGTAGTTGACCAGTAGTTACCAGTAGTTGACCAGTAGTGACCAGTAGTTTACCAGTAGGTGACCAGTAGTGACCAGTAGTTGACCAGTAGTGACCAGTAGTTGACCAAGGGTTGCAAAATTCCACTAACTTTCCCAAAATTCCCAGAAATCCTGGTTTGAGGATTCTGGACTTCCTGCTTATTTCCTCCAGATTCTGGGAATTTTCCAGCCAGGATTTCTGGGAAATCAGGGAATGTCAGGAACGTTGCCGGAATTTAACTAAACCTACCAGTAGTAGATCCGTAGAAGTTCGTAGAAGTCCCCCCGCTGCCACATGCCTTGTTAGCTAGCATGAGCTGACATTAGATTTTGCATAGCTTTTTTGTTGTTGTTTTTGTTGTTATTTTGTTGCTTAGTGGTTACTGTCTTTCTGTAACCACACCGTTTACCTCCCTGTTAGTGAGCATTTCTCCTTTGCCAAGATAATCAATTCAGACAGGGGTGGCACATCAAGAAGCTGATTAAACACAGGTGGATAATTACACAGGTGCACCTTGTACATGGGATGATAGCCTCGGCACTCACAACAACAACAACAACAACAACTAACCTAATCTGAAGAAGAGTAGCCTAACTGTGTGTGCCTAATATTCTGTCTGTCTGCATGTGTGTCATTGTCTGCCTGTCTCTCTGTGGGAAGTGTGGAGATCAAACCACCCTCTTCTTTGTAAAGCATAACGCTATACAATAACAGTGTATTTGTCACCCATTGCATTCATCATTTTTTAACTTAATGCACAACAGACCAAGCCTGGAATCCAAATTGACGCTCTGTGAAATCATGGTGAGCACAGCTTTCAGTCTGGTTTAACCAGGCTACAACAGACTTGCTTCTGCTGGGCTGTAGACCGAACAAGGGGCTGCTGGTTCGATCCACAAAATCCTTTCCACATCAGATTTGAGGAATTTGTCATTTGATCCGAGAGCTTTTCCAAAGCCTTTTTAGATATTGGGAATCCAGGTCAGTGGAAATGCGCTGGCGTCAAAGGAATGTTGATTTGTAAAACAGATTCAGTATGTCAACTTACTTCCTGGTATGTCTGACGTTATTGGTGCATTCGGTCACGTGATTAGTATTATTGAATGTGCCATTGAATACTGACGTCCCATTGCTCATTTCTCAACTCTCTCATATCTGGTTCAAAGTGGCTTGATTACATGAGGTTGCCGAAATAAATGTCTCGTTCAGTTGAAGAATGAAAGTACATTCTGGACAGAATGAGTATAGTACTTGTTATTTTATGTGAAGAGTTGATTTCAAAACATGTGTTTTGTTTTAACATGTTGCTAAATTGCACTTTAGTCAAATGTAATTACTAGAATAATGTTCTCCATGCTGTTTCTGTATGAATTACAGTGTCAGGCTTACTACACTGTAGGTATACAGTGTAGATATAAGAGCAATTTAACATTAAGTGTCACACAACTAAAACCTGACTGCCTCTGAAGTAATTAATTCATCTCTCCTCGTACAGCTGTAGATCGCCTGTCCAGCCTCATGATGTCATCGGGGAGTTGTGATGTCATGGGTCCCTCCAATGGGGGGGCTCCAAATCCAGGAAGTCCCTCCTCCTCCTCACCGACCAATCACAATCCCAAACCCACAACCCCAATCAACCACAACCACAGCAATGATATACCGGTCACCTACATTGATGACGTCATGACCAGACTAAGCTCCTCCGATGTAAAGAGCGCCCTCTCTTCCAATACCCTCAAAGCCCCTTCAGAAGCACAACGTACTGAGACTATGGCCTGTAAGTCAGCTGTAGACAGCAAGGCCCTGCCAGAGAATGAGAAAAGCAGAGTTCAGACTCCTCCAGCATTGCCCAGTCAATTGGATTTCTCTGTCTTGGACTCTGGAAAGAAATGCTGCCTCATGCCTGTGGGTAAAACATTCTTGAACAATTACTCCAGAAACTTTAGCAGTAATCTCACAGACGAGGGAATGAACGCTCTTTCAAATAGGGTGGAGAAACCCCCCGGTGCCTCTGCTGCCGATTCTAACTGCAACATGTACGACATGGTTGGCGGCAGTGATTCGGAGAGCGAAGACACCGCCACCGACAACAGCCGTGGCGCTGCCGGCGATAACAAACCGGCGAGCCGCAGTGTCGGCGCTGAGCCCCAGGACACGGATTCTGATGAGGAGGAAGTGGAGATTTGTTACAGTGAGGCCCAGCGGCCCAGCACTCTGAGTCAGGCAGCGCTGACTCACCTAACAGATGGGCCATTGTCTCCACAGCTCCATATCTCTATCTCTGGCTCTGACGGCAGCCACAGTACAAAGGAGACTAGGTCCTTTGATGTAGCACTAGACTCTGCTGCTTCCTCCTCCTCCACTGTCACTACTACTTCAGCGGCCTCCCAGCAAAACGAAGACTGCTCTGTTGTAACCCAATCCAACCCCGATCAGAAACCATTCCCCTCACTGTCTCAGGGTCTGCCTGCCTCTGGCTCTCTATCCTCAGGTGCCTTTCTGGCTGTGGAGGCCAAAGGTTCCCCTTGCCAAGAAATGCCCCGCCAGTCTTCCAACGACACAGATTCTGTGCCCACTACAAGCCCTGCAGGGCCTTCAGAAAGTGGTGTCAACAGGGTTTGTGACACTGTTATAACACATCCAATAAAACCCGGCCATGCTCCTTCATTAAGCGTCTGCACTACCCCCATTGCAGCGGCTAGCCACAACATCTCGCGACAGAGTCAGGAGAGGTCAGCCCGACTCCGTGCAAACGTTTCACCGGCTGCGGCTTTAGGAAAACTATCTAACACACAATCGTCATCATCCCACTCAACGGTGGGGGAGGCAAATCCCTCCAACTATAGCAATGTCTGGTCAGGCGCATCTAAACCATTGTCAACATCGCTAACAACAAGAGACAGTGAGAAAGAGAAAGTTTCCTCGTCAATATCGCTAACAACAAGAGACAGGGAGAGAGAGAAAGTTCCCTTGTCAATATCGCTAACAACAAGAGACAGGGAGAGAGAGAAAGTTCCCTCGTCGACATCGCCAACAACAAGAGACAGGGAGAGAGGGAAAGTTCCCTCGTCAACATCGCTAACAACAAGAGACAGTGAGAGAGAGAAGGTTCCCTCGTCAATATCGCTAACAACAAGAGACAGGGAGAGAGAGAAAGTTCCCTCGTCAATATCGCTAACAACAAGAGACAGTGATAGAGAGAAGATTCCCTCGTCAACATCGCTAACAACAAGAGACAGGGAGAGAGAGAAAGTTCCCTCGTCAATATCGCTAACAACAAGAGGCAGTGATAGAGAGAAAGTTCCCTCGTCAACATTGCTAACAACAAGAGACAGTGAGAGAGAGAAAGTTCCCTCGTCAACATCGCTAACAACAAGAGACAGGGAGAGAGAGAACGTTCCCTCGTCAACATCGCCAACAACAAGAGACAGGGAGAGAGAGAAAGTTCCCTCGTCAACATCGCTAACAACAAGAGACAGTGAGAGAGAGAAAGTTCCCTCGTCAACATCGCTAACAACAAGAGATAGGGAGAGAGAGAAAGTTCCCTCGTCAACATCGCTAACAACAAGAGACAGGGAGAGAGAGAAAGTTCCCTCGTCAATATCGCTAACAACAAGAGACAGTGAGAGAGAGAAAGTTCCCTCGTCAACATCGCTAACAACAAGAGACAGTGAGAGAGAGAAAGTTCCCTCGTCAACATCGCTAACAACAAGAGACAGGGAGAGAGAGAAAGTTCCCTCGTCAACATCGCTAACAACAAGAGACAGGGAGAGAGAGAAAGTTCCCTCGTCAATATCGGCAACAACAAGAGACAGTGAGAGAGAGAAAGTTCCCTCGTCAACATCGCTAACAACAAGAGACAGTGAGAGAGAGAAAGTTCCCTCGTCAACATCGCTAACAACAAGAGACAGGGAGAGAGAGAAAGTTCCCTCGTCAACATCGCTAACAACAAGAGACAGGGAGAGAGAGAAAGTTCCCTTAACATCCCTAGACCTCAGGTTGGTCCAGAATAACCCTAATAGTCCCTCTCTCAGGACATCCGGTCCCAAATCAGTCAACAACATTTCAACAGACAGTCCTCTATCCAGCAGTAGCAGCAGGCTCAGAGTCAATGACAAAGTCCAGAAGACCAGCAGCACTGCACCCAAAATGAAGGGGCTCAACATCAAGAGTAAAACCAAACCCCAGGAGCAACTTTCCCCAAAACCAGCCAGAGCAGAAAGTCCGTCGGTTCTGAGGAAAGCCAACAACACTTCTCCGCTCCAGTCCCCCAAACTGCAAGCCAAGAAGGTGGGCTCCCCCCTGCAAACCAGGAATGTGGATTCCCCTTTGCTTACCAGAAAGGCAGCCGTAACCAGCAGCCTAAAGAGTAAACAGCAAGACCGGAGCAGCAGTAGTAGTAGCCCTGCCACACCCATAACAGATGGAGGCCAGGACAACCCCACAACCACTACTACGCCAGAACCAATAAGCCAATCACAATCAACTACCAAGATGAAGGTAGAGGAGCAACGTCTACACAAAGAGGTGGAGCAAGGGATTTTGGCGGTGGCCAAGTCAAAAGAACGACCAGAGCCAGTCCAAACTACCCAGAGGACCTTCATCGAGGTGCGACTCTCATCCTCATCTCCCTCCTCCACGCCTACACCAGTTCTGGCACCAAAGGAAGTTGTGTATTCAAACGATTACTCAATTCCTCATACCAAAAATATTACTCAACACAAGGATCAGGTCAATGGAAATCCAGTAGAGACCAGTCTATGGTCAGGAACCCCTGCAACCCCTGGCTCGGTGTGTAATCTTGAAAAAGTCAACAACACTACCAGTGAATCAGCAGTGAACTCAATAGTCCTAGAATCCGTAGATGGGGTTCCTTTGCCTATGAGCAATGGTCCCATAGACATCTCTCACATGAACTGTAGTATAACAGAGACGGATGAAACTGAGAGCCTCAAAGCAAACAAGTCCAAACTGAAGGCGATGGAGCGTCGTAGTTTCTCCACAGACAACAGCGTCTCAGGGGACCCAAACCCCTTCTCTGTCCGCCAGAGGATCAAGTCCTTTGAGAACCTGGCCAGCTTCGACAAGCCAGTGCTCAAATGCATCGACATCCAGTCCTTTGCTCAGTCCTATGCTCTGACAGCAACGTTGAAGCCGCCTCTCAACCGGAGACTGTCTGGCTACATGTCTGGATCGGTGAGCTCCATAGACTGTCGTTCGCTACGAAGGAGCTTCAGTTCGTGCATCGACAACTTCAACGCATTAACCCCCTTGACCCCAATGTCGCCTCAGCTTCGCAAGTCACCGTCGAGCCTGACCCTCACAAACTTTGACCTGTTGACGCAAAGCTGCAGCACTAGCGAAGCTCCCCTCGGACATATCCAGGACCAACTTGGAGATGGAGAAAGTCCCAGAATCTCCCCAGGAGTTGTAACCCTAACCCCTCAGACGCCTCCGGTGATGCGGAGTCGCCAGGCCCGAGGTCATGCCAACCTGTCCCGGTCCAGACTGAGGGAGCTCAGGGCCCTTAGCATGCCCGACCTGGACAAGCTCTGCACCGATGACTTCTCCAGCGACCCAGGGACCAACGCCACCATTAAGACGTCGCTGGAGATACACCCAGCCAGGCCCACAGAGGTCGTTCAGAACCAAACAGGGGGCTGTTCCCCGCCTCCTAACCCCACCGGGATGCACCCGACCAGGGCCAGCTGGGCGGATACCGGGGCCAGCCTGGACCCCATTCAGAGGAAAACCAACTGTCAGCAGGCAGATATTCAGAACTGGTCCATCAGGTAAGTGCGAACACCAACCCTGTCTATACTATTTCTACAATAGGATTCAAATATACAATACGTAAATCCTCCAAAGGTTGTAGACAGACAGACACACGGAGACACACGCACACTCACACACAGAGACAGACGCACTCACTCACACACACACAGACACACGAGTAAAGCAGTAGGTCACAGCCCATATTGGAATGGTCTGTTTCCTCTGCAGTTTGACAGTGCTGGCTGGCTCTCCGGTGGAGCAGAGTAAGCTGCAGGCGGTCCTGGCCTCCGTGACCACCAAGACAGACGTGTTGGCACTGCTACAGGAGGCCAAGGCTCTCTCTGAGGTAACCGGTAACACACACCAACACACACACAACTTTGTCTAATGATTTGTTCCCTGCCATACACTCAGCCATACACCCAGCCATACACTCAGCCATACACTCAGCCATACATTCAGCCATACATTCAGCCATACACTCAGCCATACACTCAGCCATAAAGTCATCCATAAAGTCAGCCATGCACTCAGTCATACACTCAGCCATAAAGTCAGCCATAAATTCAGCCATAAAGTCAGCCATGCACTCAGCCATAAAGTCAGCCATTAAGTCAGCTATTAAGTCAGCCATTAAGTCAGCCATACACTCAGCCATGCACTCAGCCATGCACTCAGCCATACACTCAGCCATACACTCAGTTTTACACACTGCATATTGAAGTTTCCCTTCATGCTTTCCCAAAGAAATACCATATGATGCTGACAGGGCCCTTTCTCTTAACTCTCTCCTCCCTGTCTCTCCTCCCTGACCAGCTGTCTCTCCTCCCTGACCACCAGTATCTCCTCCCTTCATAATCCATTCACCCAGTTCAATGTAACATCTATAGGTTTAGGCTGTTAATGATACATGCATTTTTCCTATACCCATCATGATGTTGCTACAACCTAGCCTACAGTGGTTCGACCTTTAAAAGTTGCAGCGTACTGCAGCACAGCTTGCGTAGTGCCGCAGAATTCTATCCACTGGTACCATTATTGCTAGTTAGTGCTAGTTTGACCACCAGAGGGCGTCTTTGAGAAGCATTTGATAGTCTTCAATAGTGGCTGTACTAGAGAATTTAAAACGTTTTTTTGTAAGAACTGATTTTAAGAAATGTTGCTTGATTAATTTGACTAATATTATGGTGTTTCTATTCCAAGAACAACGAAAAACCCTCTGGGTTTCCGTTAGGATGGAATGGAAAATATGGCGCTGTACAACGTGACGGTCGGGAGTAGGCTACAGTACTGGGATATTTAGCCAAAGAATCCCCGTGATGTCCGGGCACGCGGGAGACTGGGGTTCAATTCCTCGACGGGGAGGAAGGAGTAGGCTGTCCTTGTAAATAAGAATTTGTTCTTAACTGACTTGCCTAGTTAAATATAAGTTACACTAAGGGCATAACATTTCTACACCCTAATTGTATAATTCTAGGCAAACCAATACCCAAATGGAGATTAAGTGAAAATAAAACATCTAATTGATTTATCAAGACCAGTCCCCATGCTTGTCTCAAAGCAGTGTGAAACGGTGCTAAAATAGTTGTAGGCTTTTGCTTCGAATCCTGTTGCTTCTAACTTCAATATGCTCTTTAAATAAATGAGACCGACACCACTTTTAACAGCACATTACTCAACACTAACGAGACTCATGTCGCCTATGGTAGGCCTACAGTATATCGAAAAATATGATGTGACTCAGCCGGCACGGGTATCAAACCTGCATCTGTAGCAACGCATTTTGCATTGCGGTGACTTAGACAGCTGCGCCACTGGGGAGACCCCATCCACTGGGGAGGCCCCATCCACAAAGTATCAAAATACAGAGAGGTGTTGGTAAAGGTATATTGTCCTGCTACCAGCCCATAATGGGATATTATTATACTGTACATGTTGTCCAGGTCAGGATAACCAAAATATGTCTTTATTAAAGACTATCAGAAATAATTTTGGTACTATTTTGATCCAAAGCCATGAATGAGTGAGTCACTCAGCTTTATGTAGGTGTCGGGCTATATGATTGAGTGACTCAACTTTATGTAGGTGCCTGGCTATATGATTGAGTGACTCAGCTTTAAGTAGGTGCTGGGCTACATGATTGAGTCACTCAGCTTTATGTAGGTGCTGGGCTATATGACTGAGTCACTCAGATTTATGTAGGTGCTGGGCTATATGACTGAGTCACTCAGATGTATTTAGGTGCTGAGGCTATATGACTGAGTCACTCAGCTTTATGTAGTTGCAGGGGCTATATGACTGTGCCATCCACTTGATAATATGTAACAATATTTTTGATGTAATTTTTATTTTAAAAATTAAACGAAAGTGAGCAATTGTAATCTGAATAAAGGCCAAAACATTTATTTCTGTTTTTAGAGGGAGAGAAACGCTGGGCCAATTGTGCGCCGCCCTATGGGACTCCCAATCATGGTCGGATGTGATACATAATAATAATAATAAGGATTTTTGTTGTATGATTTGTTTTGTCATTTCTGGTGAATTAAACTGAAATTGCAACCAATCATGGCCATTTGTGAAAAAGCCAACCTAACTAATAAATACATTTGACGATAGAATTCTCCCCCTACCCTCCTTCTAAGCAAGTCTGTTGTCCAGCTACCTGTTAGTAGCTATTATGGCGCTGTACAACGTGACCGTGTGTGTTTGAAAGAGTATTTTCCAGTAAGCAACAATTTGCTTACCTTCATGAGACAACTTTGTTCCAATATTTCTGTAGTTTATTGATATTTATTCCAATAGTAATTCGTTATGGATCCATAACTAAATAAACATAGGCATATTGAAAGAGTATTTGTTATCATTATTTTATTAAAGAAAGCATAAAGATGCCCATTATTAGTTACATTGTTTTAGTTTGAATATGGCACTAAACAGCAGATACGTTTCCCTAGTCAGCGCCATTATTAGTGCAATGCCCCTTAAAATGTTGCTCTGTGCTACCCAGTGTGGCAGGATGTATTTGTTCAAAACTGTTTAACTATGGTCTTTTCTCTCTCTTTGATTCAACTGCTCACCACACTTCATTAATAAGGTAGTGACTGCCCATTACTGTACAGCTTATCCACTTATTAACCGCCTAAGGTCTAAGGGGCTGGTCCTTGGTTTCTAATAAGCTAACATACGGAATTGTTTTAAGATAGTCATATGGAATTGTTTTAAGATGGTCATACCAAGGATTATTTCGATATTTTATTTAGAATTTTAGGACACCTGTATATATAATATATTTACATTTTTTAACACTTGAATTTGACAGTCCCAAAATAAATCAAAAGTAGGTAGGTTTTGAAGTGTCTGTCCTATATCTGAGAGATATTAAAAAGCTAAACAAATTGAAAATACATTTACAGTGGAATTAGCCCTATGCCTTTGTTGTGGAAATGCCCCATTCACTTCCATTCATTTTTCAGCCCGGTACTGGGTTACCTTCAGACAACTCCCGTGACACTTAGAGCTAAACGTTGTCATGAAAAGACAGATTTTTGGAATGTCCCATGGCCTTACAAACACTGCTATAGCTCTGCCACCTTCCACTGCAGATGGAATGTCCCCTGATCTGACAAACACTGCTATAGCTCTGCCACCTTCCACTGCAGATGGAATGTCCCATGGCCTGACAAACACTGATATAGCTCTGCCACCTTCCACCGCAGATGGAATGTCCCCTGGTCTGATAAACACTGCTATAGCTCTGCCACCTTCCACTGCAGATGGAATGTCCCCTGGTCTGATAAACACTGCTATAGCTCTGTCACCTTCCACCGCAGATGGAATGTCCCCTGGTCTGATAAACACTGCTGTAGCTCTGCCTCCTTCCACTGCAGATGGAACGTCTCCTGGTCTGATAAACACTGCTATAGCTCTGCCACCTTCCACTGCAGATAGAATGTCCCCTGGTCTGATAAACACTGCTGTAGCTCTGCCACCTTCCACTGCAGATGCGGAAGGCCCATTTCTGTGGGGGCGTGTCCATCATTTATTGATATTACTTTAATAAAATATTTCAGTTGGGTTTATTACTTCATTATTTAATTCCTTAAAGTCATCATCTCATCTCTGCTGAGGCAGTAGCAGCCGGCCAGCCAGCCAGACAACCATGCAATGTTATGTCTGTGCTCCCCATTGATTGATCCTATTTAGCTAGGCTACTAGCTATGCTGCAGAGCTGTCTGACCAAATCGTTTTAGTAGCTACCTCATCAACTGTCTCTATCCCTCTCTTGTGTTGTGTTGATTCCTTTCTCATGTGGTCTGTGTGTATCCGCTTCTATCCTGGGCCGTTAATGAACAAGTGCCATGGATTATGGTCATTGTAGTTAATTACCACGTTTTCTGCGCTGAACTAGGTTGAGTATTTGCCTAATGAAAACTACTCATTTCTATTGTGAATGATTTGATTTCTCTCTAGAACTCACCAAAAAACAGAAGTAGTTGTTAATAATCCCCCCTGCCCTCCCGAGTGGCCCAGTGGTCTAAGACATTGCATCACAGTGCTAGCTGTGTCACTAGAAATCCTGGTTTGAGTCCAGGCTCGGTCGCAGCTGGCCGCGATAGGGAGACCCATGGAGCGGTGCACAATTGGCCTGAGTTGTCCTGGTTAAGGGAGGGTTTGGTCGGCAGGGATGTTCCTGTCCCAACGCACTCTAGCGACTCCTGTGGTGGGCCGGACTAGGTGTACAGTGTTTCCTCCGACACATTGGTGCGGCTGGCTTCCGGGTTAAGCAGGCGTTGTGTCAAGAAGCTGTGTGGCTTGGCTGGATTGTGTTTCGGAGGATGCACGGGAGTTGCAGCGATGGGACAAGACTAACTTCCAATTGGATAATGAAAAAAAAGAATCCCCCCCAACATTGTATTTATTTTTTTATCTCTTAGGACTAACACACAAACACATGTTGGCCCTGCTGAAGGAAGCCAAGTCTCTCTCTGAGGTAACCAGAGACGTCTGTCTGTAGCTGCATCTGTTGGCTCCATTAGTGAAACATATTGGAGGGTTGCTGGTGTGGGATGGAGTGCTTCTCAGTGGAGTGTCTAAGAACACCAGGATCTCTCAGTTCTCAGGTCCATTTATTAGGTAGTTCAGGGTAAACAAGGGATCTGGTAGTTCAGGGTAAACAAGGGAGCAGGTAGTTCAGGGTAAACAAGGGATTATGTAGTTCAGGGGATCAGGTAGTTCAGGGGATCAGGTAGTTCAGGGGATCAGGTAGTTCAGGGGATCCGGTTGTTCAGGGGATCAGGTAGTTCAGGGGATCAGATAGTTCAGGGGATCATGTAGTTCAGAGGATCAGGTAGTTCAGGGAATCCGGTTGTTCAGGGGATCATGTAGTTCAGGGGATCAGGTAGTTCAGGGGATCAGGTAGTTCAGGGGATCCGGTAGTTCAGGGGATCAGGTAGTTCAGGGGATCAGATAGTTCAGGGGATCCGGTAGTTCAGGAGATCAGGTAGTTCAGTGGATCAGGTAGTTCAGGGGATCCGGTAGTTCAGAGGATCAGGTAGTTCAGGGAATCCGGTAGTTCAGAGGATCAGGCAGTTCAGGGAATCCGGTAGTTCAGGGGATCAGGTAGTTCAGGGGATCAGATAGTTCAGGGGATCATGTAGTTCAGGGGATCAGGTAGTTCAGGGGATCATGTAGTTCAGGGGATCATGTAGTTCAGGGGATCATGTAGTTCATGGGATCATGTAGTTCAGGGGATCAGGTAGTTCAGGGGATCAGGTAGTTCAGGGGATCATGTAGTTCAGGGGATCAGGTAGTTCAGGGGATCAGGTAGTTCAGGGGATCATGTAGTTCAGGGGAGCAGGTAGTTCAGGGGATCAGGTAGTTCAGGAGATCAGGTAGTTCAGGAGATCAGGTAGTTCAGGGGATCAGGTAGTTCAGGGGATCCGGTAGTTCAGGGGATCATGTAGTTCAGGGGATCAGGTAGTTCAGGGGATCAGGTAGTTCAGGGGATCATGTAGTTCAGGGGATCAGGTAGTTCAGGGAATCCGGTTGTTCAGGGGATCAGGTAGTTCAGGGGATCAGGTAGTTCAGGGGATCTGGTAGTTCAGGGGATCAGGTAGTTCAGGGGATCAGGTAGTTCAGGGGATCCGGTTGTTCAGGGAATCCGGTAGTTCAGTGGATCAGGTAGTTCAGGGGATCAGGTTGTTCAGGGGATCCGGTTGTTCAGGGGATCCGGTAGTTCAGGGGATCAGGTAGTTCAGGGGATCCGGTAGTCCAGGGGATCAGGTTGTTCAGGGTTAACAGGGGATCTGGTAGTTCAGGGGATCAGGTAGTTCAGGGGATCAGGTAGTTCAGGGGATCCGGTAGTTCAGGGGATCTGGTAGTTCAGGGGATCAGGTAGTTCAGGGGATCAGGTAGTTCAGGGGATCAGGAAGTTCAGGGGATCAGGTAGTTCAGGGGATCCGGTTGTTCAGGGGATCCGGTAGTTCAGGGGATCAGGTAGTTCAGGGGATCAGGTAGTTCAGGGGATCAGGTTGTTCAGGGAATAAGGTTGTTCAGGGGATCAGGTTGTTCAGGGTTAACAGGGGATCAGGTAGTTCAGGGGATCAGGTAGTTCAGGGGATCATGTAGTTCAGGGGATCATGTAGTTCAGGGGATCCGGTAGTTCAGGGGATCAGGTAGTTCAGGGGATCCGGTAGTTCAGGGGATCAGGTAGTTCAGGGGATCAGGTAGTTCAGGAGATCCGGTAGTTCAGGGGATCAGGTAGTTCAGGGGATCAGGTAGTTCAGGGGATCCGGTAGTTCAGGGGATCCGGTAGTTCAGGGGATCCGGTAGATCAGGGGATCAGGTAGTTCAGGGGATCCGGTAGTTCAGGGGATCCGGTTGTTCAGGGGATCCGGTAGTTCAGGGGATCAGGTAGTTCAGGGGATCAGGTAGTTCAGGGGATCCGGTTATTCAGGGGATCAGGTAGTTCAGGGGATCAGGTAGTTCAGGGGATCCGGTAGTTCAGGGGATCAGGTACTTCAGGGGATCCGGTTGTTCAGGGGATCCGGTAGTTCAGGGGATCAGGTACTTCAGGGGATCAGGAAGTTCAGGGGATCAGGTAGTTCAGGGGATCCGGTTGTTCAGGGGATCCGGTAGTTCAGGGGATCAGGTAGTTCAGGGGATCAGGTAGTTCAGGGGATCAGGTTGTTCAGGGAATAAGGTTGTTCAGGGGATCAGGTTGTTCAGGGTTAACAGGGGATCAGGTAGTTCAGGGGATCAGGTAGTTCAGGGGATCATGTAGTTCAGGGGATCATGTAGTTCAGGGGATCCGGTAGTTCAGGGGATCAGGTAGTTCAGGGGATCCGGTAGTTCAGGGGATCAGGTAGTTCAGGGGATCAGGTAGTTCAGGAGATCCGGTAGTTCAGGGGATCAGGTAGTTCAGGGGATCAGGTAGTTCAGGGGATCCGGTAGTTCAGGGGATCCGGTAGTTCAGGGGATCCGGTAGATCAGGGGATCAGGTAGTTCAGGGGATCCGGTAGTTCAGGGGATCCGGTTGTTCAGGGGATCCGGTAGTTCAGGGGATCAGGTAGTTCAGGGGATCAGGTAGTTCAGGGGATCCGGTTATTCAGGGGATCAGGTAGTTCAGGGGATCAGGTAGTTCAGGGGATCCGGTAGTTCAGGGGATCAGGTACTTCAGGGGATCCGGTTGTTCAGGGGATCCGGTAGTTCAGGGGATCAGGTACTTCAGGGGATCCGGTTGTTCAGGGGATCCGGTAGTTCAGGGGATCAGGTAGTTCAGGGGATCCGGTAGTTCAGGGGATCCGGTAGTTCAGGGGATCAGGTAGTTCAGGGGATCAGGTAGTTCAGGGTATCCGGTTGTTCAGGGGATCCGGTAGTTCAGGGGATCCGGTAGTTCAGGGGATCCGGTTGTTCAGGGGATCCGGTAGTTCAGGGTATCCGGTTGTTCAGGGGATCAGGTAGTTTAGGGGATCCGGTTGTTCAGGGGATCCGGTTGTTCAGGGGATCCGGTTGTTCAGGGGATCCGGTTGTTCAGGGGATCCGGTTGTTCAGGGGATCATGTAGTTCAGGGAATCCGGTTGTTCAGGGAATCCGGTTGTTCAGGGGATCCGGTTGTTCGGGTTTAACAGGGGATGAGTTTAGATAATAAAGGATTCTGGGAAATGAACACAATAGCACAAATATCTAAACACTTCAGATATTCGGTTGGAGTCGGTTGAGGAAAGTTAGCATGGTCCTACGTCTGTTTGTGCCCTCTTTCCAACGGTATCTGGCGTGACATTGACCATATAATGGAATCCTGGAAGGATATTGACCTCATCCCGGCAGTAGAGGATGCCTGGTTATTTAAAAAAAAAATGCCTTCCTCACCGTCTTAAATAAGCATGCCCCATTCAAGAAATGTAGAACCAGGAACAGATATAGCCCTTAGTTCTCTCCAGATCTGACTGCCCTTAACCAACACAAAAACAACCTGTGGGATTCTGCATTAGCATCAAACAGCTCCCGTGATATGCAACTTTTCAGGGAAGTTAGAAACCAATATACACAGGCAGTTAGAAAAGCCAAGGCTAGCTTTTTCAAGCAGAAATTTGCTTCCTGCAACACAAACTCAAAAAAGTTATTGTACACTGTAAAGTCCATGGAGAATAAGAACACCTCCCAGCTGCCCACTGCACTGAAGATAGGAAACTCTGTCACCACCGATATATCCACTGTAATTGAGAATTTCAATAAGCATTTTTCTACGGCTGGCCATGCTTTCCACCTGGCTACCCCTACCCCGGTCCACAGCCCTGCATCCCCCACAGCAACTTGCCCAAGCCTTCCCTATTTCTTCTTCTCCCAAATCCAGTCAGCTGATGTTCTGAAAGAGCTGCAAAATCTGGACCCCTACAAATCAGCCAGGCTAGACAATCTGGACCCTTTCTTTCTAAAATGATCTGCCGAAATAATTGTTGCCACCCCTATTACTAGCCTGTTCAACCTCTCTTTTGTGTCGTCTGAGATTCCCAAAGATTGGAAAGCAGCTGCGGTCATCCCCCTCTTCAAAGGGGGGACACTCTTGAACCAAACTGCTACAGACCTATATCTATCCTACCCTGCCTTTCTAATGTCTTTCGAAAGCCAAGTCAACAAACAGATAACTGACCATTTTGAATCCCACCGCACCTTCTCCGCTATGCAATCTGGTTTCAGAGCTGGTCATGGGTGCACGCTCAAGGTCCTAAACGATATCGTAACCGCCATCAATAAGAAACAATGCTGTGCAGCCGTAATCATTGACCTGGCCAAGGCTTTCGACTCTGTCAATCACCACATCCTCATCGGCAGACTCGATAGCCTTGGTTTCTCAAATGATTGCCTCGCCTGGTTCACCAACTACTTCTCTGATAAAGTTCAGTGTGTCAAATTGGAGGGCCTTTTGTCCGGGCCTCTGGCAGTCTCTATGGGGGTGCCACAGGGTTCAATTCTTGGGCCGACTCTCTTCTCTGTATACATCAATGATGTCGCTCTTGCTGCTGGTGAGTCTCTGATCCACCTCTACGCAGACGACACCATTCTGTAATCTTCTGGCCCTTCTTTGGACACTGTGTTAACAAACCTCCAGACGAGCTTCAATGCCATACAACTCTCCTTCCGTGGCCTCCAACTGCTCTTAAATACAAGTAAAACTAAATGCATGCTCTTCAACCGATTGTTGCCTGCACCTGCCCGCCCGTCCAGCATCACTACTCTGGACGGTTCTGACTTAGAATATGTGGACAACTACAAATACCTAGGTGTCTGGTTAGACTGTAAACTCTCCTTCCAGACTCACATCAAACATCTCCAATCCAAAGTTAAATCTAGAATTGGCTTCCAATTTCGCAACAAAGCATCCTTCACTCATGCTGCCAAACATACCCTCGTAAAACTCACCATCCTACCGATCCTCGACTTCGGCGATGTCATTTACAAAATAGCCTCCAATACCCTACTCAATAAATTGGATGCAGTCTATCACAGTGCCATCCGTTTCGTCACCAAAGCCCCATATACTACCCACCACTGCGACCTGTACGCTCTCGTTGGCTGGCCCTCGCTTCATACTCGTCGCCAAACCCACTGGCTCCAGGTCATCTACAAGACCCTGCTAGGTAAAGTCCCCCCTTATTTCAGCTCGCTGGTCACCATAGCAGCACCCACCTGCAGCACACGCTCCAGCAGGTGTATCTCTCTAGTCACCCCCAAAGCCAATTCCTCATTTGGCCGCCTCTCCATCCAGTTCTCTACTGCCAATGACTGGAACGAACTACACAAATGCCACCATGGCATTTTTTTTTTCTTTACCTCCCTTATCTCACCTCATTTGCTCACATTGTATATAGACTTATTTTTCTACTGTATTATTGACTGTATGTTTGTTTTACTCCATGTGTAACTCTGTGTTGTTGTATGTGTCGAACTGCTTTGCTTTTTCTTGGCCAGGTCGCAATTGTAAATGAGAACTTGTTCTCAACTTGCCTAGCTGGTTAAATAAAGGTGAAATATATATATATATATATTTATATTAGTTGTTAAGACAGCACCAGGCTAGAGGAGAGGAGTGTCAGGGATATAATGTCTGAGACATTGTTGAAGTATTTTCATCCTTGTCTTGAAAGATTCACGTTGTGTGTGTTGTTTCTGCCCCCCACCTAGGATAAAGATGATACCCACTTTGTAGTCTTCTCTAAAGAAGAGGGATCTGGACTTGGTTTCAGCATCGCTGGTGGAATGGACCTTGAGCAGAAGTCCATAACTGTAAGTACAGTGGTATTACAGTAGTATACCAGTAGTATACCAGTAGTATACCAGTAGTATAACAGTAGTATAACAGTAGTATTACAGCAGTAGTATTACAGTAGTATTACAGTAGTATAACAATAGTATAACAGTATTATTACATTATTATTACAGTAGCATTACAGTAGTATAACCGTAGTATAACAGTATTACAGTAGTATAACAGTAGTATTACAGTAGTATTACAGTAGTATAAAAATAGTATTACAGTAGTATAACAGTAGTATTACAGCAGTAGTATTACAGCAGTAGTATTACAGTAGTATAACAGTAGTATTACAGTAGTATAAAAGTAGTATTACAGTAGTATAACAGTAGTATTACAGTAGTATACCAGTAGTATTACAGTAGTATCACAGTAGTATAACAGTAGTATTACAGTAGTATTACAGCAGTGGTATTACAGTAGTATTACAGCAGTAGTATTACAGTAGTATTACAGCAGTAGTATTACAGTAGTGTTACAGTAGTATTACAACAGTAGTATTACAGCAGTAGTATTACAACAGTAGTAGTATTACAGTAGTGTTACAGTAGTATAACAGTAGTATTACAGTAGTATAACTTCTTATGGCTGCAATCCCGTTAACGGGAGCGATATGACACCAGCCAGTGAAAGTGCAGGGCGCCAATTTCAAAACATCAAAATCTCATAGTTAAAATTCCTCAAACATACATGTATCTCATACCATTTTAAAGCTATTCTCGTTGTTAATCCCACCACAGTGTCCGATTTCAAATATGCTTTAAAGCAAAAGCACCTCAAACGATTATGTTAGGTCACCACATAGCAACAGAAAAACACAGCCATTTTTCCAGCCAAAGATTTTCCAGACAGAGTCACAAAAACCACAAATAGAGATAAAATGAATCACTAACCTTTGATCACCTTCATCAGATGACACTCATAGGACTTCATGTTGCACAATACATGCATGTTTTGTTTGATAAAGTTAATATTTGTGAAAATCTGAGTTTACATTGGCGCGTTACTACATTCACTAGTTCCAAAAACATCCAGTGATTTTGCATAGCCACATCATTCAACATAAATACTCATCATAAATGTAGATGATAATACAAGTTATACACATGGAATTATAGATATAACTCTCCTTAATTCAACCGCTGTGTCTGATTTCAAAAAAACTTTACTGGAAAAAGAAACCCATGCAATAATCTGAGACGGCGTTCAGAAGTAAAAACACCACAGCCGCAAAGATGGCGTCAACATAAACAAGAAATGACATGATAAATATTCCCTTACCTTTGATGATCTACATCAGAAAGCACTCCAGGAGTCCCAGGTCCACAATAAATGTTTGATTTGTTCGATAATATCCGTTATTTATGTCCAAATACCTTCTTTTGTTAGTGCGTTTGGTATACATATCCAAACGCTAATTCTGGTCAGCGTTACATCGGACAAAAACGTCAAAGAGTTATATTACAGGTCGAAGAAACATTTCAAACTAAGTACAGAATCAATCATTAGGATGTTTTTAACATATAGCTTCAATAAAGTTCCAACCGGAGTATTCCTTTGTGTAAGCGTGATCAGAAAATGGCTGCTTTATAGACACCTGATACATTCTGCTCTCATTCATTCCCACAACAACTTCATTGGGGACTCTGGTGAATACATACAAAGCTCAGATTTCTCACTTCCTGTTTTGATTTCTCCTCAGGATTTTGCCTGCCATATGAGTTATGTTATACTCAAATACATCATTCAAACAGTTTTAGAAACTTTAGAGTGTTTCTATCCATTACTAATAATATTATGCATATATTAGCAAATGAGACTGAGGAGCAGGCCTGTTTACTTTGGGCAACTTATTCATCCAAGCTACTCAATACTGCCCCCCAGCCATAAGAAGATAACAGTAGTATAACAGTAGTATTACAGTAGTATAACATTAGTATAACAGTAGGCTAGGAGTTGATTTGGGATTTAACTTCACTTCTTAACTCTCCCACTTACCTCTGTTTGGGGCAGGTCCATCGGGTGTTCTCTAAAGGCGTGGCCGGCCTGGAAGGAACCATTCAGCGTGGGGACAGTATCCTGTCCATCAACGGCAGCAGCTTGGAGGGGACGTCCCACGTAGAAGCCGTGTCCTGTCTCCACCAGGCTAGACTGTCCTCTCAGGTCCTGGTGGTTATTCGCAGGGGGAAGGACAGTGAAGGACAGATGTCCCCGAGACAACATGACCTGGCCCACCACACCGGAAGAAGCTACTCCCTGGGATGCAGAGAGAACCGGCCTGAGACGACTAGATCTGTTATGGGACTGGGAGGTACAGGATAGGAAACGTTAACACACTGCATAGCCGGAGTGATCTGCACATTTTTTTTGTAGCTTTCAAATAGGCACATTCTTCTCCTATACCCTGCAACTCTTCCCTGAGTCCTTGGTGTACAGGAGATGTGTTTTTCTGCCAACGGGTAAACTAATGGTTAATAAACAACTCTTAAGGGCTCATAACATTATATTTTCCAGAATTACGTTGTGTCCGTTTTATTTTTTCCTGGTTTTAGATCTAGTAGGACTTGTTTACTCTCGGTATGGTTGTTCTAAGTCCGTGTAATGCCATTAATCACATCATAAGACCAATTTTTAAGTCTTAAACAAAGAAAACAAACAAGTTTAGATTTAATAGCATATTTAGAAAGAGAGGAGTAAATTGGTCTAGTAATGTTTCTGCCTAGTGCTACAGCACGTCATGGCAGAGTTCACTAAACAACTGACACCCAATGACATAACATACATTACGTTACATACAAACAATTACATTTACATTAATCATGATATCTTTCTGTGCAGATATATTGAAGCAACATCTCAAGACATCAGACAGGATGTTAAAGCTTGGTCACAAATGGATCTTCCAAAGCTGAAATAAATCATTCTCTTTACTATTTTTTTTTAATTGGGTATGACGCTACAAGCTTGGCACACCTGTATTTGGGAGGTTCTACCATTCTTCTCTGCAGATCCACTCAAGCTCTGTCAGGTTGGAATGGGGAGCGTCGCTGCACAGCTATTTTCAGGTCTCCCCAGAGCTGTTAGATTGGGTTAATGTCTGGTCTCTGGCTGGGCCATTCAAGGACATTCAGAGACTTGTCTCGAAGCCACTCCTGTGTAGTCTTGGCTGTGTACTTAGGGTCATTGTCTTGTTGGAAAGTGAACCTTTGCCCCAGTCTGAGGTCCTGTGTGCTCTGGATCTCTCTGTTCTCTGCTCCGTTCATCTTTCCCCTCGATCCTAACTAGTCTCTCAGTCCCTACCGCTGAAAAACATCCCAACAGCATGATGCTGCCATGGTGCCAGGTTTCCTCCAGACGTGACGCTTGGCATTCAAGCCAAAGAGTTCAATCTTGGTTTCATCAGACCAGAGAATCTTGTTTCTCATGGTCTGAGACCTTTAGGTGCTTTTTAGCAAACTCCAAGCGAGCCTTTTACTGAGTAGTGGCTTCCGTCTGGCCACTCTACCATTAAGTCCTGATTGGTGGAGTGCTGCGAAAATGGTTGTCCTTCTTGAAGGTTCTCCCATCTCCACAGATGAACTCTGGAGCTCCGTCAGAGTGACCGTTGGGCTCTTGGTCACCACTCTGACCAAGGCCCTTCTTTCCCAATTGCTCAGTTTGGCCGGGCGGCCAGCTCTAGGAAAATTCTTATATTTAAGAATGATGGAGGCCACTGTGTTCTTGGGGACCTTCAATGCTGCAGAAATGTTTTGGTGCCTTACCCCAGATCTGTGTCTCGGAGCTCTACGGACAATTCCTTTGACCTCATTTTTGCTCTGACATGCACTGTCAGCTGTGGGACCTTATATAGACAGGTGTGTGCCTTTCCAAATCATGTCCAATCAATTAAATTTACCACAGGTTGACTCCAATCAAGTAGTAGAAACATCTCAAGGATGATCAATGGAAACAGGATGCACCTGAGTTCAATTTTGTGTCTCAGCAAATTTCAATAAAAAAAATTAAAACCTGTTTTCGTTTTGTAATTATGGGGTATTGTTTGTAGATTGCTGAGCATTTTAAAAAATTGTCATCCATTTTAGAATAAGGCTGTAATGTAACAAAATGTGGAAAAAGTCAAGGAGTCTGAAAACTTTCTGAATGCACTGTATGCCGGACTCTGACATTGCTTGTTCTGATATTTCTTTCATTCTTTATTTTTACTTCATGGATTATGTGTGCATTGTTTTTGTATTGCTAGGTATTACTGCACTGTTGGAGCTAGAAACACAAGCATTAGATATTACTGTACTGTTGGAGCTACAAACACAAGCATTATGTATTACTGCACTGTTGGAGCTAGAAACACAAGCATTATGTATTACTGTACTGTTGGAGCTAGAAACACAAGCATTAGATATTACTGCACTGTTGGAGCTAGAGACATTATATATTACTGCACTGTTGGAGCTAGAAACACAAGCATTAGGTATTACTGCACTGTTGGAGCTAGAGACATTATATATTACTGTACTGTTGGAGCTACAAACACAAGCATTAGATATTACTGCACTGTTGGAGCTAGAGACATTATATATTACTGTACTGTTGGAGCTACAAACACAAGCATTAGATATTACTGCACTGTTGGAGCTAGAGACACAAGCATTAGATATTACTGCACTGTTGGAGCTAGAGACATTATATATTACTGTACTGTTGGAGCTACAAACACAAGCATTAGATATTACTGCACTGTTGGAGCTAGAGACACAAGCATTAGATATTACTGCACTGTTGGAGCTAGAGACATTATATATTACTGCACTGTTGGAGCTAGAGACATTATATATTACTGCACTGTTGGAGCTAGAAACACAAGCATTAGGTATTACTGTACTGTTGGAGCTGGAAACACAAGCATTAGATATTACTGCACTGTTGGAGCTAGAAACACAAGCATTAGATATTACTGTACTGTTGGAGCTAGAAACACAAGCATTAGATATTACTGCACTGTTGGAGCTAGAAACACAAGCATTAGATATTACTGTACTGTTGGAGCTAGAAACACAAGCATTAGATATTACTGTACTGTTGGAGCTAGAAACACAAGCATTAGATATTACTGTTGGAGCTAGAAACACAAGCATTAGATATTACTGCACTGTTGGAGCTACAAACACAAGCATTAGATATTACTGTACTGTTGGAGCTAGAGACATTAGATATTACTGCACTGTTGGAGCTAGAAACACAAGCATTATATATTACTGTACTGTTGGAGCTGGAAACACAAGCATTAGATATTACTGCACTGTTGGAGCTAGAAACACAAGCATTATATATTACTGTACTGTTGGAGCTACAAACACAAGCATTACGCTGCACCTGAAATAACATCTGCAAATCTATGTATGCGACCAATAAACTTTGATTTGATTTGATTTAGAGGACGGTTGTCCTGCAAACAGAGAAGTAATGAACTTCTCTGCCATTTTGTTTGATATAGATGTTAACCAATCAGCATTCAACATTAGACCCACCCGTTGTATAATATTGTATCAATAACCATGTTTGATAGAGACGTTAATCAAAACTCATTTTCTCATTAACCATTATCAGAAAAGGTTTTTTGTTTCATAACCACACTTCAAATCATATGTTATTTGTCACATACACATGGTTAGCAGATGTTAATGGTCACATACACATGGTTAGCAGATGTTAATGGTCACATACACATGGTTAGCAGATGTTAATGGTCACATACACATGGTTAGCAGATGTTAATGGTCACATGGTTAGCAGATGTTAATGGTCACATACACATGGTTAGCAGATGTTAATGGTCACATACACATGGTTAGCAGATGTTCATGGTCACATGGTTAGCAGATGTTAATGGTCACATGTTTAGCAGATGTTAATGGTCACATGGTTAGCAGATGTTAATGGTCACATGGTTAGCAGATGTTAATGGTCACATACACATGGTTAGCAGATGTTAATGATTACATACACATGGTTAGCAGATGTTAATGGTCACATACACATGGTTAGCAGATGTTAATGATTACATACACATGGTTAGCAGATGTTAATGGTCACATACACATGGTTAGCAGATGTTAATGGTCACATGGTTAGCAGATGTTAATGGTCACATGGTTAGCAGATGTTAATGGTCACATGGTTAGCAGATGTTAATGGTCACATACACATGGTTAGCAGATGTTAATGATTACATACACATGGTTAGCAGATGTTAATGGTCACATACACATGGTTAGCAGATGTTAATGGTCACATGGTTAGCAGATGTTAATGGTCACATGGTTAGCAGATGTTAATGGTCACATGGTTAGCAGATGTTAATGGTCACATACACATGGTTAGCAGATGTTAATGGTCACATGTTTAGCAGATGTTAATGGTCACATGGTTAGCAGATGTTAATGGTCACATGGTTAGCAGATGTTATTTGTCACATACACATGGTTAGCAGATGTTAATGATTACATACACATGGTTAGCAGATGTTAATGGTCACATACACATGGTTAGCAGATGTTAATGGTCACATGTTTAGCAGATGTTAATGGTCACATACACATGGTTAGCAGATGTTAATGGTCACATACACATGGTTAGCAGATGTTAATGGTCACATACACATGGTTAGCAGATGTTAATGGTCACATACACATGGTTAGCAGATGTTAATGGTCACATGGTTAGCAGATGTTAATGGTCACATACACATGGTTAGCAGATGTTAATGCGAGTGTAGCGAAATGCTTGTGCTTCTAGTTCCGACAATGCAGGAATAACCAACGAGTAATCTAACCTAACAATTCCAAAACTACTACCTTATACACACAAGTGTAAAGGGATAAATAATATGTACATAAAGATATATGAATGAGTGATGGTACAGAACGGCATAGGCAAGATGCAGTAGATGGTATCGAGTGCAGTATATACATATGAGATGAGTATGTAAACAAAGTGGCATAGTTTAAAGTGGCTAGTGATACATGTATTACATAAAGATGCAGTAGATGATATAGAGTACAGTATATACATATACATATGAGATAAATAATGTTGTGTATGTAAACATTATATTAAGTAGCATTGTTTAAAGTGGCTAGTGATATATTTTACATCAATTCCCATTATTAAAGTGGCTGGAGTTGAGTCAGTGTGTTGGCAGCAGCCACTCAATGTTAGTGGTGGCTGTTTAACAGTCTGATGGCCTTGAGATAGAAGCTGTTTTTCAGTCTCTCAGTCCCAGCTTTGATGCACCTGTACTGACCTCGCCTTCTGGATGGTAGCGGGGTGAACAGGCAGTGGCTTCAGTTCCTAAAACCAAAGCGCTATTTGTATAGAGCTGACATGATTCCTGCGGGACTGGGTGCTCACTGTGCCTCTGTGTGTTCCCATAGTGGTGGAGGTGGGTCCTGACGGGGCTCTGAGGGTGGAGCTGCTGAAGACGTCAGCTGGTCTGGGCTTCAGTCTGGAGGGGGGCAAAGCCTCGGCACACGGAGACCTACCCCTCAACGTTAAACGAGTCTTCAAAGGTCAGCCAACACACACACACACAAAGGAACACACACGCAGGAACGTAAGTATACACACACCCAATACCTTGGTCTTTATTCCTATGGTGGTGTGGCAGTGTGGCCACCAGAGGGGGCATTTCCCCAGCATGGCAGTCAAAACAGACACGGTCAGTGAGTTTGTCTGCCAATACAGACTTTCCAATGAAGAGAGGAGGGGGAGAGGAGAGGAGAGGAGAGGAGAGGAGAGGAGAGGGGGAGAGGAGGAGAGTAGCGGGAGAGGAGGAGAGGAGAGGGAGAGGAGGGGGAGAGGAGGAGAGGAGAGAAAAGATGAGAGGGAGAGGAGGAGAAGAGGAGAGGAGGGGGAGAGGAGGAGAGGGGGAGAGGAGGAGAAGAGGGAGAGGAGAGATCCTGTGTAGACAGCTGGGTTGGGTTACATGTAGGGGAGAGATGCCATGGCGTAAGAGAGCTTTTAGAATCCTACACTATCTATTACAACAAGGTTTTATAGATCCAACATTTAAGTACTCAGGTATCATGCATTATGATACAGTTATAATTCATTATGATAGTTATAATGCATTATGATAACGTTATGATGCATTATGATAGTTATCATGCATTATGATAGTTATAATGCATTATGATACAGTTATGATGCATTATGATACAGGTATAATGCATTATGATACAGGTATAATGCGTTGTAATACTTGTCATGACCATTTATGACCCATTATAACGTCTGATCATAATGAACCCCAACCTCCTCTAGGTGGTGCTGCGGAGCTGTCGAGGGTGGTGGACGTGGGGGACGAGGTACTGGAGGTCAACGGACGCTCGCTGCAGGGCCTCATGCATTACGACGCCTGGAGCATCATCAAGGCCGTGAGCGAAGGCCCCGTGCAGCTGGTCATCAGGAAACCGCGGACCTCTGTATGACAGACACACAACAGACATATAGAACTAATATGAAGAACCAGACGTACCTCGTAGAACACGAATGTCAGCTCGAGGTGACATAATATATAATCCAGGATTTTTGTACGACAGACATACAACAGACATATCTCAGAGAACTATACATATAGCTACGGTGGCTGAAATTTTATTATCATGACATATTCTGATGAAACGGACAGACATTGCCAAGTGGTTATTTTGTTAAAGCAGACTGCAATTAGGTCCGGAATGTCAAATAGAGTGTCAAAACCAGATCGTGGAGCATGAGGCATTCTTTCTTTTATTATAGTGTTTTATACAGGAGGACAAGAGGCTATTATGGTGTCTTATACAGGAGGACGAGATACTATTATAGTGTCTTATACAGGAGGACGAGACACTATTATAGTGTTTCATACAGGAGGACAAGAGGCTATTATGGTGTCTTATACAGGAGGACGAGATACTATTATAGTGTTTTATACAGGAGGACAAGACACTATTATAGTGTTTTATACAGGAGGATATTAGACTATTATAGTGTTTTATACAGGAGGATGTTAGACTATTATAGTGTTTTATACAGGAGGACAAGAGGCTATTATAGTGTCTTATACAGGAGGATATTAGACTATTATAGTGTTTCATACAGGAGGTCAAGAGGCTATTATAGTGTCTTATACAGGAGGATGTTAGACTATTATAGTGTTTTATACAGAAGGACAATAGGCTATTATAGTGTTTTTGTACAGGAGGACAAGAGAGACGAGTATAGTGTTTTATACAGGAGGACAAGAGAGACTAGTATAGTGTTTTATACAGGAGGATATTAGACTATTATAGTGGTTTATACAGGAGGACAAGAGGCTATTATAGTGGTTTATACAGGAGGATATTAGACTATTATAGTGTTTTATACAGGAAGACGAGAGGCTAATATAGTGTGTTTTACAGGAGGATAAGAGAGTGTCTTTATGGTGGCATCTTGGAATATCTCTACAAGGTGTGGAAAGCGTTCCACAGGGATGCTGGCCCATGTTGACTCCAATGCTTTCCCACAGTTGTGTCAAGTTGGCTGGATGTCCTTTGGGTGGTGGACCATTCTTGATACACACGGGAAACTGTTGAGCGTGAAAAACCCAGCAGCGTTGCAGTTCTTGACACAAACTGGTGCGCGTGGCACCTACTACCATACCCTGTTCAAAGGGACTTAAATCTGTTGTCTTGCCTATTCACCCTCTGAATGGCAATCACACACAATCCATGTCTCAAAGGCTTAAAAAGTCCTTCTTCAACCGGTCTCCTCCTCTTCATCTACACTGATTGAAGTGGATTTAACAAGTGACATCAATAAGGATCATAGATTTCACCTGGATTCACCTCGTCAGTCTATGTCATGTAAAGAGCAGGTGTTCCTAATGTTTTGTACACTCAGTGTTGTATACTAGTATAACTGCTGTTATATATAACTGCTGTTTATAATCAACTGCCGTTTGTGTGCAATCAGCTCAATCAGACTTCACTACAGCAAAAGTTTTATCTTTTTCTCTCTTAAAATGTGATTATTTTATGAATAAAATTAAATTGTCACTTTGCCTTTAAAACCTTTACCTCTTATTTGAACCAACCTTATTTTATGTCAAGGTATCCGTCAGTTTACCCTGTAGGTATCCTCTCAGTTTACCCTGTAGGTATCCATCAGTTTACCCTGTAGGTATCCGTCAGTTTACCCTGTAGGTATCCTCTCAGTTTACCCTGTAGGTATCATCTCAGTTTACCCTGTAGGTATCCGTCAGTTTACCCTGTAGGTATCCATCAGTGTACCCTGTAGGTATCCATCAGTTTACCCTGTAGGTATCCTCTCAGTTTACCCTGTAGGTATCATCTCAGTTTACCCTGTAGGTATCCGTCAGTTTACCCTGTAGGTATCCATCAGTGTACCCTGTAGGTATCCATCAGTTTACCCTGTAGGTATCCTCTCAGTTTACCCTGTAGGTATCATCTCAGTTTACCCTGTAGGTATTCGTCAGTTTACCCTGTAGGTATCCATCAGTGTACCCTGTAGGTATCCTCTCAGTTTACCCTGTAGGTATCCTCTCAGTGTACCCTGTAGGTATCCTCTCAGTTTACCCTGTAGGTATCCATCATTGTACCCTGTAGGTATCCATCAGTTTACCCTGTAGGTATCCTCTCAGTTTACCCTGTAGGTATCCATCAGTGTACCCTGTAGGTATCCATCAGTTTACCCTGTAGGTATCCTCTCAGTTTACCCTGTAGGTATCCTCTCAGTGTACCCTGTAGGTATCCTCTCAGTTTACCCTGTAGGTATCCGTCAGTTTACCCTGTAGGTATCCATCAGTGTACCCTGTAGGTATCCATCAGTTTACCCTGTAGGTATCCTCTCAGTTTACCCTGTAGGTATCATCTCAGTGTACCCTGTAGGTATCCATCAGTTTACCCTGTAGGTATCCTCTCAGTGTACCCTGTAGGTATCCGTCAGTTTACCCTGTAGGTATCCTCTCAGTTTACCCTGTAGGTATCCTCTCAGTGTACCCTGTAGGTATCCATCAGTGTACTCTGTAGGTATCGGTCAGTTTATCCTGTAGGTATCGGTCAGTGTACCCTGTAGGTATCCGTCAGTTTACCCTGTAGGTATCCGTCAGTTTACCCTGTAGGTATCCTCTCAGTTTACCCTGTAGGTATCCGTCAGTTTACCCTGTAGGTATCCTCTCAGTTTACCCTGTAGGTATCCGTCAGTGTACCCTGTAGGTATCGGTCAGTGTACCCTGTAGGTATCGGTCAGTTTACCCTGTAGGTATCCGTCAGTTTACCCTGTAGGTATCCTCTCAGTTTACCCTGTAGGTATCGGTCAGTGTACCCTGTAGGTATCGGTCAGTTTACCCTGTAGGTATCCGTCAGTGTACCCTGTAGGTATCGGTCAGTTTACCCTGTAGGTATCGGTCAGTTTACCCTGTAGGTATCCGTCAGTTTACCCTGTAGGTATCCGTCAGTTTACCCTGTAGGTATCCGTCAGTTTACCCTGTAGGTATCGGTCAGTTTACCCTGTAGGTATCCGTCAGTTTACCCTGTAGGTATCCTCTCAGTTTACCCTGTAGGTATCATCTCAGTTTACCCTGTAGGTATCCGTCAGTTTACCCTGTAGGTATCCTCTCAGTTTACCCTGTAGGTATCCTCTCAGTTTACCCTGTAGGTATCCGTCAGTTTACCCTGTAGGTATCCGTCAGTTTACCCTGTAGGTATCGGTCAGTTTACCCTGTAGGTATCGGTCAGTTTACCCTGTAGGTATCCTCTCAGTTTACCCTGTAGGTATCCGTCAGTTTACCCTGTAGGTATCCATCAGTTTACCCTGTATCTTGTCACCTAAATCCTCACACTGACCCAATGTGACACTTACAGTACCTGTGTCAGAGACTCACCTCTTTCTGCATCGTTGGAAGATAACTCTATTTGAAAACTGAGTTGGATTAGAGCTACGGCGTTACGCTACTGGAGTTGAGTTGGATTAGAGCTACGGCCTTACGCTACTGGAGTTGAGTTGGATTAGAGCTACGGCCTTACGCTACTGGAGTTGAGTTGGATTAAAGCTACGGCCTTACGCTACTGGAGTTGAGTTGGATTAGAGCTACGGCCTTACGCTACTGGAGTTGAGTTGGATTAGAGCTACGGCCTTACGCTACTGGAGTTGAGTTGGATTAGAGCTACGGCCTTACGCTACTGGAGTTGAGTTGGATTAGAGCTACAGCGTTACGCTACTGGAGTTGAGTTGGATTAGAGCTACGGCCTTACGCTACTGGAGTTGAGTTGGATTAGAGCTACGGCCTTACGCTACTGGAGTTGAGTTGGATTAGAGCTACGGCCTTACGCTACTGGAGTTGAGTTGGATTAGAGCTACAGCCTTACGCTACTGGAGTTGAGTTGGATTAGAGCTACGGCCTTACGCTACTGGAGTTGCATTGTACGGTACTTAATGTGTGTGCATGGTGTGAATATCGGGCTCCAATCCAATGCTCTAAACCTGATATTTGAAAACAAGACATTTTAGAAATGAATTGAAATTATTCATTTTAATGATTAAGGATAGAGTGTGTTGAAGTTTCTACTTTATCCATATTTATAACATGTTTTTTATCTCCTGAAATTCCACACCATTGATCTAACGTGTCTTGCTGTTAAAGGTGTTGAAAGATATACAGTACAGAGTAACCACATGTGATTTCCGTTTTTAGTTCTCTCTCTGAAATACAACAGAACCTGATGTCCCACCATTCATGTGACATGTCTGGTAGGTTACTGTAAATGTGACATGTCTGGTATGTTACTGTAAATGTGACATGTATGGTAGGTTACTGTAAATGTGACATGTATGGTAGGCGACTGTAAATGTGACAAGTATGTTACTGTAAATGTGACATGTATGGTATGTTACTGTAAATGTGACATGTATGGTATGTTACTGTAAATGTGACATGCATGGTAGGTTACTGTAAATGTGACATGTCTGGTAGGTTACTGTAAATGTGACATGTCTGGTAGGTTACTGTAAATGTGACATGTATGGTATGTTACTGTAAATGTGACATGCATGGTAGGTTACTGTAAATGTGACATGTCTGGTAGGTTACTGTAAATGTGACATGTCTGGTAGGTTACTGTAAATGTGACATGTCTGGTAGGTTACTGTAAATGTGACATGCATGGTAGGTTACTGTAAATGTCACATGTATGGTAGGTTACTGTAAATGTCACATGTATGGTAGGTTACTGTAAATGTCACATGTATGGTAGGTTACTGTAAATGTGACATGTCTGGTAGGTTACTGTAAATGTGACATGTCTGGTAGTTTACTGTAAATGTGACATGTCTGGTAGGTTACTGTAAATGTGACATGTCTGGTAGGTTACTGTAAATGTGACATGTCTGGTAGGTTACTGTAAATGTGACATGTCTGGTAGGTTACTGTAAATGTGACATGTCTGGTAGGTTACTGTAAATGTGACATGTATGGTAGGTTACTGTAAATGTCACATGTCTGGTAGGTTACTGTAAATGTGACATGTCTGGTAGGTTACTGTATCTGGCAGGGTTCAAACCGTGTATTACAATACCCACAGCTCTTACATTCTGAAGCACAACTCTTGTTTCAGAACGCTGGTTGTAAATACTGTCTCGTGTTTCTGTACATTTGAATTAGGCTGACTTGATCGTCTTTCCATTGGTTTAGTGTCAATTTAAACTGTCATTTTGAATTGTATGACTGCAAGGTATGTTTAGATTGTTTTGGTGTACGTATGATCATTAACGCATATTGTCGTGCAGCACGACATACACTTGGAGAATTTGTACATTACAGGGCTATTTTAACGGCAATGGTTGAAAAATATGACATTGCTCAGAATATCGCTCTAATCTTGGGTTTTAATGCGGTTGATTTAATAAAATAAATGATATTCTGTTGCTGTAAAAGGAACTGATCTGCTGTTGAATATCTTCTGATAATGGTGGTTAACAAAAAGCTACAACAAACTTTTGGTCAATTCAGGTTTTTCTTCTACTTTGTTCATGTTCTTTTAATGTGTACATTATTATTATTGTTATTATTATATATATTTTTTTGCGTTTGGTTTTGATATTACATACAGACAGGAAATCCAAGTTTGCTCACTTACATGAGTGGTCAAAAGTAGTGCACTACATAGGGAATAGGATGCCATTTTGAACTAAATTAGAGTAGATTAATACGTTGTGTGTGTGTGGCAAGGAACATAGTCCCTGTGGTGCAGGGTAGGCAACCCTGTTCCTAAAGGGCCTCAGGTACAGCAGGATATGGTTCCAACTACGCGCCACATCTGACCAACTGAACTAATTGATCAGTTCAGTGATTGCCTAAATTCATCACACCTGGTCTTCTAGGTTGGTTAAATCCAAACATGAAGTGCCTGCGGGAGGGTTGCCTTACCCTACTGTGGTGCTATGATAAAGGCCCTATTCAGGAAGTGTCTCATAAATGGCTAATACAGTCTTGTGACCGCTGACCTGGATTCGAATCCTAGTCGGTGTCACCTTTCACACAGCACCAGGACCTGTAGTCTTAAAGCATCTCACAGTAGGAGTGCTGATCTAGAATCAGTGCATGCTTTTACATCATAATAAGTAAGATTACAGTATATGGACAGGATCGATCTGATCCTAGATCAGCACTTATATTCTAAGACGCTTTGTGAATATGGGCCCAGAGTTAAATTAATAGTTTCTTGGATGTGGCATTTCTGTAAAAAAATAAATAATAATAATCAGTATTTGGGAATATTTTTGTACAAATCTGAATCGGTAATGTACACATTTTCAGTGTCATTAAAGCGTTTTCAATTGTCTAATTTAACTGTCTGTGTAATGGTTTTCTTTCGTTGAAGGAGAGGACCAAAGCGCAGCGTGGTAAGTGTCCATGGTATTTATTTAAACACATAAACTGAACACGCCATACAAAAACAATAAACGTAACGTGAATAACCAAAACCGAAAACAGTACCGTGTGGTGCAAAACACAGACACGGAAACAATCATCCACAAAAACACAGTGAAACCCAGGCTACCTAAGTATGATTCTCAATCAGAGACAACTAACGACACCTGCCTCTGATTGAGAACCATACTAGGCCGAACACAGAAAAACAACCTAGACACACAAATCATAGAATGCCCACCCAGCTCACGTCCTGACCAACACTAAAACAAGGAAAACACAAAAGAACTATGGTCAGAACGTGACAGTACCCCCCCCCCCCCCCCCTCCAAGGTGCGGACTCCGACCGCACAACCTAAACATATAGGGCAGGGTCTGGGTGGGCATCTGTCCGCGGTGGTGGCTCTGGCGCTGGAAGTGGACCCCACTCCATCATTGTCTTTGTCCACCTCCCTAGCGTCCTTTGAGTGGCGACCCTCACCGCCGACCTTGGCCTAGGAACCCTAACAAAGGGCCCCACTGGACTGAGGGGCAGCTCCGGACTGAGGGGCAGCTCGGGACTGAGGTAGCTCATGACCGAGGGGTAGCTCAGGACTGTGGGGTAGCTCAGGCCTGAGGGGTAGCTCAGGACTGAGAGGTAGCTCAGGCTGGTTGACGGCTCTGGCAGCTCCTGGCTGACTGGCGGCTCTGGCAGGTCCTGGCTGAATGGCGGCTCTGGCGGGTCCTGGCTGAATGGCGGCTCTGGCGGATCCTGGCTGAATGGCGGCTCTGGCGGATCCTGGCTGAATGGCGGCTCTGGAGGATCCTGGCTGAATGGCGGCTCTGGCGGATCATGGCTGAATGGCGGCTCTGGCGGATCCTGGCTGAATGGCGGCTCTGGCGGCTCATGGCTGAATGGCGGCTCTGGCGGATCCTGGCTGAATGGCGGCTCTGGCGGCTCCTTGCTGACTGGCGGCTCTGGCGGCTCCTTGCAGACTGGCGGCTCTGGCGGCTCCTTGCAGACTGGCGGCTCTGGCGGCTCCTTGCAGACTGGCGGCTCTGGAGGCTCCTGACAGACTGAAGACTCTAGCAACTCCGGACAGGCAGGAGACTCTAGCAGCTCCGGACAGGCAGGAGACTCTAGCAGCTCCGGAAAAGCGGGAGACTCTAGCAGCTCCGGACAAGCGGGAGACTCTAGCAGCTCTGGACAAGTGGGAGACTCTAGCAGCTCTGGACAGGCGGGCGGCTCAGATGGCGCTGGGCAGACCGGCAGCTCAGGCGGCGCTGGGCAGACGGGCAGCTCAGGCGGCGCTGGGCAGACGGCGCTGGGCAGACGGGCAGCTCAGGCGGTGCTGGGCAGAGGAGCTCTGGCACCTCTGGACTGAGGGGCTCTGGCGCCTCTGGACTGAGGGGCTCTGACGCCTCTGGACTGAGTGGCTCTGGCAGCGCTGGACAGAGGGGCTCTGGCGCCTCTGGACTGAGGGGCTCTGGCGCCTCTGGACTGAGGGGCGGAAGCTCTGGCAGCGCCGGACAGGCGGGAGACTCCGGCAGCGCTGGAGAGTATGAAGGCTCTAGCAGCGCTGGACAGGCGGGAGCACCTGTTGCCAAAGAACGGAGAGAAAGCCTGGTGCGGGGTGCCGGCACTGGTAGTACCGGGCTGGGGACACGCACCTCAGGGTGAGTGCAAGGAACAGGACACACCGGGTTGTGAAGATGTACTGGAGACCTGGTGTGTATAGCCGGCATCAAATCTTCCGGAACTCTAACACAAGTTTCAGGCTGAGTACGAGGAACTGACACAGGTGGCATCGGACAGATAACACGCTCCTCAGGGCGAATGCCGTGCACACTACGCCAAACCAACAGCTCTCTCTCTCTACTCAGTCCAATAACTCCTCAGCCTTCACGTCATTCAGCCTTCACGTCATTCAGCCTTCACGTCATTCAGCCTTCACGTCATTCAGCCTTCAAGTCATTCAGCCTTCAGGTCATTCAGCCTTCAGGTCATTCAGCCTTCAGGTCATTCAGCCTTCACGTCATTCAGCCTTCACGTCATTCAGCCTTCAGGTCATTCAGCCTTCACGTCATTCAGCCTTCACGTCATTCAGCCTTCACGTCATTCAGCCTTCAGGTCATTCAGCCTTCAGGTCATTCAGCCTTTATTTAACCAAGACAGAGCCTGGACTTTAGAAACCGATTTAATTTAGCAGATCCTCTTATCCTCTTGGGCTCCCGAGTAGCGCAACGGTCTAAGGCACTGCATCTCGGTGCTCGGGGTGTCATTACTGGTTCGATTCCAGGCTGTATCACAACTAGCCGTGATTGTGGCGCACAATTGGCCCAGCGTCGTCCTGGTTCTGGTTTGGCCGGGGTAGGCCGTCTTGGTAAATAAGAATTTCTTAACTGACTTGCCTAGTTAAATAAAGGTAAAATCAAATCCATAGTGACTGAAATTTAGGAGGGATGGAAGGGCCAAGAGACCAGAGGTGGCAGAGTGGAGTACTTGGGTTGGGGTGTAAGGGTTTGAGCACAGCCTTAAAGTAGGGAGGGGAAGTTCTTCTTGCTGCTCTGTAGGCAAGTACCATGGTCTTGTAGTGAATACGAGCTTTGACTGGAAGCCAGTGAAGTGTGCGGAGGAACAGGGTGACTTAGGGAAAACTTAGGAAGGTTGAACACCAGGCGGGCTGTGGTGCTGTGGTGTTCTGGATAAGTTACAGGGTTTACAGTTTGATGGTAGAAGCGGAGAAACCAGCAAATCAGCGAGATGCAGTAGTCTAGACTGGAGATGACAAGTGCCTGGATTAGGAATTGCGCCGCTTCGTGTGTGAGGAAAGGTGATACTCTACGGCTGTTGTAGAGCATGAACCGGCAGGGGCGAGTCACTTTTTTTGAGTTGTTCTGTGTGAGTGGGACCCGTGGACTCAATAGACTTGAGTGAATGAGGAGTGGATGTCGTCAACCTTCTTTTCAAAGGGGTTGACAAAGTAATCCGCAGAGAGGGAGGAGGCGGGGGTGGAGGATTAAGGAGGGAGAAGAAGGTGGAAAATAGTTTCCTAGGTTTAGAGGCAGAAGCTTGACATTTAGAGCGATATGAAGTGGCTTTGACAGTGGATACAGAGAAGGAGAAGGTAGAGAGGTGGGAGTGAAAGGATGAAAAGGCCTCCAGAAGTTTAGTTTTCCTCCATTTTTGCTCAGCTGACCACCGCCCTGTTTGGTAAGCTCCCCATGAGTCACTCGGCCACGGAGCAGGAGGGGAGGGCCCAGTCAGCCGGGAAGAAAGGGTACAGTGCAAGTCATAGGATGTAGAAAGGGAGGAGAGTAGGGTCGAAGAGGCAGAATCAGGAGACCGGAGCGAGAAGGATTTAGCAAAAGGGAGCGATAATAGGATAGAAGAGGAGAGAGTAGTGGGAGAGAGAGAAGAGTGCGACTAAATTTAGACAGTACTAAATACTAACACTAATTTCTAATTGCCTTGCAGAGATGAAACCACTCCCCCTCCATAAAAGCTACTAATTATTAAAACAACAACAATCACAAATTGCACTGCCCCTTGATCCTGGTTGATGTGTCAACAATCAGCTGCAAGTTATGAGCAGTTAGCAGTTCACACCAAGTAGGGTACTGGGAAGACAGTCAGCAGTTCACACACCCTGTAGGATTCTGGGAAGACAGTCAGCAGTTCATAAAGTAGATTGTCCTAGCTAGCTTGCAAAAAGACAGTGCTAGACAACAACAGATTAAGACAAACATTATATCAGGAGTCCTTTAGCCTATAGAATGAACCCCTGCCAGTTAATTCAATACTGTAGACAATTTGACTGAGATTATTAATAATGGCGCCGAAGGGGACGGCTGACGTTTTACGGGCTCCTAACCGACTGTTCTACTGTGTGTTTTTCTGCATTGTTTTTAACTTATTTTGTACATAATGTTGCTGCTACAGTCTCTTATGACCGAAAAGAGCTTCTGGAATCAGAACAGCGATTACTCACCTCGAACTGGACGAAGAACCAAATCCCTGTCAACGTGCCATCACTGGAAAATAAACTGGATGATCTCCACTCGAAACTATCCTACCAACAGGACATTAAAAAATGTAATATATTATGTTGACGCGTGGCGTGACGCTTGGCATTCAGGCCAAAGAGTTAAACATTGGTTTCATCAGACCAGAGAATCTTGTTTCTCATGGTCTTAGAGTCTTTAGATGCCTTTTGGCAAACTCCAAGCAGGCTGTCATTTTCCTTTTACAGAGGAGTGGCTTCCGTCTGGCCACTCTACCGTGAAGGCCTGATGCTGCAGAGATGGTTGTTCTTCTGGAAGATTCTCCCATCTCCACAAAGGAACTCTGGAGCTCTGTCGGAGTGACCATCAGGTTCTTGGTCACCTCCCTGACCAAGGCCCTTCTCCCCCGATTGCTCGGTTTAGCCGGGCGGCCACCTCTAGGAAGAGTCTTGGTGGTTCCAAACTTCTTCAAATTAAGAATGATTGAGGCCACTGTGTTCTTGGGGACCTTCAATATGGCAGAAATGTTTTGGTACCCTTCCCCAGATCTGTGCCTCGACACAATCCTGTCTCTGAGCTCTATGGACAATTCCTTTGACATCACGGTTTGGTTTTTGCTCTGACATGGGCTGCATTTCAAACTTATTAAAGACACACCCTCGTCCACTTATCCTCGCCTTGTGCCCTTGGGGGTGTTGGGGTAGGGTCCTTGTTCCTTGTCAATCATTGGCTTATTGGTGAAATCAGCAGTCAGATAATATATTCTTTAAGTAAATCAATCAAACCTTTATTAATGCAATTGCAGACAGAAGTTGACAACAGAAACACAGCACGTATGTTTCAGACTAAATTCTGCAAAATAAAAAAGGTCAAAGTTGCTTTAATATACTTGCAGTCGAGTGATGTAACTGCCTACATCAACACCTTCTACTCATGAGACCAAGCCCGTGCATATACAGTTATACATACTCGCATGAGAAAGCAATAGTCCAGTGTTTTCTAAGGGCTCAGCAGTAATGTTATATTCCCGTGTGGTTTACAGTGAGTGGTATGTTTGATTTATCTCTTATCTATTTACTCCCCTGCAGAGGTCTGTGTCTATGTATCGCTTTTAGCCTTGAGGCGCTTTCTCACAGACACCCTGTTTTGACTGCACACACATCCCCCAGACCGTTTCTTATAAGAGGCAGAGACTAGAAAAGAACTGTGGAACAGTATTAAACCTTATACTGCTTATATTGTAGTCCAGGACCCTATAAATGTAGTGTCGGAGGGTCTTATAACCATTCCCCTTCTATTAATACAACACAAGCATAATCAATTATTATAATACATCAATCATTTGGTGCAGCCCCTATCATGACCCCAAGGTGACCCACATCAGGGGAATCCCTGTCACCATCTTGGCTGGCGGTCCAAAGGAAAACAAAGGAAGTTTGTAACGTAAGCCCCTCAACCCTCGTTTTTTTGATCTAGCTTGCGAAGCTTGCGAGTGTACAATTATTTTCACTCCGTGGCCTGAAACGCCCCGTAATTCAATTCGCATTGTTTGTACATTCGCTAAGAAAAGTCAGCCGAAACTTTGAACCTCAACTTCAATATGGATAAGTCGACATACAAAGTGTAAGTGAAAATTGTGCTACTAATGCACATGACGGCACATACACGTCTCGCAAAAAGTAAATATGTTTTTGTTTGGTTGTCTTTTGGAAATTGTACAAATAAAACAGTTTCCTTCTTCAGAAGTTCCAGCTAATTAATTAGCTAGCTATCATACAGTAGGCAGGTTAACGTTAGTTAGCTAATTATTTTGCGAGCTATCATACAGTAGGCAGGCTAACATTAGTTAGCTAATTAATTATCTAGCTATCATACAGTAGGCAGGCTAACATTAGTTAGCTAATTAATTAGCTAGCTATCGTACAGTAGGCAGGCTAACGTTAGTTAGCTAATTAATTAGCTAGCTATCATACAGTGGGCAGGCTAACGTTAGTTAGCTAATTAATTAGCTAGCTATCATACAGTGGGCAGGCTAACGTTAGTTAGCTAATTAATTTTCTAGCTATCATACAGTGGGCAGGCTAACGTTAGTTAGCTAATTAATTGTCTAGCTATCATACAGTGGGCAGGCTAACGTTAGTTAGCTAATTAATTAGCTAGCTATCATACAGTGGGCAGGCTAACGTTAGTTAGCTAATTAATTAGCTAGCTATCATACAGTAGGTAGGCTAACGTTAGTTAGCTAATTAATTAGCTAGCTATCATACAGTAGGCAGGCTAACGTTAGTTAGCTAATTAATTAGCTAGCTATCATACAGTAGGCAGGCTAACGTTAGTTAGCTAATTAATTAGCTAGCTATCATACAGTAGGCAGGCTAACGTTAGTTAGCTAATTAATTTTCTAGCTATCATACAGTGGGCAGGCTAACGTTAGTTAGCTAATTAATTTTCTAGCTATCATACAGTGGGCAGGCTAACGTTAGTTAGCTAATTAATTAGCTAGCTATCATACAGTAGGCGTATATTAATAATGATATATTTAATATAAGTAGACATGCACTCGTAATTGACTGTAGCCCATATCAAGCACCCACAAGCTGGAAACACAATCATCACGGGATGAACGAGTGATGACTTTCCGGGCAAGTGCAGTCCATCTATAAAAATCATTCCTGCCTCCCTTGTTCTGCAAGTGTCCACTTCACTTGAGGGCTGAGGGGATGGTCTTTTAAGTGTTTGGAATGCAGACATGCACTGTCAACTGTGGGACCTTGTATAGACAGGTGTGTGCCTTTCCAAATCATGTCCAGCCTATTGAATTTACCACAGGTGGACTCCAATCAAGTTGTAGAAACAGCTCAAGGATGATCAATGGAAACAGAATGCACCTGAGCTCGATTTCGAGTCTCATAAAACTTGCTTTGTGGTCTAAATTTAAGATGATGATTAGGCATAAGGTTAGCAGTGTGGTTAAGGTTAGGTTTCAAATCTGGTTTTAAAAAGAGCAGTGGTGGAAATAGGCGAGGTTTATGACTTTGTGGCTGTGGTAACTAGCGACGACCTTAGTTGGAGTTAAAGCGATGTTGGTTTCACTTTAAGACTAGCAGTCGGCTCATAGTTTTAGCACAGATGGAACAATGAGCCAGATATTTCACCGGATATATAAATATGAATCATCCGGTTGGCGTTTCCAAATATGGCGATAAATGGAAGCCCAGTGTTCGGTTAGTTGAAGAACATATCGCGAGATATTATTTTGGCCGAAATTCTGCACATTTTCTCATCACTGAAACATTTGATCTCTTACCGGTTATCGATTTACAAAATTTGAATCTGTAACAAACCGAGTGGAATGCTTTTTGCAGACTTTACCCTTTGCCAGAAGTGTTTTTCTTTCTCTCCATTTTAATTGAATGCACACGCCAACATCACAGAGTAGGCGTTCCCCATCGGAAAAATCCAAATAAATGCCAGAGGATCTCACTAACTGGCGCTTGTTCGGCCCGTTATGATTCATTTGCCTTCATTGGAAACGACAGGCTCAGGTCTATCTTGGTTAATAACAATCTTTGATCTAAGCTTTACAGATCGCCATTATTGGGTTTAGCAGTGGAATAGCGATTAAGAGTGCAGACTGGGGCTTTAGGAGTAAAAGTGGAACAGGCTATTTTAATGAAATCCATCGAAGTGCGGAACTACTACTACTGCCGACTCCTGCTGTATAATAGTATCATCATCGGTTGTTATTCGAGATGATATCCGCTACGAGCTGAAACGAAACGGTACGAAGATCGGACACCTGGAATACAACCAAAGCAGAATCAACCAGCCAGCCCAGCTCCATCGAACATTCAGTTTACTGGAAATACATCAGTCCTTTGATGGGATCTTATTTTGCCTTTATTAGAGAAGAGAAGCCATTCCCGTGGGGTTTATTTCATGGGGATGTGTTCAAGACAAGAGAGAATACAAAAAGACGTCAACATCGTAATTCAAAGGTGCAAGGCAGAGAAAGACTGCCTTTTCTCTGGTGAGTGTGTCTGTGTACAGTAGTGGAACGGTACGTGTTCCACCCAGGTTAATAAAGCCGTATGTTGATACACACACACACACACTCATCCGTTTCGTTCTTGTCCTCGATAGCAAAAAAACATCAAAAGCATCTTCTAGACACAGTTGTCAACATCACAAATGAATCTAATTATTGACCGACATTTTATTTGATAGGTGTGTGCGGTGATTAAATTGGTCAAGCCTAAAGTGTCTTGAGTTATCATTACATTTTGGTGTGGCAAAATATTAGACCATGGTACGGAAAGTTTTTATTTTTTAAATGTGACTAATTATTTGAAACATTTAAAATAGAATGGAGTAGAAAAACAACATTAATATGCTTGTCATGATGACACGGCTTTGGTTCAACATCCCTACAGATTGACGGACAGCCATAATATTGATGACACCAGCCGTAGCTAGTCTATTCGCCTATCGACGTTAGTTGTACCGGACGTAGGCTAACGGTTGTGTAAACTTATACTGACACATATTAACGCAACAAATAAAGTGTTGGTCCCATGTTTCATGAGCTGAAATAAAATATCCCAGAAATGTTTCATATGCACTAAAATCTTATTTCTCTCAAATGTTGTGCACAAATTATTTTTACATCCATGTTAGTGAGTATTTATCCTTTGCCAAGATAATCCATCCACCTGACAGATGTCGCATATCAAGAAGCTGATTTAACAGCATGATCATTATACAGGTGCACCTTGTGCTGGGGACAAGTTGTGGGAGCGTGCATATTGGCAGGCTGACAGCAAGAATGTCCACCAGAGAATTAAATGTTAATTTCTCTATCATAAGCTGCCTCTAATGTCTTTTTAGAGAATTTGTCAGTATGTCCAACAGTTCGGTGTCGTAACCAACTTCAGTGGGCCAATGCTTACCTTCGATGGCCACTGGCCTCGCTGGAGAAGTGTCCTCTTCACGGATGAATCCTGGTTTCAACTGTACCGGGAAGATGGCAGACAGCGTGCGTGTATGACATCATGTGGGTGACGTCAACGTTGTGAAGTGTGCCCCATGGTGGGGTGGTATGGGCAGGCAGAAGCTACGGTCAACAAACAGTTGCATTTTATCGATGGCTATTTGAATGCACAGAGATACCGTGACGAGATCCTGAGGCCCGTTGTCGTGCCATTCAGCCACCGCCATCACCTCATGTTTCAGCATAATGCACGGCCCCATGTAACGCAAGGATCTGTACACAATTCCTGGAAGCTGAAAATGTCCCAATTCTTCTATGGCCTGCATACTCACCAGATATGTCACCCGTTGAGCATGTTTGGGATGCTCTGGAGTTCCCGCCAATATCTAGCGTCTTCAGTCATTTGAGGAGTGGGACAACATTCCACAGCCTGATCAACTCTATATGAATGAGATGTGTCGTGCTGCATGAGGCATAGTTAAATAAAGGTGTTGTACTCCATAGCCTAGTTAAATAAAAACAAAATGGTGGTCACATCAGATACTGACCACACCCCTTTTTAAAAATATTTTTTAAAAGGTATCTTTGACCCATAATGCGTATCTGTATTCCTAGTCACGTGACATCCATAGATTAGGGCCTAATTCATTCATTTATATGAACTGTAACTCTTAGTAAAAACTTTGAAATTGTTGCATGTTGTGATTTATATTTTTGTTGAGCCAACAATTTTTTTACCTCCTTTTTATATATTTTGTCCATCAGTGGGCACCCCCTTTCAATGTTTCCATGGAAACTGCATTTGTTGAAAGGGGACTTCCCCCCCCCCCCCCCCCCCCCCCTTTCTTCTCCCTGTGGCCTGGCATAGCAGTGGCTTGGTTAATAACCCTCCTCTTTGGTTTCTGTTCTGACCGGTTCTGTTTCCCCTGTTATTTATTTCAGATTTCAGATACTCTGACGCCACCTTCACCTTCACCTATTCCAAAGGCTCCAGAAGGTACAGTACAACGTTCAGAGAATTACACTTCCTGTATCTTACTGGGTCATGGCTTGTCTACTGGTTGTCATCAGGGCTGGTTGTTTACACTTCCTGTATCTTACTGGGCTTGTCTACTGGTTGTCATCAGGGCTGGTTGTTTACACGTTCTGTATCTTACTGGGCTTGTCTACTGGTTGTCATCAGGGCTGGTTGTTTACACTTCCTGTATCTTACTGGGCTTGTCTCCTGGTTGTCATCAGGGCTGGTTGTTTACACTTCCTGTATCTTACTGGGCTTGTCTACTGGTTGTCATCAGGGCTGGTTGTTTACACTTCCTGTATCTTACTGGGCTTGTCTACTGGTTGTCATCAGGGCTGGTTGTTTACATGTTCTGTATCTTACTGGGCTTGTCTACTGTTTGTCATCAGGGCTGGTTGTTTACACTTCCTGTATCTTACTGGGCTTGTCTACTGGTTGTCATCAGGGCTGGTTGTTTACACGTTCTGTATCTTACTGGGCTTGTCTACTGGTTGTCATCAGGGCTGGTTGTTTACACGTTCTGTATCTTACTGGGCTTGTCTACTGGTTGTCATCAGGGCTGGTTGTTTACACGTTCTGTATCTTACTGGGCTTGTCTACTGGTTGTCATCAGGGCTGGTTGTTTACACTTCCTGTATCTTACTGGGCTTGTCTCCTGGTTGTCATCAGGGCTGGTTGTTTACACTTCCTGTATCTTACTGGGCTTGTCTACTGGTTGTCATCAGGGCTGGTTGTTTACACTTCCTGTATCTTACTGGGCTTGTCTACTGGTTGTCATCAGGGCTGGTTGTTTACACTTCCTGTATCTTACTGGGCTTGTCTCCTGGTTGTCATCAGGGCTGGTTGTTTACACTTCCTGTATCTTACTGGGCTTGTCTACTGGTTGTCATCAGGGCTGGTTGTTCAGCTGGGTTTTTCATATGAATGATGTGTGTTTGCTGGGGTGAGGGGGGCTGGACCGTTGGACCTACCTTTAAATCCACTTGACAGTCCCCCTGTGAGGCACAAATTAACTACCAGGACTGCCCTCCTTCAGGCCTGTAATTCATTGGATATATATGCTAATTTTAAATGATGCTGTTGAGGTCTGAACCTACAGTACCTAACCGTTGCTCACTGGACCAGCACCATTATCGATGAGACTGGTCCCAGGCCCTGATAGATTTAGGTATGTCTGGTATATAAGACTTCATTTTCGTCAAGTCTTCTAATATAGTTGACTGTAGTCGTTATTACATCCTAGACTTGGGTAGAGTTGATTCTGTAGTCGTTATTACATCCTAGACTTGGGTAGGGTTGACTCTGTAGTCGTTACTATATCCTGGACTTGGGTAGGGTTGACTCTGTAGTCATTACTATATCCTGGACTTGGGTAGGGTTGACTCTGTAGACATTATTATGTCCTGGACTTGGGTAGGGTTGACTCTGTAGTCATTACTATATCCTGGACTTGGGTAAGGTTGACTGTAGTCGTTACTATATCCTGGACTTGGGTAGGGTTGACTCTGTATTCATTACTATATCCTGGACTTGGGTAGGGTTGACTCTGTAGTCATTACTATATCCTGGACTTGGGTAGGGTTGACTCTGTAGTCGTTACTATATCCTGGACTTGGGTAGGGTTGACTCTGTAGTCATTACTATATCCTGGACTTGGGTAGGGTTGACTGTAGTCGTTACTATATCCTGGACTTGGGTAGGGTTGACTCTGTAGTCGTTACTATATCCTGGACTTGGGTAGGGTTGACTCTGTAGTCATTAAAAAAATGTCTTCCTGATCTGAAACTCGTGCTAGATGTTAATAAAACCACAGTTGTGTCATTCTCTAGGTTTCGTAATACTGACCCTGGGTACCTGCGTATTTTGCACATTTTAAATGGAGTCCAAATTGAGCAAGTTACCCATCTTTTAAATTTTTATAATGACTTATTAATGACTATTTTTGATTGACGATAAGCTCTCTCTTTTTTAAAACGCACATTGAAATGCTGAGCATATAGTTTGGTTTCTTTTTTTGTAGAAAGAATTCCTGCCTCACTTTGAAAAGTAGAAGGAAGATTGTTCAAGCAAACTCTTCTCCCAGTAGTTGATTATGGTGATCTAATCTCCATGCATTCTGCAGTCTCTGTTTTTAAAACCTTCAGACTCAGTCCATCACTCAGCATTGTGGTTTACCACTGGGGACAGTTTTTTCTCATTCACATCACTGCATTTTGTATAGTTCTGTTGGCTGGCAGTCTGACTTCCAGAAGGGCATTTTGTATGTGAAGCAGTTCTTCAGAGACTCCCCCCACTACCTCAGCTCCCATATTAATTGGAGATCCAGCCCTCCCCCTGGCCGGTTCTGGGTGTCCTGCGGGTCTCCACTGAGCTGGGGGGGGGGGGGGGGAATACTTGTTTTTATTCCCCCTGCTCGTGGAATAGCCTTTAGGCCACCTTGAAGCTGGACTCGCTGATCTCCATTGGCCAGTTTAGATCCATTCTGAGGGACATAATGTGATAGTTTTTTTTGATTCATCTTGTTTTTATTGTGTTGTTGTTGTCCCCCCACCCCCCCCCCCCCCCCCCCCCCCCCCCCCCGGTAGGGTCAACTCTGTAGTTACCCAGAATGTGATATGGTTGAAATGGGAAATCTCTCTGTATGGTGACGCAAGTCTTTTAGATGTTGTACACACAAACTTTATCTTCAATGTTATATTCCATTTTGTTGCAAGTGATACCTCTCTGGCCATTCCACAGGTAGCTGCCAAAATAAAGGAAACACTTGAGTAAACAAGGGATACAAAGTATATTGAAAGCAGGTGCTTCCACACAGGAAGTTCCAGACACTTGTATAATCTATGCCAAGGTGCCAAGGTGAAGGAGGATGTGTTCAACCCTCAGTTCCCGAAGCTTCTCTATTCCGTGTGTTTTGTAGCCTAATAGAGTTTACCCAGGATCGGATCCACTCTTTGCGTCCGTGAACTTACACCTCTCTGTTCTTCGTGGCCTTTCTCCGCTGGAGATCTGTTGGCGGATGGGATTGTCTGACTGACCGACTGACTACAACCTTTTTTTGTATACGGTATTTCATTTGTTTTGATGTGACATATACGGTGATGATTTGTGTAGTTAGTTGTAGTTGAGGACTTAGTAAGAGTTGATACGCTTTAAAGTTCTGTGGTAAAATAATTGTTTTATTGATTGTATGGTTTAATACCGGGTTTACGCTACACGGAATGAACGGACAAACATTGCGTGACTAAGGTCACGGGAGTTCCCTGAACTCCTTTACCGGGCTGGACTCCTTCTTTTTTAAATTTTTAAATTTTTAATTTTTATTTTTTTAGGCCCGAGGTACAGGACATTTCTGGAGGAACCAGAACTCATTGTGTTATATTATGTGTGTGTGTGTAATAATTTATGTTGGTAATACAACCCACTCAAAAGAATATAGTTGTTTTTGAAGTTCTTTCTAATGTTTTAAGGGTTTCTGAAAAGTTTATTTCCATCCTGACTTTTGCATAAGTCCTTTGTATTGGTGTAGACTTGACGGACCAGATGGGACTCATTCCCTCCCAAACCAAAAGGAGAAACCAATGTTTTCTGGCACCCCTATAAATAATAACCTCAAGTCAAAACCCTTACAAGACGGGTGTGTTTATGAGAGTGAGGGAGACCGACAGGGGTGTGTTTATGAGAGTGAGGGAGACCGACAGGGGTGTGTTTATGAGAGTGAGGGAGACCGAGAGAGAGGTGTGTTTATGAGAGTGAGTGAGAGGTGTTTTTATGAGAGTGAGTGAGATGGGTGTGTTTGAGAGTGAGTGAGAGAGGTGTTTATGAGAGTGAGTGAGATGGGTGTGTTTGAGAGTGAGTGAGAGAGGTGTTTATGAGAGTGAGGGAGAGAGAGAGAGGTGTGTTTATGAGAGTGAGACAGAGTGTGAGGAAGGGAGGGTGTGTTTATGAGAGTGAGACAGTGTGAGGAAGGGAGGGTGTGTGTTTATGAGTGAGTGTGGGAGACAGAGAGGTGTGTTAATGAGGGTGAGTGAGAGGTGTGTTTATGAGAGTGAGACAGAGTGTAAGGAAGGGAGGTTGTGTGTTTGTGAGAGTGGGACAGAGTGAGGAAGGGAGGGTGTGTTTTATGAGAGTGAGACAGAGGGTGAGGAAGAGAGGGTGTGTGTTTATGAGAGTGAGACAGTGTGAGGAAGGGAGGGTGTGTGTTTATGAGAGAGACAGAGAGTGAGGAAGAGAGGGTGTGTGTTTATGAGAGTGAGACAGAGTGTGAGGAAGGGAGGGTGTGTGTTTATGAGAGAGACAGAGAGTGAGGAAGAGAGGGTGTGTGTTTATGAGAGTGAGACAGTGTGGAAGGGAGGGTGTGTGTTTAAGAGAGTGAGACAGAGAGTGAGGAAGAGAGGGTGTGTGTTTATGAGAGTGAGACAGTGTGGAAGGGAGGGTGTGTGTTTATGAGAGTGAGGAAGGGAGGGTGTGTGTATGAGAGTGAGACAGAGAGTGAGGAAGAGAGGGTGTGTTTATGAGAGTGAGACAGTGTGGAAGGGAGGGTGTGTGTTTATGAGAGTGAGGAAGGGAGGGTGTGTGTTTGAGTGTGAGGAAGGGAGGGTTTGTGTGTATGAGTGAGACAGTGTGAGGAAGGGAGCGTGTGTTTATGAGTGTGAGGAAGGGAGCGTGTGTTTATGAGTGTGAGGAAGGGAGGGTGTTTATGAGTGTGAGGAAGGGAGGGTGTGTGTGAGACAGTGTGTGAGGAAGGGAGGGTGTGTGCGAGACAGTGTGTGAGGAAGGGAGGGTGTGTGCGAGACAGTGTGTGAGGAAGGGAGGGTGTGTGCGAGACAGTGTGTGAGGAAGGGAGGGTGTGTGTGAGACAGTGTGTGAGGAAGGGAGGGTGTGTGTGAGACCGTGTGTGAGGAAGGGAGGGTGTGTGTGAGGAAGGGAGGGTGTGTGTGAGACAGTGTGTGAGGAAGGGAGGGTGTGTGTGAGACAGTGTGTGAGGAAGGGAGGGTGTGTGTGAGGAAGGGAGGGTGTGTGTGAGACAGTGTGTGAGGAAGGGAGGGTGTGTGCGAGACAGTGTGTGAGGAAGGGAGGGTGTGTGCGAGACAGTGTGTGAGGAAGGGAGGGTGTGTGTGAGACAGTGTGTGAGGAAGGGTGGGTGTGTGTGAGGAAGGGAGGGTGTGTGTGAGACAGTGTGTGAGGAAGGGAGGGTGTGTGTGAGACAGTGTGTGAGGAAAGGAGGGTGTGTGTGAGGAAAGGAGGGTGTGTGTGAGGAAGGGAGGGTGTGTGTGAGACAGTTTGTGAGGAAGGGAGGGTTTGTGTGTATGAGAGTGAGACAGAGAGTGAGGAAGAGAGGGTGTTTGTTTATGAGAGTGAGGAAGGGAGGGTGTGTGTGAGACAGTGTATGAGGAAGGGAGGGTTTGTGTGTATGAGAGTGAGACAGAGAGTGAGGAAGAGAGGGTGTGTGTTTATGAGTGTGAGGAAGGGAGGGTGTTTGTGTGAGACAGTGTGTGAGGAAGGGAGGGTGTGTGTGAGGGAGGGTGTGTGTGAGGAAGGGAGGGTGTGTGTGAGGAAGGGAGGGTGTGTGTGAGGAAGGGAGGGTGTGTGTGAGACAGTGTGTGAGGAAGGGAGGGTGTGTGTGATGAAGGGAGGGTGTGTGTGAGGAAGGGAGGGTGTTTATGAGTGTGAGGAAGGGAGGGTGTGTGTGAGACAGTGTGTGAGGAAGGGAGGGTGTGTGTGAGGAAGGGAGGGTGTGTGTGAGACAGTGTGTGAGGAAGGGAGGGTGTGTGCGAGACAGTGTGTGAGGAAGGGAGGGTGTGTGCGAGACAGTGTGTGAGGAAGGGAGGGTGTGTGCGAGACAGTGTGTGAGGAAGGGAGGGTGTGTGTGAGACAGTGTGTGAGGAAGGGAGGGTGTGTGTGAGACCGTGTGTGAGGAAGGGAGGGTGTGTGTGAGGAAGGGAGGGTGTGTGTGAGACAGTGTGTGAGGAAGGGAGGGTGTGTGTGAGACAGTGTGTGAGGAAGGGAGGGTGTGTGTGAGGAAGGGAGGGTGTGTGTGAGACAGTGTGTGAGGAAGGGAGGGTGTGTGCGAGACAGTGTGTGAGGAAGGGAGGGTGTGTGTGAGACAGTGTGTGAGGAAGGGAGGGTGTGTGTGAGACAGTGTGTGAGGAAGGGAGGGTGTGTGTGAGACAGTGTGTGAGGAAGGGAGGGTGTGTGTGAGACAGTGTGTGAGGAAAGGAGGGTGTGTGTGAGGAAAGGAGGGTGTGTGTGAGGAAGGGAGGGTGTGTGTGAGACAGTGTGTGAGGAAGGGAGGGTGTGTGTGAGACAGTGTGTGAGGAAGGGAGGGTGTGTGTGAGACAGTGTGTGAGGAAGGGAGGGTGTGTGTGAGACAGTGTGTGAGGAAAGGAGGGTGTGTGTGAGGAAAGGAGGGTGTGTGTGAGGAAGGGAGGGTGTGTGTGAGACAGTGTGTGAGGAAGGGAGGGTTTGTGTGTATGAGAGTGAGACAGAGAGTGAGGAAGAGAGGGTGTGTGTTTATGAGTGTGAGGAAGGGAGGGTGTTTGTGTGAGACAGTGTGTGAGGAAGGGAGGGTGTGTGTGAGACAGTGTGTGAGGAAGGGAGGGTTTGTGTGTATGAGAGTGAGACAGAGAGTGAGGAAGAGAGGGTGTGTGTTTATGAGAGTGAGGAAGGGAGGGTGTGTGTTTATGAGTGAGACAGAGTGTGAGGAAGGGAGGGTGTGTGTGAGACAGTGTGTGAGGAAGGGAGGGTGTGTGAGAGACAGTGTGTGAGGAAGGAAGGGAGGGTGTGTGAGAGACGGTGTGTGAGGAAGGGAGGGTGTGTGTGAGACAGTGTGTGAGGAAGGGAGGGTGTGTGTGAGGAAGGGAGGGTGTGTGAGACAGTGTGTGAGGAAGGGAGGGTGTGTGAGACAGTGTGTGAGGAAGGGAGGGTGTGTGTGAGACAGTGTGTGAGGAAGGGAGGGTGTGTGTGTGAGACAGTGTGTGAGGAAGGGAGGGTGTGTGTGAGACTGTGTGAGGAAGGGAGGGTGTGTGTGAGACAGTGTGTGAGGAAGGGAGGGTGTGTGTGAGACAGTGTGTGAGGAAGGGAGGGTGTGTGTGAGGGAGGGTGTGTGTGAGGAAGGGAGGGTGTGTGTGAGGAAGGGAGGGTGTGTGTGAGGAAGGGAGGGTGTGTGTGAGGAAGGGAGGGTGTGTGTGAGGAAGGGAGGGTGTGTGTGAGACAGTGTGTGAGGAAGGGAGGGTGTGTGTGAGACAGTGTGTGAGGAAGGGAGGGTGTGTGTGAGGAAGGGAGGGTGTGTGTGAGGAAGGGAGGGTGTGTGTGAGGAAGGGAGGGTGTGTGTGAGGAAGGGAGGGTGTGTGTGAGACAGTGTGTGTGATGAAGGGAGGGTGTGTGTGATGAAGGGAGGGTGTGTGTGAGGAAGGGAGGGTGTGTGAGGAAGGGAGGGTGTGTGTGAGGAAGGGAGGGTGTGTGTGAGACAGTGTGTGAGGAAGGGAGGGTGTGTGTGAGACGGTGTGTGAGGAAGGGAGGGTGTGTGTGAGACAGTGTGTGAGGAAGGGAGGGTGTGTGTGAGACAGTGTGTGAGGAAGGGAGGGAGTGTGTGAGGAAGGGAGGGTGTGTGTGTGAGGAAGGGAGGGTGTGTGTGAGGAAGGGAGGGTGTGTGTGAGACAGTGTGTGAGGAAGGGAGGGTGTGTGTGAGGAAGGGAGGGTGTGTGTGAGGGAGGGTGTGTGTGAGACAGTGTGTGAGGAAGGGAGGGTATGTTTGAGACTGTGTGAGGAAGGGAGGGTGTGTGTGAGACTGTGTGAGGAAGGCAGGGTGTGTGTGAGACGGTGTGTGTGTGTGACAGTGTGTGAGGAAGGGAGGGTGTGTGTGAGACAGTGTGTGAGGAAGGGAGGGTGTGTGTGAGGAAGGGAGGGTGTGTGTGAGGAAGGGAGGGTGTGTGTGAGGAAGGGAGGGTGTGTGTGAGGAAGGGAGGGTGTGTGTTTATGAGTATGAGGAAGGGAGGGTGTGTGTGAGGGAGGGAGGGTGTGTGTGAGGAAGGGAGGGTGTGTGTGAGGAAGGGAGGGTGTGTTTCTGCATTAATTGAAGAGTAAAGTTTAATGTAGTGTTTTCCCTTGCTGACATAATGACATGCAGCTCGTTATGCCTGTGTCATGCCTGTGTCATGCCTGTGTCATGCCTGTGTCATGCCTGTGTCTCACAGGAGGTTGGTGGCACCTTAATTGGGGAGGACTGGCTCGTGGTAATGGCTGGAGCGGAGTCAGTGGAATGGTATTAGACACACGGTTTCTAAAAGTACACTACCTGGGTAGTACAATGTCTCAGATAGGGTTCCACATGGCCTCAGGTTCTAAGAAGGGTGATGACTGGCAGGAACCGTCAAGCTGTTTAAAATAAAATAAAAACCACAATGCTTGTTGTCTTGTCGTTCATCTGGCAGTACTTTATTTCAAAAGGACCTGTAAGGGCTGATTGACAGACCTCTGTCAGTCACTCTGAAGCAGACAGTTTTTCCAAAGTGCATCGAAAGCAATGAGGCCTTTTTTTTTGTTTCTCAACCAAGATTCTTCTTCCTGTCGTTTCTCCGTGTGTGTGTGTGTGGACTCTGTGTCATTATGGTAGAACAGGGAAGTCACATGTTTCCTGTCTACTGTAACATTCAGACACTTGTGAGAAACATCTGAAGTCTACTCTGAAAAGAAGGTTCTTTAATTGGCTTGTCCCCGAGAGCCGTTGTCTTTTTTAAAAATGTGTATTTTTTCCCATATATAGACACACCCTATGTGTTTTAATAAAAAATCAACTATATGTATTGAACTTGTCTTTTTTTTAAGCACACAGTTTGATTAAATAATTAAGAGGGAGCCAGAGATCAAGATAACCTGACCCCTCCTCATGCTGCTGGCCTTCGCTGATTCTGCCTGCCTACCATTTCTACTGGTCTCTGTGCCAGTTATAATTTATAATAGTCTATCTCAAAATCATTATCATGTGGTTAGCCTACATTCAATTAAGAATTATACGAATCTAAACGTAACTGTGTAAAAATAGCATACATAAAGCCAACAAATAGAAACATTGCAGCCTGCGGGTAGAAAATATCCTGATTTTAAAATAAATATGTATAGGATATATCACATTGGCTATGCATGGCCTGTCTGCAATCAACTTGAAACATTGTATCAACTGTGTCTGGCCTGAACGCTAGCAAACTTGCAGCATTTTATAAAATATTCTGTGCCCTCAGTTTCCTTTGCCAGTGAGCTCGGGACAGACACAGCTGTGGACTATTTGTGGAAAGGGATAAGAAGTAATCAGGTATTCTGTGACGTTTCCACTGGATCAGAGCAGTAACTGTTTTTAAATACGTTTGAGGAACCTTAGTCACTGGGGCTGCCTGTGTTTTGCGACAGCAGTGCCTACTACTACGATTTCGAAATCGACGTCGGCAACCGGATCCTGTGAAGCGCGGGAGTGGGCGGATTTCCTCGTCCTTCTCGCCAGCCGTGATTTTGGACAGCTTCACGGTAAGAAATGTGACCGTTCCTGGTGCAAAAACAATGTCCTATATCCCAGAGCTGGAGTAAATGACATTACTAAGCTGCTCCTGAATGGACTACGTCAGGACATGGACATTGATTCTATCGTAGTCCATTTGGGTTCTACTGACATAATGAAGGGCAGCTCTGAACAGTTGAAACTGGATTTTCAAAAGAGCTGATTGACTCTCTGCTAGACACTAATAAAAGACCCATCATATCTGGCCCTGTGCCCTTCTCTGAATCGTGGCATTGAACGCTTTAGCAGGATTCTTTCTCTTCACTAATTGGCTACGTGATTATTGCAGCTCCATGGGTTTAACGTTTGTTGAAATAATGTAATCAAACATTGTACATTAGAGGTGATGGAAATTAACGGTTAATGTAGGCTACTACTGGTGATCTGAGGAATTGATCAACACTAACAATCAAAGGGCAAACAATTCACGTTCTGGAGAAACAGACCGGTGTCTCCTGTGCCATGATTCATTTATTTTGTTGTCTATTTGCATGACTAAATACTTATCGGTCAACCAACAGCCTATTGACCAAACAATCGACCGCTTGACTAAATGGGGGGTCAGTCCTAGTTCTTAAATGGTTCTTCCTCTGCTCTTAAAGGTAAACTCTTACCCGATTATTTTATTTTTTATTATTATTTAAAAACATTTATTATTATTTAAAAACATTATTATTATTATTATTTATTATTATTTTAAAAACCTTTAGTTAAATGTGGGGTTCTTGACGTGGCCTCTACGGTTTTCCAGAATAACCCTTTTCATGGCACACAGCAAATTGACCAGTGTTAACTAGTGTTGATTTTGCTGTGTAGCATTTCTAGTGTTGATTGAAGAGTTAAATGTATAACACTCAGTGGTGTAAAAAATAACCCCAGTGTTGGTGTTAATAACCAGAGTTCAACCAAAACCATGCTTGGCGTTATATTGCAGGTTGATATCCTTTCTTACATTTTCTAGATATTGAAACAAAATTTGAAACAAAATTTAAAAAAAAATTTGCATTGATTTTAATCTTATTCTACTCATATATATAAATGACATGCATTTTTCTAAACCATTTCAATCTGTTACTTGGACTTATTGCAACCGTAACCAAAATGTTTGTCTTTGTTTAGATGTTTTAAGGGCTGGGCTGGGCTATAGGGCTGCTCTCATATCATAGTCTTCCCAACCCTGGCAGTCATTGTGAATAAAAAAAATATATATCCAAATGTTGGATTTTCTCAGGCTGGATTCCAATAGGAATTACACATCACTTTGCCATCCAGAGTAATGTGACTTGCAGGGATAAGAAGTAATAATATATTTAATATTGATTAATTATTGTAATAATGGAGCTGGTCATCGACCAGTGATCTTTGCGAACGCGAATAATACTGAAACTCGAGGTGTTTATATAGAAACCCCCAAAAACGTCTTATTCATGGTTGGTTCCACCCCTCCCCGGCAGATCTGGGCATCATAAGCTCCCTTGTTTTCTTCTTGTGGCTCTGTGTATGGGGTGTGTGAGGTCATAGTGTACAAACAAACTATAGCGTTACTCCTTTCTGCTGATTGACTTGTCAATGACGCTCAAGCTCAGTCTCTGTTCACTTCATATCACTACACAGCTGTGCCTGTGGAAGATAGCAAAAAGAACAGGATGGACTGAAGAACTGTGGTCACTCTGAGAGGCTCTTCGTCTTTATGCCGTGTGACCAAGTTACTCAAAAGCAAAGACGATTGGGACATTACAGGTCTATCCTGTTCCTCAAGTTTATCTCTATCCCATGGCCTTGACCATAAGCCCAGACCAGCGGCAGGGAGTGAACATTGAAAAGGGGAACCATATTTAATCAAAACAACAGAATTGGTAGAATATACATGTCTTACTATTGTTAATATTAATAGTTAACAATTATATGCTTAAACAAATCAGGTAAATATGTAATTTTACACACACAGAGTGGGACTACGCTAGCATCTGTCTATAGTATACACTACGCCGATGTCTGAGGAACGTATGTCATCGTTGGATTAAGACATTAGCTGCTGACTGAGTTGTCATTTCATCAAGTCAAATTCTGTCACTCCAAACTTTCTGAGTTTTTGATTAGCAGCAATCAACGGGTCCTGTCACTTCGAAGATTAACAAGGTCCCACTGGCTCCCTAGCCAGATCTAGTGTTTTTAAAATGCCCTTCAGATGGTCTCTGCTGGCTTTAGCCTCCCAGGTAGACCACAAACGGCCCAGACTTCAACAGTGCTTTGGCCCTGCGAATGTGAGGGAGGCAAGGGAGCAGTGTCTGTTGTGGTCAGACAACTGATTTTTAAGACGCTGGGACAACAAACTGCAGAAAGCAGTAATGTGGAACAGGAACAGTAGGTTGTTCTGGGTGACAAGACTAAATCAGATCCTACATTTATCTACAGCACACAGACACAACCTCTTCTCCTGGAAGCGTGCATCAATAGCCTTTTCAGTCCAACCCTCTTCCTGGAGATCTACAGTCCTGTAGGTTTTCAGTCCAACCCTCTTCCTGGAGATCTACAGTCCTGTAGGTTTTCAGTCCAACCCTCTTCCTGGAGATCTACAGTCCTGTAGGTTTTCAGTCCAACCCTCTTCCCGGAGATCTATAGTCCTGTAGGTTTTCAGTCCAACCCTCTTCCTGGAGATCTACAGTCCTGTGGGTTTTCAGTCCAAGCATTGCCTTTAAATTGTTTATCTTGGGTCAAGCGTTTTGGGTAGCCTTCCACAAGCTTCCCACAATAAGTTGGGTGAATTTTGGCTCATTCCTCCTGACAGAGCTGGTGTAACTGAGTCAGGTTTGAAGGCCTCCTTGCTCGCACACACTTTTTCAGTTCTGCCCACAAATTTTCTATGGAATTGAGGTCAGGGCTTTGTGATGGCCACTCCAATACCTTGCCTTTGTTGTCCTTAAGCCATTTTGCCACAACTTTGGAAGTATGCTTGGGGTCATTGTCCATTTGGAAGACCCATATGCGACCAAGCTTTAACTTCCTGACTGATGTCTTGAAATGTTGCTTCAATACATCCACATAATTTCCCTTCTGATAATGCCATCTATTTTGTGAAGTGCACCAGTCCCTTCTGCAGCAAAGCACCCCCACAACATGATGCTGCCACCCCGTGCGGTTCAAGGTTGGGATGGTGTTCTTTGACTTGCAAGCCTCCCCTTTTTCCTCCAAACATAACAATGGTCGTTATGGCCAAACAGGTCTATTTTTGTTTCATCAGACCAGAGGACATTTCTCCAAAAAGTATGATCTTTGTCCTCATGTGCAGTTGCAAACCGTAGTCTGGCTTTTTTTATGGCGGTTTTGGAGCAGTGGTTTCTTCCTTGCTGAGTGGCCTTTCAGGTTAGGTCGCTATAGTACTCGTTTTACTGTGGATATAGATACTTTTGTACCTGTTTCCTCCAACATCTTCACAAGGTTCTTTGCTGTTGTTCTGGGATTGAGTTGCACTTTTCACACCAAAGTACGTTCATCTCTAGGAGACAGAACGCATCTCCTTCCTGAGCAGTTTGACTGCTGCGTGGTCCCATGGTGTTTATACTTGCGTACTATTGTTTGTACAGATGAACGTGGTACCTTCAGGCGTTTGGAAATTGCTCCCAAGGATGAACCAGACTTGTCTGATTGGCTGATTTCTTTTGATTTTCCCATGTTGTCAAGCAAAGTGTCACTGAGTTTGAAGGTAGCCCTTGAAAAACATCCACAGGTACCCCTCCAATTGACTGAAATGATGTCAATTAGCCTATCAGAAGCTTCTGAAGCCATGACATGCTTTTCTGGAATTTTCCAAGCTGTTTAAAGGCACAGTCAACTTAGTGTATGTAAACTTCTGACCCACTGGAATTGTGATACAGTGAATTATAAGTGAAATAATCTGTCCGTAAACAATTGTTGGAAAAATGACTTGTGTCATGCACAAAGTAGATGTCCTAACCGACTTGCCAAAACTATAGTTTGTTAACAAGAAATGTGTTGAGTGGTTGAAAAACGCTTATGTTGGAGTCATTAAAACTCGTTCATGTAAACTTCTGACTTCAACTGTATTTAACCAGTGTATTGGGCAAGAGCCATGGGATGGTTTTTCAATACCGTTGAGACCATTTTCATTTCAGTTTTTTTAATACATGTAAATATTTGTAGCTACTTTTTTTAAGTAAATACCCGAGGTCACTCTTGTGCAATACCTTTTTTAAGGAGATAAAGAAGGTCGTGTTCTTCATTTCACCTGTCCTAAGCCCTGTGGTGTTTTGTTTACAACAAATAACAATAACGACGTGAGCCGTTCCATCACTTGCTGTGGTACACATCAGGTGATCTAGTTACATTATAGGAATTCACAACTAAATAGCTAGAGACCTTTTTTATAACTATTTAGTTACCTGTTTGAAATGTGGTAAATGCTCTGCAGTGGTGCATTTGGTTTGCTAATGTGTAATGAGCATAACAAGATGCATTTTAGTGGTTAGCTTCTTCCATTTATTAATCTTCTCTTGGTAACAGCAGAGAATCCCCTCCTGGATCAAGAGCCTTGTTGTCTAATTATTTGCTTTGTGCGTTGCAGCAAACTGTGAGTGACATTTTGTATAGTTTGGGTCAGAGACGATAAAATGTTGGCAATGCGTTCGTTAGCTTTTAGTTATCATTCTCTATAGGATTTTTACATGTACTTGTTAGCATTGCTAACCTTCGGATTACAGAGCCTCAGTGGTGTTTGAAAACAGCGCCCCTTGTGTTGATTGTTTTTTATAAGATAAGTTTAATGCTAGCTAGCAACTTACCTTGGCTCCTTGCTGCACTCGCATAACAGGTGGTCAGCCTGCCGCACAGTTTCCTCGTGGATTGCAATGGTAATCAGCTATAATCGGCATCCAAAAAATACAGATTATAGATTGTTATGAAACTAGAAATCGTCCCTAATTAATCGGCCATGCCGGTCGACCTCTAGTCTGAGCACTGATAAAGGGATTGTGCGTTCCTGCTGTAACTCGGGCAGTTGTTGTTGCCATCCTGTACCTGTCCCGCAGGTGTGATGTTCGGACGTACCGATCCTGTGCAGGTGTTGTTACATGTGGTCTGCCACTGCGAGGATGATCAGCTGTCCGTCCTGTCTCTCTGTAGTGCTGTATTAAGCATCTCACAGTACGAACATTGCAATTTATTGCCCTGGCCACATCTGCAGTCCTCATGCCTCCTTAGGCATGCTGCAAGGCACGTTCACGCAGATGAGCAAGGACCCTGTGCATCTTTCTTTTGGTGTTTTTCAGAGTCAGTAGAAAGGCCTCTTTAGTGTCCTAAGTTTTCATAACTGTGATCTTAATTGCCTACCGTGTGTAAGCTGTTAGTGTCTTAATGACCGTTCCACAGTTCATTAATTGTTTATGGTTCATTTTTACAAATTATCTTTGAAAGACAGGGTCCTGAAAAAGGGACGTTTCTTTTTTTGCTGAGTTTAGTTAGCTGCTGGCTAGCTAGTTAATCAATGTTCCGAGTCAGAGCAAGCTTAGCTAGCTAGTTATTCAATGTTCTGAGTCAGAGCAAGCGTAGCTAGCTAGTTAATCAATGCTCTGAGTCAGAGCAAGCGTAGCTAGCTAGTTAATCAATGCTCTGAGTCAGAGCAAGCGTAGCTAGCTAGCTAGTTAATCAATGTACTGAGTCAGAGCAAGCGTAGCTAGCTATATAGCCTGATACCAGTGATGGTGTAGGCTGTAATCTGCATGTTGTTTGTGCAACAGAATCTTCTAAATCAATGCGAAATAGGCGAAGAATGAATATGTTAGCAACATGAAGTAGCTAAGAGATTAATGTACTGCACTGTGACCATCAGCCAGCCATCGCTGGCTTGCATCCGGTACTGCAGTATGTCACCGTCAGCCAGACATCGCTGGGTAGTGGAGTGTGGGGGTGGGGGTGGGGTGGGAGTGAGGAAATGGGCCAAAGGGGGGCTGGCTGCCAATGCGCCTGATGATCCATTGAGCCACACAGAGCCGCTCAGGCTTCCAGTTTCACCGGCTCCAGTGTTAAGTCAACCAGGAACTATTGCGTCAGGTTCATTTAGGATCTTATTGAAGCCTACACACTCAGATCACAGGAGAGACGATACAGTAATGCACTGGTTTATAAGCCCAACTGGTTTCTGGGTATTTTTTTTCTTCCGTTTACTGTAACTCCTGATAGCTACTGTTCACACCTGCCTCGTTCTGTCACTCTGACAACTGTTGACGTGAAAGGGGGCTTTTGTAAAGGAATTTGATGGATGATAACGGTGATATTATGTGGTAATGTTTCCTCTCTTCTCCCTCAGGGTGTCGTACTCTGTGCACGTCTCTGATGACTACCCAGGTAAGAGACTGCGTCTTCACTGTCTCGACATGAGCTCACTGTGTGTCTCTGCATGGCTGTCGTCCATTATACAAGCTGTAATGACAGTCTTATGAAGGATTCATAGAAACAAATAAGTTGACTAGCGTTTTAAAAAAAAACAAATTTAAGTGCACAGTGTGAGAAGTCTTGTCATATTCACAGAGATGTACCCAGCTCACCATCTAGGTATGATGTGATCATATTATCATATCTTATATTAAATCCTGAGCTGCCATGATGCATGATATTAGTTGACTGACCCCTGACCTCTAACCTCAGGCTTGAGTGACTCACATCGGGACTCAGTGCTTGGGAGCGTCCAATAAGACCATGGCACTTGTTGCACAAGGCCTCCGTAGATTCTAAAACTATGGAGTATCCATCCGCAATGGCACCCTATCCCCTATATAGTGCCCCTAGGACTCTGGCACCCTATTCTCTATATAGAGCCCCTAGGACTCTGCCACCCTATTCCCTATATAGTGCCCCTAGGACTCTGGCACCCTAGTCCCTATATATTGCCCCTAGGACTCTGGCACCCTATTCCCTATATAGTGCCCCTAGGACTCTGGCACCCTAGTCCCTATATATTGCCCCTAGGACTCTGGCACCCTATTCCCTATATAGTGCCCCTAGGACTCTGGCACCCTATTCCCTATATAGAGCCCCTAGGACTCTGGCACCCTATTCCCTATATAGTGCCCCTAGGACTCTGGCACCCTATTCCCTATATAGAGCCCCTAGGACTCTGGCACCCTATTCCCTATATAGTGCCCCTAGGACTCTGGCACCCTATTCCCTATATAGAGCCCCTAGGACTCTGGCACCCTATTCCCTATATAGTGCCCCTAGGACTCTGGCACCCTATTCCCTATATAGTGCCCCTAGGACTCTGGCACCCTAGTCCCTATATAGTGCCCCTAGGACTCTGGCACCCTATTCCCTATATAGTGCCCCTAGGACTCTGGTCAAATGTAGTTCACTACAAAGGGAATATAGTCAAAAATGTATTTGTCAGATGTTATCTTCCCAATGATGCAGTGGAGCTCTATACAGGATGTACCAGATCAATGTGGAGCTATATACAGGAAGTACCAGATCAATGTGGAGCTCTATACAGGAAGTACCAGATCAATGTGGAGCTCTATACAGGATGTACCAGATCAATGTGGAGCTATATACAGGAAGTACCAGTACCAGATCAATGTGGAGCTATATACAGGAAGTACAAGTACCAGATCAATGTGGATCTATATACAGGAAGTACCAGTACCAGATCAATGTGGATCTATATACAGGAAGTACCAGTACCAGATCAATGTGGTGCTATATACAGGAAGTACCAGTACCAGATCAATGTGGTGCTATATACAGGAAGTACCAGTACCAGATCAATGTAGAGCTATATACAGTGCCTTGCGAAAGTATTCGGCCCCCTTGAACTTTGCGACCTTTTGCCACATTTCAGGCTTCAAACATAAAGATATAAAACTGTATTTTTTTGTGAAGAATCAACAACAAGTCGGACACAATCATGAAGTGGAACGACATTTATTGGATATTTCAAACTTTTTTAACAAATCAAAAACTGAAAAATTGGGCGTGCAAAATTATTCAGCCCCTTTACTTTCAGTGCAGCAAACTCTCTCCAGAGGTTCAGTGAGGATCTCTGAATGATCCAATGTTGACCTAAATGACTAATGATGATAAGTACAATCCACCTGTGTGTAATCAAGTCTCCGTATAAATGCACCTGCACTGTGATAGTCTCAGAGGTCCGTTAAAAGCGCAGAGAGCATCATGAAGAACAAGGAACACACCAGGCAGGTCCGAGATACTGTTGTGAAGAAGTTTAAAGCCGGATTTGGATACAAAAATATTTTTTCCCAAGCTTTAAACATCCCAAGGAGCACTGTGCAAGCGATAATATTGAAATGGAAGGAGTATCAGACCACTGCAAATCTACCAAGACCTGGCCGTCCCTCTAAACTTTCAGCTCATACAAGGAGAAGACTGATCAGAGATGCAGCCAAGAGGCCCATGATCACTCTGGATGAACTGCAGAGATCTACAGCTGAGGTGGGAGACTCTGTCCATAGGACAACAATCAGTCGTATATTGCACAAATCTGGCCTTTATGGAAGAGTGGCAAGAAGAAAGCCATTTCTTAAAGATATCCATAAAAAGTGTTGTTTAAAGTTTGCCACAAGCCACCTGGGAGACACACCAAACATGTGGAAGAAGGTGCTCTGGTCAGATGAAACCAAAATTGAACTTTTTGGCAACAATGCAAAACGTTATGTTTGGCGTAAAAGCAACACAGCTCATCACCCTGAACACACCATCACCACTGTCAAACATGATGGTGGCAGCATCATGGTTTGGGCCTGCTTTTTTTTCAGCAGGGACAGGGAAGATGGTTAAAATTGATGGGAAGATGGATGGAGCCAAATACAGGACCATTCTGGAAGAAAACCTGATGGAGTCTGCAAAAGACCTGAGACTGGGACGGAGATTTGTCTTCCAACAAGACAATGATCCAAAACATAAAGCAAAATCTACAATGGAATGGTTCAAAAATAAACATATCCAGGTGTTAGAATGGCCAAGTCAAAGTCCAGACCTGAATCCAATCGAGAATCTGTGGAAAGAACTGAAAACTGCTGTTCACAAATGCTCTCCATCCAACCTCACTGAGCTCGAGCTGTTTTGCAAGGAGGAATGGGAAAAAATGTCAGTCTCTCGATGTGCAAAACTGAGAGAGACATACCCCAAGCGACTTACAGCTGTAATCGCAGCAAAAGGTGGCGCTACAAAGTATTAACTTAAGGGGGCTGAATAATTTTGCACGCCCAATTTTTCAGTTTTTGATTTGTTAAAAAAGTTTGAAATATCCAATAAATGTCGTTCCACTTCATGATTGTGTCCCACTTGTTGTTGATTCTTCACAAACAAATACAGTTTTATATCTTTATGTTTGAAGCCTGAAATGTGGCAAAAGGTCGCAAAGTTCAAGGGGGCCGAATACTTTCGCAAGGCACTGTACAGGGAGTACCAGTGCCAGATCAATGTGGCGCTATATACAGGGAGTACCAGATAAATGTGGAGCTATATACAGGGAGTACCAGATCAATGTGGAGCTATATACAGGGAGTACCAGATCAATGTGGAGCTATATACAGGGAGTACCAGATCAATGTAGAGCTATATACAGGGAGTACCAGATCAATGTAGAGCTATATACAGGGAGTACCAGTACCAGATCAATGTCAAATCAAATCAAATCCAATTTTATTTGTCACATGCAGATGTTAATGCGAGTGTAGCGAAATGCTTGTGCTTCTAGTTCCGACAATGCAGTAATAACAAGTAATCTAACTAACAATTCCAAAACTACTGTCTTGTACACAGTGTAAGGGGATAAAGAATATGTACATAAGGATATATGAATGAGTGATGGTACAGAGCAGCATAGGCAAGATACAGTAGATGGTATCGAGTACAGTATATACATGAGGTGAGTATGTAAACAAAGTCGCATAGTTAAAGTGGCTAGTGATACATGTATTACATAAGAATACAGTCGATGATATAGAGTACAGTATATACGTATGCATATGAGATGAATAATGTAGGGTAAGTAACATTATATAAGGTAGCATTGTTTAAAGTGGCTAGTGATATATTTACATCATTTCCCATCAATTCCCATTATTAAAGTGGCTGGAGTTGAGTCAGTGTCAGTGTGTTGGCAGCAGCCACTCAATGTTAGTGGTGGCTGTTTAACAGTCTGATGGCCTTGAGATAGAAGCTGTTTTTCAGTCTCTCGGTCCCAGCTTTGATGCACCTGTACTGACCTCGCCTTCTGGATGATAGCGGGGTGAACAGGCAGTGGCTCGGGTGGTTGATGTCCTTGATGATCTTTATGGCCTTCCTGTAACATCGGGTGGTGTAGGTGTCCTGGAGGGCAGGTAGTTTGCCCCCGTTGATGCGTTGTGCAGACCTCACTACCCTCTGGAGAGCCTTACGGTTGAGGGCGGAGCAGTTGCCGTACCAGGCGGTGATACAGCCCGCCAGGATGCTCTCGATTGTGCATCTGTAGAAGTTTGTGAGTGCTTTTGGTGACAAGCCGAATTTCTTCAGCCTCCCGAGGTTGAAGAGGCGCTGCTGCTCCCTTCTTCACAATGCTGTCTGTGTGAGTGGACCAATTCAGTTTGTCTGTGATGTGTATGCCGAGGAACTTAAAACTTGCTACCCTCTCCACTACTGCTCCATCGATGTGGATAGGGGGGTGTTCCCTCTGCTGTTTCCTGAAGTCCACAATCATCTCCTTTAGTTTTGTTGACATTGAGTGTGAGGTTATTTTCCTGACACCACACTCCGAGGGCCCTCACCTCCTCCCTGTAGGCCGTCTCGTCGTTGTTGGTAATCAAGCCTACCACTGTTGTGTCGTCCGCAAACTTGATGATTGAGTTGGAGGCGTGCGTGGCCACGCAGTCGTGGGTGAACAGGGAGTACAGGAGAGGGCTCAGAACGCACCCTTGTGGGGCCCCAGTGTTGAGGATCAGCGGGGAGGAGATGTTGTTGCCTACCCTCACCACCTGGGGGCGGCCCGTCAGGAAGTCCAGTACCCAGTTGCACAGGGCGGGGTCGAGACCCAGGGTCTCGAGCTTGATGACGAGCTTGGAGGGTACTATGGTGTTGAATGCTGAGCTGTAGGCGATGAACAGCATTCTCACATAGGTATTCCTCTTGTCCAGATGGGTTAGGGCAGTGTGCAGTGTGGTTGAGATTGCATCGTCTGTGGACCTATTTGGGCGGTAAGCAAATTGGAGTGGGTCTAGGGCAGGGGTGTCAAAGTCAAATGGACGGAGGGCCAAATAAAAAAATCAGCTACAAGACGAGGGCCGGACTGTTCGAATGTTCATTGAAAAATTTTTAAATGACGCATATAGTCTAGTGAACCTAATTGAACCTACTGAAAACCTAACAAATATATTACAATATGATCAGATAAATAAAGCAATATTTTCTTATGGCTCTGTCAGTAATCTTTAATTTTCAACAGACACAAAAGACAAATTTCCTTTATATAAATATCCCCATAACATGAACATTAAATGAAAGAAACCGGTATTCAAGGCACCATCAGTAGACTATATTTTCTATTTTAGCAAAAGTGGGCTAAATTTACTTCAAAGAAAAAACAATAATAGCAATTTTCTATCATCCACTCAACTGAAATATTTTTAAAATATAATTGGATTGAAATACAAAAAAATAAAGTGCAAAAATCTATTAATCAAAAACAACACTTTGTTTAAGGAGAAGTAACATGCAGTGAAAACAAATATTAAATTTTAACTTTTAAACTTGAACTGAGTAAAAACTCTAAATATGTGATTGCACAGTAATGTTCACTTGTTTGAGGTTGAGGGTGATACTTGGTGGTGTCCCATCTTTTCCACAAGTTCATCAATGTTCGGGGTAAGGCTCTGAGCTGAAGAAATCCTCAGAATTGAGTGGAGGTGTTCAGCAGTAAGTCGACTTCTGTGTGATGTTTTGTTCAGGTTCATCAAAGAAAACAGTTGTTCACACAGGTATGTGCTGCCAAACATAGACAACGTTTGAGCAGCCTGGATGCGCAGCTGGGGCATTGTGCCGGGGAGGAAACGGGCGAACTCCGCAGCACCCACTGCCGCATATTTTGCCCTCAGTGCATCATTGCATTGGAGGTCAATCAACTCCATTTGGAGGTTTGGTGGTGAGCTTTCCACGTCAACAGCAAATGGGTTACCGAGCAGTTCCAACCTGCTTTTTTGTGCTTCAAAGTCAGCAAATCGGCGTCGAAAGTCAGCGGCAAGCATACCTATTTTATCAGCCAACTGTGTGCTCGGGAACGCACTGGTAGAGAGCTTCTCTTTCATGGTCTGGCAGCTGGGAAAGTGGCTCAAATTTTCTTTCCGCATCTGCGTCTCCCACAGAGTCAGTTTGGTTTTAAATGCCTTCACTGTACTGTACATATCAGAGATGACACGATCCCGACCCTGCAGCTGCAAGTTTATTGCATTCAGATGACTCGTAATGTCACACAGAAAAGCCATTTCACACAGAAACATTTCGTCTCGGAGTTGTGTTGTGTCTTTCCCTTTGCTGTCCAAGAACAGACAAATCTCCTCACGAAGCTCGAAACATCTTTGAAGCACCTTTCCCTGGCTTAGCCATCGCACCTCTGTGTGATAAGGCAAATCACCATGCTCCGTTTCTAACTCCGTCAGAAATGCCTTGAACTGGCGGTGATTCAAACCTTTGGCTCTGATAAAGTTAACTGTGCGCGTGATGATGCTCATTACATGCTCCATTTTCAAGGCTTTACCGCACAACGCTTCCTGGTGTATGATACAATGATAAGCTGTCAGCTCACCTGTCGCGTTTTCCTCTTGCATCTTTTCCCGTATCTTCGCCACCAGTCCGCTCCTGTGTCCACACATCGCAGGTGCTCCGTCGGTTGTCAAACCCACGAGTTTTTCCCAAGGCAGCTCCATCTCATTTACACATCTTGACACCTCTTCATACAAATCATGCCCCGTAGTTGTGCCATGCATAGGACGTAAAGCCAAAAACTCCTCTGTCACGCTTAGGTTGGAGTCCACTCCGCGGATGAAAATTGACAACTGGGCAATGTCAGAAATGTCGGTGCTCTCATCCACAGCCAAGGAATATGCAATAAAATCTTTTCCCTTTTTCACAAGCTGCTCTTTTAGATTGATGGACAACTGGTCTACTCTCTCGGCAATGGTGTTTCTGCTCAGACTCACATTTAAAAAGAGTTGCCTTTTTTCTGGGCAAACTTCGTCACAAACTTTAATCATGCAGTTTTTGATGAAATCCCCCTCCGTAAATGGCCGGGCTGATTTAGCGATCTCTTCTGCCAAAATAAAACTGGCCTTGACAGCAGCCTGGCCTTGTGATTTGGCTTTTTTGAACAGAGCCTGTCGAGATTTGAGGCCTCGTTTTAATTCCTCTGCCTTTTGTAGCCTTTGTTCCATGTCCATATTCTTGTTTTTGTCCGCGTGTTTCGTTTCATAATGTCGTCTCAGATTATACTCTTTCAGTACCGCCACACTTTCTCCACACAGAAGACACACAGGTTTTCCAGCTACCTTCGTGAACATATACTCCGACTCCCACCTTGTTTGAAACCCCCGGTTCTCAGTATCCACCTTCCGTTTTGCCATTTTTGATGGGTATCTGAAAGTTAATTTTACTGTGATGCTGACGACTGCTGTGCCAATAAATATTGAAATGAAGCAGCCTACTGCTCGGTGCGTCACCTTTGCATTGTGGGAAATGTAGTATTGGTGCGTGTAAAAGATCTGCGGGCTGCCGGCTTGCTGCGGGCCGGTTCTAATAATAAATCAAGATCATCCCAGGGGCCGTAAAAAACCTTCTTGCGGGCCGGATGTGGCCCGCGGGCCTTGACTCTGACATATGTGGTCTAGGGTGTCAGGTAGGGTGGAGGTGATATGGTCCTTGACTAGTCTCTCAAAGCACTTCATGATGACGGAAGTGAGTGCTACGGGGCGGTAGTCGTTTAGCTCAGTTACCTTAGCTTTCTTGGGAACAGGAACAATGGTGGCCCTCTTGAAGCATGTGGGAACAGCAGACTGGTATAGGGATTGATTGAATATGTCCGTAAACACACCGGCCAGCTGGTCTGCGCATGCTCTGAGGGCGCGGCTGGGGATGCCGTCTGGGCCTGCAGCCTTGCGAGGGTTAACACGTTTAAATGTCTTACTCACCTCGGCTGCAGTGAAGGAGAGACCGCATGTTTTCGTTGCAGGCCGTGTCAGTGGCACTGTATTGTCCTCAAAGCGGGCAAAAAAGTTATTTAGTCTGCCTGGTTAGCAGGACATCCTGGTCCGTGACTGGGCTGGATTTCTTCCTGTAGTCCGTGATTGACTGTAGACCCTGCCACATGCCTCTTGTGTCTGAGCCGTTGAATTGAGATTCTACTTTGTCTCTGTACTGACGCTTAGCTTGTTTGATAGCCTTGCGGAGGGAATAGCTGCATGTAGAGCTATATACAGGAAGTACCAGTACCAGATCAATGTAGAGCTATATACAGGGAGTACCAGATCAACGTAGAGCTATATACAGGGAGTACCAGTACCAGATCAATGTAGAGCTATATACAGGGAGTACCAGTACCAGATCAATGTAGAGCTATATACAGGGAGTACCAGTACCAGATCAATGTAGAGCTATATACAGGGAGTACCAGATCAATGTGGAGCTATACATGACTGACTTCATGTCTTAAAGTAATGCTGGACTGTCGTTTCTCTTTACTTATTTGACCTGTTCTTACCATAATATGGACTTGGTCTTTTACCAAATAGGGCTATCTTCTGTGTAACAACCCTACCATGTCACAACACAACTGATTGGCTCAAACGCATTAAGAAGGAAAGAAATTCCACAAATTAACTTTTAACAAGGCACACCTATTAATTGAAATGCATTCCAGGTGACTACCTCATGAAACTGGTTGAGAGAATGTGAAGAGTGTGCAAAGATGTCATCAAGGCTAAGGGTGGCTATTTGTTGAACACTTTGTTGGTTATTACATGATTCCGGATGTGTTTTGATATCTTGATATTCTACAATGTAGAAAATAGTAAAAATAAAGAAAAACCCTTGAATGAGTAGGTGTTCTAAAACCCTTGAATGAGTAGGTGTTCTAAAACCCTTGAATGAGTAGGTGTTCTAGAACCCTTGAATGAGTAGGTGTTCTAGAACCCTTGAATGAGTAGGTGTTCTAGAACCCTTGAATGAGTAGGTGTTCTAGAACCCTGGAATGAGTAGGTGTTCTAAAACTTATGACCGGTAGTGTAGGTATGTACAGTAACAGTCAAAAGTTTGGACACGCCTACTCATTCAAGGGTAGAAGTTGTCTTGGAGTCTGTTATACGGAGAGCTGATGCACTGGTACAATTTGTTCACCCTGCTACCGCCTGGCAGTCTATGTCTTGGCTGGCTGGAGTCTTTGTCAATTTTTCAGGGCCTTTCTCTGACACCAATATAGAGGTCCTGGATGGCAGGGAGCTCGGCCCCAGTGATGTACTGGGCTTTTCCGCACCCCACTCTGTCGCGGTTTGTTGTCAAGGGCAGTGAATTTGACCACACTATCTACCATCTATATTATTTGTAGCTGTCTATTTACCACCTCAAACCGATGCTGGCACAAAGACTGCACTCAACAAGCTGTATAAGGCCATAAGCAAACAATAAAATGATCATCCAGAAACAGCGCCCCTAGTGGCCGAGGACTTTAATGCAGGCACACTTTAATCCGTTTTACCTCATTTCTACCAGCATGTCACGTCTAACCAGAGGGGGAATAAACTCTAGACTACCTTCACTCCACACACAGAGACGTGTACAAAGCTCTCCCTCACCCTCCATTTGGCAAATCTGACCATAATTATATCCTCCTGATTCCTGCTTAAAAGCAAAAACTACAGCAGGAAGTACCAGGGACTCGCTCAATACGGAAGTGGTCAGATGACACGGATGCTACGATACAGGACTGTTTTACTAGCACAGACTGGAATATGTTCTGTGATTCATCCAATGGAGGAGTACACCACCTCAGTGCATCGACGATGTCATCCCCACAGTGACCGAACGTACCCAACCAGAAGCCATGGATTACAGGTAACATCTGCACCGAGCTAAAGGCTAGAGCTGCCACTTTCAAGGAGCGGGACACTAATCCGGATGCTTATAAGAAATCTCACTATGCCCTCAGACGAACCATCAAACAAGCAAAGCGTTAATACAGGACTAAGATTGAATCCTACTACACCGGCTCTTAAGTTTATTAAGTAAATATTTTATCAACTCAATTTCTTAACTGCATTGTTTGTTAAGGGCTTGTAAGTAAGCATTTCACTGTTGTATTCGGCGCACGTGACAAATACAATTTGATTTGATGCAGCCAGTCGATGGTGCAGCTGTAGGACTTTCAGCCTCCTGAGGGGAAGACCCTGTTCTCGACTGTGTTGTGTTTGTCCCAATGTTCCAGCGGTTCCTCACTGTTGTCCATGCAAGAGATTCTGTTATAGCTAGAACGACCATAACCAATCAGAGCTGTAGTAGGCCTATATGCAAATAGACATGCTTACAGTACAGCCTCTGTGCTATTCACTTTGAACTGGACTGTGTTTACAGCATGAGCGGTGATGGGTAAATGCTCTTATTTTGAGATGAAAGCGAAAGCTACATGTAGTTATAGATCATTTGACCATTTGTTCATATCCTTCTCTAGTTAGTGAGTTATTAGCCCAATTCTAGAAACTTTTTCGTCAGCAAAAAAGGAGTGATAGCTTCCTACAAGAGCACAAAACGTGTAGATGTCAAAACATCTTTGAAAAGGGAGTCAGAGAGCTTTCTTTTTGTCTTAAAGGGGCAGTTTTGTATTTTGAGTAACCCAATAGGCAGGGAATAGTATAATTTGTCTGATACTCTGTAATAACTGTATGGGAATAATGCATTTTATTTTGTAAAGTGGTCTCTTGCATCAAACACTGCAACATTTTCAGTCACTTCCTTGTTTAAAAGAGAAGTGGGTTAACCGGTTAATGTCAAGCCCTGCATGCTTTTTTTCAAGAATCTCATGGAATGTAGGCCTACAGTACATGTAACACCACATATTGGCTGCTACTGTAGGTTGAATGATAAAACAGCTATTGTTTTAAATGTGTTGGGATGCATTTTTTCCATTTGTTTTTGATGAATGGCCACACTGGTAGGCCTACATTATGATCACATAGCCACAGTAGCCTACTTGGCCACTGGTAACTACAACTGTAACTTAAAGTGGGCAAAGCCTCAATGTTTACAGGAAACACACACTGGAAGTTGCACAGAATTTTCACAATGTTCAAGTTTGTAGACCTGAATGTTGACCAGTGTGGGGAAAAAAACGAGGAAACATTGGTGATGACTAGGTGACATTTTGGGGAATATTCAGAGTTGGAAACTTTCCGTGGGAATCAACAGAAATATATGCAAATTAATTTTAATACTATTTAAATGTATGTTTACCATATCATATGGAGACAGAAACATACACTTTTTACATCATATCATATCATATCATATCATCAACTACACATAATTGCAAATGAGTAAATCCTTCCATTAGAAATGTAAAAAACTATTTAGTTACGAATTGAACTTTAATTAAATGAGTTGACTCTTCACATGGGAGGATTTCACTGTACAACAAAAGGGAATATTGAATGATCCCCAACGATCCATCGCATCTCCCAAAAGCGTTTTCAACATCTGTAAAATTATAGTATAGAAAATAAAGCTTTGGTTGTCTTTCTCTCAGGCTTCCATGTCTTCTCCCTGGACCTCCTCAAGGTCCAGCTCTTGAACATTAGACTCTGGGGCCTCATCTTCACTGTCGCTTTCCAACCTTGGCTCAAAAAGCCTCAAATTTGCTCGGATGGCCACCAATCTTTCAACCCTTGTATTGGTCAGCCTGTTGCGTGCTTTGGTGTGTGTGTTCCCAAACATGGACTAGTTGCTCTCTGAGGCGACTGTTGTTGGTGGGATTTGGAGGATGATGGAGGCAACAGGGGAAAGAGCCTCAGATCCACAAAGTCCCTTCCACCAGGTGGTTGATAAGATGTTTGGCACGACTGCCATACTGCATCTCCATCCCAAAGACTTGCTTGAAAGTGTACTTCGCCAGACTGCCAAGAACCTTGGACTTTATGAATTTATTTGCAAATTATGGTGGAAAATAAGTATTTAATTTAACCTTTATTTAACTAGGCAAGTCAGTTAACCTCAAATTCTTATTTACAGTGCCTTGCGAAAGTATTCGGCCCCCTTGAACTTTGCGACCTTTTGCCACATTTCAGGCTTCAAACATAAAGACATAAAACTGTATTTTTTTGTGAAGAATCAACAACAAGTGGGACACAATCATGAAGTGGAACGACATTTATTGGATATTTCAAACTTTTTTCAAAAATCTAAACCTGAAAAATTGGGCGTGCAAAATTATTCAGCCCCCTTAAGTTAATACTTTGTAGCGCCACCTTTTGCTGCGATTACAGCTGTAAGTCGCTTGGGGTATGTCTCTATCAGTTTTGCACATCGAGAGACTGAATTTTTTTCCCATTCCTCCTTGCAAAACAGCTCGAGCTCAGTGAGGTTGGATGGAGAGCATTTGTGAACAGCAGTTTTCAGTTCTTTCCACAGATTCTCGATTGGATTCAGGTCTGGACTTTGACTTGGCCATTCTAACACCTGGATATGTTTATTTTTGAACCATTCCATTGTAGATTTTGCTTTATGTTTTGGATCATTGTCTTGTTGGAAGACAAATCTCCGTCCCAGTCTCAGGTCTTTTGCAGACTCCATCAGGTTTTCTTCCAGAATGGTCCTGTATTTGGCTCCATCCATCTTCCCATCAATTTTAACCATCTTCCCTGTCCCTGCTGAAGAAAAGCAGGCCCAAACCATGATGCTGCCACCACCATGTTTGACAGTGGGGATGGTGTGTTCAGCTGTGTTGCTTTTACGCCAAACATAACGTTTTGCATTGTTGCCAAAAAGTTCAATGTTGGTTTCATCTGACCAGAGCACCTTCTTCCACATGTTTGGTGTGTCTCCCAGGTGGCTTGTGGCAAACTTTAAACGACACTTTTTATGGATATCTTTAAGAAATGGCTTTCTTCTTGCCACTCTTCCATAAAGGCCAGATTTGTGCAATATACGACTGATTGTTGTCCTATGGACAGAGTCTCCCACCTCAGCTGTAGATCTCTGCAGTTCATCCAGAGTGATCATGGGCCTCTTGGCTGCATCTCTGATCAGTCTTCTCCTTGTATGAGCTGAAAGTTTAGAGGGACGGCCAGGTCTTGGTAGATTTGCAGTGGTTTGATACTCCTTCCATTTCAATATTATCGCTTGCACAGTGCTCCTTGGGATGTTTAAAGCTTGGGAAATATTTTTGTATCCAAATCCGGCTTTAAACTTCTTCACAACAGTATCTCGGACCTGCCTGGTGTGTTCCTTGTTCTTCATGATGCTCTCTGCGCTTTTAACGGAAATCTGAGACTATCACAGTGCAGGTGCATTTATACGGAGACTTGATTACACACAGGTGGATTGTATTTATCATCATTAGTCATTTAGGTCAACATTGGATCATTCAGAGATCCTCACTGAACTTCTGGAGAGAGTTTGCTGCACTGAAAGTAAAGGGGCTGAATTATTTTGCACGCCCAATTTTTCAGTTTTTGATTTGTTAAAAAAGTTTTAAATATCCAATAAATGTCGTTCCACTTCATGATTGTGTCCCACTTGTTGTTGATTCTTCACAAGAAAATACAGTTTTATATCTTTATGTTTGAAGCCTGAAATGTGGCAAAAGGTCGCAAAGTTCAAGGGGGCCGAATACTTTCGCAAGGCACTGTATCTAGTTGACTGTGATATACGGGTTACGAGTACTTATCTAGTTGACTGTGATATACGGGTTACGAGTACTTATCTAGTTGACTGTGATATATGGGTTATGATTACTTATCTAGTTGACTGTGATATATGGGTTATGAGTACTTATCTAGTTGACTGTGATATATGGGTTACGAGTACTTATCTAGTTGACTGTGATATATGGGTTACGAGTACTTATCTAGTTGACTGTAATATACGGGTTACGAGTACTTATCTAGTTGACTGTGATATATGGGTTACGAGTACTTATCTAGTTGACTGTGATATACGGGTTATGACCACTTATCTAGTTCAACGTGATACAGTTGAAGTCGGAAGTTTACTACATACACTTAGGTTGGAGTCAATAAAGCTCATTTTTCAACCACTCCACAAATTTCTTGTTAACAAACTATAGTTTTGGAAAGTCTGTTAGGATATCTACTTTGTGCATGACACAAGTAATTTTTCCAACAGTTGTTTACAGACAGATTAATTCACTGTATCACAATTCCAGTGGGTCAGAAGTTTACATACACTAAGTTGACTGTGCCTTTAAACAGCTTGAAAAATTTCAGAAAATGATGTCATGGCTTTAGAAGCTTCTGATTGGCTAATTGACATCATTTGAGTCAATTGGAGGTGTACCTGTAGATGTATTTCAAGGCCTACCTTCAAACTCAGTGCCTCTTTGCTTGACATCATGAGAAAATCAAAAGAAATCAGCCAAGACCTCAGAAAAACAATTGTAGACCTCCACAAGTCCGGTTCATCCTTGGGAGCATTTTCCAAACACCTGAAGGTACCACGTTCATCTGTACAAGCAATAGTACACAAGTATAAACACCATGGGACCACGCAGACGTCATACCGCTCAGGAAGGAGACACGTTCTGTCTCCTAGAGATGAACGTACTTTGGTGCGAAAGTGCAAATCAATCCCAGAACAACAGCAAAGGACCATGTGAAGATGCTGGAGGAAACATGTACAAAAGTATCTATATCCACAGTAAAACGAGTCCTATATCGACATAACGTGAAAGGCCGCTCGGCAAGGAAGAAGCCACTGCTCCAAAACCGCCATCAAAAAAAAGACAGACTACGGTTTGCAACTGCACATGGGGACAATGTCCCCTGATGTGATGAAACAAAAATAGAACTGTTTCACCATAATGGCCATCGTTGTATTTGTAGGAAAAAGGGTGAGGCTTGCAAGCAAAATAACACCATCCCAACCGTGAAGCATGGGGGTGGCAGCATCATGTTGTGGGGGTGCTTTGCTGCAGGAGGGACTGGTGCATTTCACAAAATTGATGGTATCATGAGACAGTAAAATTATGTGGATATATTGAAGCAACAATCTCAAGACATCGGTCAGGAAGTTAAAGCTTGGTCGCAAATGGGTCTTCCAAATGGACAATGACCCCAAGCATCCTTCCAAAGTTGTGGCGAAATGGCTTAAGGACAACAAAGTCAAGGTACTGGAGTGGCCATCACAAAGCCCTTACCTCAATCCTTTAGAAAATTTGTGGGCAGAACTGAAAAAGCGTGTGCAAGCAAGGAGGCCTACAAACCTGACTCAGTTACACCAGCTCTGTCAGGAGGAATGGGCCAAAATTCAAGCAACTTATTGTGGGAAGCTAGTGGAAGGCTACCCGAAACGTTTGACCCAAGTTAAACAATTTATAGGCAATGCTACCAAATGCTAATTGAGTATGTAAACTTCTAACCCACTGGGAATGTGATGAAAGAAATAAAAGCTGAAATAAATCATTCTCTCTACTATTATTCTGACATTTCACATTCTTAAAATTAAGTGGTGATCCTAACTGACCCAAGACAAATTTGCTAGGATTAAATGTCAGGAATTGTGAAAAACTGAGGTTAAATGTATTTGACTCAACTTCCCGACTTGAACGGTATATGAGTTATGAGCACTTATCTTAGTTAGCCTCCAAATTAAGTGTCTTCTTTCTTCTTTTCCCAATCCAGACAATACATACGTGTCAAACTCTGAGAACGAGGATGAAGTTCTAGTCACCAGAGACCAGATCCCCGTCATCTTCCACAGGATAGCAACAGGTTTGTTTGCTTTTCAGACTGTCTGTAGTCTCTCTGTCGTCACTCTGCTGTCGTATCTCTGTTTATCAGACTGTCTGTAGTCTCTCTGCTGTCGTATCTCTGTTTATCAGACTGTCCGTAGTCACTCTGCTGTCGTATCTCTGTTTATCAGACTGTCCGTAGTCACTCTGCTGTCGTATCTCTGTTTATCAGACTGTCTGTAGTCTCTCTGTCGTCACTCTGCTGTCGTATATCTGTTTATCAGACTGTCCGTAGTCACTCTGCTGTCGTATCTCTGTTTATCAGACTGTCCGTAGTCACTCTGCTGTCGTATCTGTTTATCAGACTGTCTGTAGTCACTCTGCTGTCGTATCTCTGTTTATCACTGTCTGTAGTCACTCTGCTGTCGTATCTCTGTTTATCAGACTGTCTGTAGTCTCTCTGTCGTCACTCTGCTGTCGTATCTCTGTTTATCAGACTGTCTGTAGTCTCTCTGCTGTCGTATCTCTGTTTATCGGACTGTCTGTAGTCTCTCTGTCGTCACTCTGCTGTCGTATATCTGTTTATCAGACTGTCCGTAGTCACTCTGCTGTCGTATCTCTGTTTATCAGACTGTCCGTAGTCACTCTGCTGTCGTATCTGTTTATCAGACTGTCTGTAGTCACTCTGCTGTCGTATCTCTGTTTATCAGACTGTCCGTAGTCACTCTGCTGTCGTATCTCTGTTTATCAGACTGTCTGTAGTCTCTCTGTCGTCACTCTGCTGTCGTATCTCTGTTTATCAGACTGTCTGTAGTCTCTCTGCTGTCGTATCTCTGTTTATCAGACTGTCCGTAGTCACTCTGCTGTCGTATCTCTGTTCATCAGACTGTCCGTAGTCACTCTGCTGTCGTATCTCTGTTTATCAGACTGTCTGTAGCCACTCTGCTGTCATATCTCTGTTTATCAGACTGTTTGTTGGTATAGCAGATACTTAGATGAACAGACGTCCTGGCTAACTGTGTATTGTTTTGTTTTTGTGTGTGTGTGTGTGTGTTTTGTAAACAGAGATTAGGGTCAATAATGACGCCAACTGCTGCCTGTCCATCAAGTCCAAACATCAGATAGACAAGAATCAGGTGAGATGTACATCACTGATTTAATAAGACATTATAAAAGCTCCAAGCAAGTCATTAAGCATTATAACGTCAGCTATTTAATATCAAGTTTATAGAGAACTTTTTCAGTGTGAACTAGTATGTAATAACAGGTATAATAGTATGTAATGTGTAACTATATAGTATTATGTAATAACTATAATAGTATGTAATAATGGGTAAGAACTGTTTAGTGTATAAATGTTAACTGCATGGTAGTATGTAATGACTATTAGTGTGTAATGTGTAGCAATGTGTGTAGTGGTGGAATTGTAATAGTGGTGTAATATTATAGTGGTGTAATATTATAGTGGTGTAATAGTGTAGTGGTGTAATAGTGTAGTGGTGCAATATTATAGTGGTGTAATAGTGTAGTGGTGTAATATTATAGTGGTGTAATATTATAATGGTGTAATATTATAGTGGTGTAATAGTGTAGTGGTGTAATAGTGTAGTGGTGTAATATTATAATGGTGTAATAGTATAGTGGCGTAATAGTATAGTGGTGTAATAGTGTAGTGGGGTAATAGTATAGTGGTGTAATAGTGTAGTGGTGTAATAGTGTAGTGGTGTAATATTATAATGGTGTAATAGTATAGTGGCGTAATAGTATAGTGGTGTAATAGTGTAGTGGTGTAATAGTATAGTGGTGTAATAGTGTAGTGGTGTAATAGTGTAGTGGTGTAATAGTGTAGTGGTGTAATATTATAATGGTGTAATAGTATAGTGGCGTAATAGTATAGTGGTGTAATAGTGTAGTGGGGTAATATTATAGTGGTGTAATAGTGTAGTGGTGTAATAGTGGTGTAATAGTATAATGGTGTAATAGTGGTGTAATAGTATAGTGGTGTAATAGTGGTGTAATAGTGGTGTAATAGTGTAGTGGTGTAATATTATAGTGGTGTAATAGTGGTGTAATAGTGTAGTGGTGTAATAGTGGTGTAATAGTGGTGTAATAGTGGTGTAATAGTGTAGTGGTGTAATATTATAGTGGTGTAATAGTGTAGTGGTGTAATAGTGTAGTGGTGTAATAGTGGTGTAATAGTGGTGTAATAGTGTAGTGGTGTAATATTATAGTGGTGTAATAGTGTAGTGGTGTAATAGTGGTGTAATAGTATAATGGTGTAATAGTGGTGTAATAGTGGTGTAATAGTGTAGTGGTGTAATATTATAGTGGTGTAATAGTGTAGTGGTGTAATAGTGTAGTGGTGTAATAGTGTAGTGGTGTAATATTATAATGGTGTAATAGTATAGTGGCGTAATAGTATAGTGGTGTAATAGTGTAGTGGTGTAATATTATAATGGTGTAATAGTGGTGTAATAGTGGTGTAATAGTGTAGTGGTGTAATATTATAGTGGTGTAATAGTGTAGTGGTGTAATATTATAGTGGTGTAATAGTGTAGTGGTGTAATAGTGTAGTGGTGTAATAGTGTAGTGGTGTAATAGTGTAGTGGTGTAATAGTGTAGTGGTGTAATATTATAATGGTGTAATATTATAGTGGTGTAATAGTGTAGTGGTGTAATAGTGTAGTGGTGTAATAGTGTAGTGGTGTAATATTATAATGGTGTAATAGTATAGTGGCGTAATAGTATAGTGGTGTAATAGTGTAGTGGTGTAATATTATAATGGTGTAATAGTGGTGTAATAGTGGTGTAATAGTGTAGTGGTGTAATATTATAGTGGTGTAATAGTGTAGTGGTGTAATAGTGTAGTGGTGTAATAGTGTAGTGGTGTAATATTATAATGGTGTAATATTATAGTGGTGTAATAGTGTAGTGGTGTAATAGTGTAGTGGTGTAATAGTGTAGTGGTGTAATATTATAATGGTGTAATAGTATAGTGGCGTAATAGTATAGTGGTGTAATAGTGTAGTGGTGTAATAGTGGTGTAATAGTATAATGGTGTAATAGTGGTGTAATAGTGGTGTAATAGTGTAGTGGTGTAATATTATAGTGGTGTAATAGTGTAGTGGTGTAATATTATAATGGTGTAATATTATAGTGGTGTAATAGTGTAGTGGGGTAATAGTATAGTGGTGTAATAGTGTAGTGGTGTAATAGTGTAGTGGTGTAATATTATAATGGTGTAATAGTATAGTGGCGTAATAGTATAGTGGTGTAATAGTGTAGTGGTGTAATAGTATAGTGGTGTAATAGTGTAGTGGTGTAATAGTGTAGTGGTGTAATAGTGTAGTGGTGTAATATTATAATGGTGTAATAGTATAGTGGCGTAATAGTATAGTGGTGTAATAGTGTAGTGGGGTAATATTATAGTGGTGTAATAGTGTAGTGGTGTAATAGTGGTGTAATAGTATAATGGTGTAATAGTGGTGTAATAGTATAGTGGTGTAATAGTGGTGTAATAGTGGTGTAATAGTGTAGTGGTGTAATATTATAGTGGTGTAATAGTGGTGTAATAGTGTAGTGGTGTAATAGTGGTGTAATAGTGGTGTAATAGTGGTGTAATAGTGTAGTGGTGTAATATTATAGTGGTGTAATAGTGTAGTGGTGTAATAGTGTAGTGGTGTAATAGTGGTGTAATAGTGGTGTAATAGTGTAGTGGTGTAATATTATAGTGGTGTAATAGTGTAGTGGTGTAATAGTGGTGTAATAGTATAATGGTGTAATAGTGGTGTAATAGTGGTGTAATAGTGTAGTGGTGTAATATTATAGTGGTGTAATAGTGTAGTGGTGTAATAGTGTAGTGGTGTAATAGTGTAGTGGTGTAATATTATAATGGTGTAATAGTATAGTGGCGTAATAGTATAGTGGTGTAATAGTGTAGTGGTGTAATATTATAATGGTGTAATAGTGGTGTAATAGTGGTGTAATAGTGTAGTGGTGTAATATTATAGTGGTGTAATAGTGTAGTGGTGTAATATTATAGTGGTGTAATAGTGTAGTGGTGTAATAGTGTAGTGGTGTAATAGTGTAGTGGTGTAATAGTGTAGTGGTGTAATAGTGTAGTGGTGTAATATTATAATGGTGTAATATTATAGTGGTGTAATAGTGTAGTGGTGTAATAGTGTAGTGGTGTAATAGTGTAGTGGTGTAATATTTTAATGGTGTAATAGTATAGTGGCGTAATAGTATAGTGGTGTAATAGTGTAGTGGTGTAATATTATAATGGTGTAATAGTGGTGTAATAGTGGTGTAATAGTGTAGTGGTGTAATATTATAGTGGTGTAATAGTGTAGTGGTGTAATAGTGTAGTGGTGTAATAGTGTAGTGGTGTAATATTATAATGGTGTAATATTATAGTGGTGTAATAGTGTAGTGGTGTAATAGTGTAGTGGTGTAATAGTGTAGTGGTGTAATATTATAATGGTGTAATAGTATAGTGGCGTAATAGTATAGTGGTGTAATAGTGTAGTGGTGTAATAGTGGTGTAATAGTATAATGGTGTAATAGTGGTGTAATAGTGGTGTAATAGTGTAGTGGTGTAATATTATAGTGGTGTAATAGTGTAGTGGTGTAATATTATAGTGGTGTAATATTATAGTGGTGTAATAGTGTAGTGGTGTAATAGTGTAGTGGTGTAATAGTGTAGTGGTGTAATATTATAATGGTGTAATATTATAGTGGTGTAATAGTGTAGTGGTGTAATAGTGTAGTGGTGTAATAGTGTAGTGGTGTAATATTATAGTGGTGTAATAGTGTAGTGGTGTAATAGTGTAGTGGTGTAATAGTGTAGTGGTGTAATATTATAATGGTGTAATAGTATAGTGGCGTAATAGTATAGTGGTGTAATAGTGTAGTGGTGTAATATTATAATGGTGTAATAGTGGTGTAATAGTGGTGTAATAGTGTAGTGGTGAAATATTATAGTGGTGTAATAGTGTAGTGGATTAATAGTGGTGTAATAGTGTAGTGGTGTAATATTATAGTGGTGAAATATTATAGTGGTGAAATATTATAGTGGTGTAATAGTATAGTGGTGTAATATTATAGTGGTGTAATAGTGTAGTGGTGAAATATTATAGTGGTGAAATATTATAGTGGTGTAATATTATAGTGGTGTAATAGTATAGTGGTGTAATAGTATAGTGGTGTAATAGTTTAGTGGTGTAATATTATAGTGGTGTAATAGTAGTGTAATATTATAGTGGTGTAATAGTGGTGTAATATTATAGTGGTGTAATAGTGTAGTGGTGTAATAGTGGTGTAATAGTATAGTGGTGTAATAGTGGTGTAATAGTATAGTGGTGTAATAGTTTAGTGGTGTAATATTATAGTGGTGTAATAGTAGTGTAATATTATAGTGGTGTAATAGTGGTGTAATATTATAGTGGTGTAATAGTGGTGTAATCGTTTAGTGGTGTAATAGTGGTGTTATAGTATAGTGGTGTAATAGTGGTGTAATATTATAGTGGTGTAATATTATAGTGGTGTAATAGTGGTGTAATCGTTTAGTGGTGTAATAGTGGTGTTATAGTATAGTGGTGTAATAGTGGTGTAATATTATAGTGGTGTAATAGTATAGTGGTGTAATAGTGTAGTGGTGTAATAGTGTAGTGGTGTAATATTATAGTGGTGTAATATTATAGTGGTGTAATAGTGGTGTAATATTATAGTGGTGTAATAGTGGTGTAATATTATAGTGGTGTAATCGTTTAGTGGTGTAATATTATAGTGGTGTAATATTATAGTGGTGTAATAGTGTAGTGGTGTAATAGTGTAGTGGTGTAATATTATAGTGGTGTAATAGTGTAGTGGTGTAATAGTGGTGTAATATTATAGTGGTGTAATAGTGGTGTAATATTATAGTGGTGTAATCGTTTAGTGGTGTAATAGTGGTGTTAAAGTGGTGTAATATTATAGTGGTGTTGTGGTGTAATAGTGTAGTGATGTAATAGTGTGTAGTAACGCTGTGATAGTGTGTAGTAACGCTGTGATAGTGTGTAGTAACGCTGTGATAGTGTGTAGTAACGCTGTGATAGTGTGTAGTAACGCCGTAATAGTGTGTAGTAACGGGTGTAGTAACTCATAGTGTGTAGTGACTGTGATAATGGGTGTACTAACAGTGTAATAATGGGTTTAGTAACTAATAGCGTGTAGTAACATGTGTAGTAAATGTGTAATAATGGGTGTAGTAACTAATAGTGTGTAGTAACAGGTGTAGTAACTGTAATAATGGGTGTAGTAACGGTGTAATAGTGTGTAATAATGGGTGTAGTAATGGTGTAATAGTGTGTAGTGACGGGTGTAGTAACTGTAATAATGGGTGTAGTAATTAAGTGTGTAGAAACAGGTGTAGTAAAGGTGTAATAGTGTGTAATAATGGGTGTAGTAACTAATAGTGTGTAGTAACGGGTGTAGTAACTGTAATGGGTGTAGTAACTAATAGTGTTTAGTAACAGGTGTAGTAAAGGTGTAATAGTGTGTAACGGCTGTAGTAACTAATAGTGTGTAGTAACAGGTGTAGTAACTGTAATAATGGGTGTAGTAACGGTGTAATAGTGTGTAATAATGGGTGTAGTAACTAATAGTGTGTAGTAACAGGTGTAGTAACTGTAATAATGGGTGTAGTAACGGTGTAATAGTAACAGGTGTAGTAACTGTAATAATGGGTGTAGTAACGGGTGTAGTAACTAATGGGTGTAGTAACTAATATTGTTTAGTAACAGGTGTAGTAAAGGTGTAATAGTGTGTAATGGGTGTAGTAACTAATAGTGTGTAGTAACAGGTATAGTAACTGTAATAATGGGTGTAGTAACGGTGTAATAGTGTGTAATAATGGGTGTAGTAACTAATAGTGTGTAGTAACAGGTGTAGTAACTGTAATAATGGGTGTAGTAATGGTGTAATAGTAACAGGTGTAGTAACTGTAATAATGGGTGTAGTAACGGGTGTAGTAACTAATGGGTGTAGTAACTAATATTGTTTAGTAACAGGTGTAGTAAAGGTGTAATAGTGTGTAATGGGTGTAGTAACTAATAGTGTGTAGTAACAGGTATAGTAACTGTAATAATGGGTGTAGTAACGGTGTAATAGTGTGTAATAATGGGTGTAGTAACTAATAGTGTGTAGTAGCAGGTGTAGTAACTGTAATAATGGGTGTAGTAACGGTGTAATAGTGTGTAATAATGGGTGTAGTAACTAATAGTGTGTAGTTACGGGTGTAGTAACTGTAATAATGGGTGTAGTAAAGGTGTAATAGTGTGTAATAATGGGTGTAGTAACTAATAGTGTGTAGTAACAGGTGTAGTAACTGTAATAATGGGTGTAGTAACGGTGTAATAGGGTGTAATAACGGGTGTAGTAATGGTGTAATAGTGTGTAGTGACGGGTGTAGTAACTGTAATAATGGGTGTAGTAAAGGTGTAATAGTGTGTAATAATGGGTGTAGTAACTAATAGTGTGTAGTAACGGGTGTAGTAACTGTAATGGGTGTAGTAACTAATAGTGTTTAGTAACAGGTGTAGTAAAGGTGTAATAGTGTGTAACGGCTGTAGTAACTAATAGTGTGTAGTAACAGGTGTAGTAACTGTAATAATGGGTGTAGTAACGGTGTAATAGTGTGTAATAATGGGTGTAGTAACTAATAGTGTGTAGTAACAGGTGTAGTAACTGTAATAATGGGTGTAGTAAAGGTGTAATAGTGTGTAATAATGGGTGTAGTAACTAATAGTGTGTAGTAACAGGTGTAGTAACTGTAATAATGGGTGTAGTAACAGTGTAATAGTGTTTAACTTCTTATGGCTGAGATCCCGTTACCGGGAGAGATGTAACAACAACCAGTGATAGTGCAGTGAGCCATATTCAAAAGAACAGAAATCTCATAATTTAAATTCCTCAAACATACATGTATCTTATATCGTTTTCAAGGTAATCTTGTTGTTAATCCCACCAGTGTCCGATTTCAAATAGGATTTACGGAGAAAGCACCACAAACGATTATGTTAGGTCACCAACAACTCACTAAAATACACAGCCAATTTTACCAGCCAAAGAGAGAGAGAGAAAAAGCACAAATAGAGATAAAATCATGATGATCTTCATCAGATGACACTCATAGGACTTCATGTTACACAAAACATGCATGTTTTGTTTGATAAAGTTCATATTTATATCAGAAAATCTGAGTTTACATTGGCACGTTAGATTCACTAATTCCAAAAACATCCAGTGATTTTGCATAACCATATCATTCAACAGAAATACTCCTCTTAAATGTAGATAAATACAAGTTATACACATGGAATTATAGATATACCTCTCCGTAATGCAACCGCTGTGTCAGAATTTAAAAAAACTTTACTGGAAAAAGAAACCCATGCAATAATCTGAGACGGCGCTCAGAAGTAAAAATCACAATAGCCGCAACGATGGCGTCAACATAAACAAGAAATGACATGTTAAATATTCCCTTACCTTTGATGATCTACATCAGAAAGCACTCCAGGAATCCCAGGTCCACAATAAATGTTTGTTTTGTTCGAAAATGTCCATTATTTATGTCCAAATACCTTCTTTTGTTAGCGAGTTTGGTATACATATCCAAACGCTAATTCTGGTCAGCGTTATATCAGACAAAAACTTCAAAAAGGTATATTACAGGTCGAAGAAACATTTCAAACTAAGTACAGAATCAATCATTAGGATGTTTTTAACATATAGCTTCAATAAAGTTCCAACCGGAGTATTCCTTTGTGTCTTCATGAGCAATGGAACGCAAGTGACTACCATGAGGAATAAACATGATCAGAAAATGGCTGACTGCCAGACACCTGACTGATTCTGCTATCATTCACTCCCGCAACATCATAGAAGTCTCATTATAATTTATATTGACGGTTGACATCTAGTGGAACCCCTAGGCAGTGCAACATCATTCATATCTCAAGGGGATTTCATTGGGGACTCTGGTGAATACATACAAAGCTCAGATTTCTGACTTCCTGTTTTGATTTCAACTCAGGATTCTGCCTGCCAATATGAGTTCTGTTATACTCACAGACATCATTCAAACAGTTTTAGAAAATTTAGAGTGTTTTCTATCCAATACTACTACGAAAATGCATGTATTAGAAACTGAGACTGAGGAGCAGGCCGTTTACTTTAGGCACCATATTCACCCAAGCTACTCAATACTGCCCCCCAGCCATAACAGTTAATAACGGGTGTAGTAACGGTGTAATAGTGTGTAATAACATGTCTAACTTCCCCCAGTGCCACTATGCCATAGAGGAGGACTCTGAGGGGGATGCTGACTCTGAGGAGTTTTACTATGGAGGTCAGGTAAGCATCAAGCCTCATCTCCTCCATAACAACTGCTATAACTTATCAAACCATTAGATCGCCAGTGTTCAGCCCTCTCTTAGCTACAGAGGCAGTAGATTTCTTAGGGCAGGTTTCCCCAGACTCAAATTAAGCTTAGTCCTGGACTAAAAAGCACTTTGGAAAATATTGTTTTTTTTTAGTCCGGGTCAAGGCTTAATCTGTGTCCAGGAAACCACCCCGTAGCTACAGTGGCAGTGAGAGACTAAGGAGAAGGCAGAAATCAAAGGTCCAGACCTCCCCTGGCTTCTCCACCTGAGTCCATGGCAGAATTCCCTAAAGTGGTCCTAGACTCATCAAGTATATAAAGCTCTTTTATATTTTCAGTCCGCTCACTCAGAAAGAGACCCGAGGCTGCTCATTCACCGTAGTGGGACGTTTCTGTCACCAAAATGAAATGACTTTCCATATGGAAATATACGGCTGTTCTGATGAGCGATGGCTGCCTCTCTCTCTCTCTCGCTCTCGCATCGTCTCTTTCCTTCCTTCTCCTCCTAACTGTTGATTGGTGAACTTTGTTTCGGCCTCTTGTGACAAAGCGACAGTTTCTGAAGTTTGTTTGAGTGATTAGTCAGTTTCTGTGAGAGTAGCGAGTCTGTTTTAAAGATTGTGATTGATGCCTCCGGTCGGTCACGAAGCAATCTGGACTAAATTTATGTTGCTTGCTTCTGGGTTGCTCCATGTGTAACCCTCAAACAATTTCCCCCTGCAAATTAGTTGCATTGCATCGCCAGCGATAGAAATCAATCCTATTTCACTCAATTGTCTGTATGCAATGTCCAATCAGTGAGCAGAAAAAAGTTCACATGACACGTCATATTGTTCCGTTCTGAACTCCGACCCAGTTGCCATGCCAACACAGGTGTCGGTGCTGCCGCAAAGCAGGACGAAAAGAGACATGCCAAATGGGAAATGTATAAAAAAAAAAAAATCCTAGACCGCATGGCTAGTCGTGGTTTATGTATATGGTCTGGCAGTCAATAAATGTGTCATTTTAAAAGTGAAACTAGACCTTTTCTCTGTCCAGTTTCAGCTGACATTGTTCCAACATGACTACAGCTAGCTAGCTTAGCTTACTAGCTTGGTAAAACATCGTTTTGGGCAACATTTTTGGCTAGCTATCTAAATTGTACAATCAGCATTTTGTGTCTCGATGCTGTTACAATTACCAGACATTTGGCTAAGCAAATCATTTATGAAATCATGTGATGTATGATAGAATTGGATGTTGCTTGCAATTTACATTTTTGTTTGAATTGCTTCGTGTATCAGCATGTCACTTGGGAGTGTGCATCTGCAACTTAAATTGCGTCCAAATTGTTTCGCGTGACAGGCTTTAGAATTTAATGCCGTTGCAAAGTCAGGCACCGTAATATGGCCGTCTTCCTCTGAGGGGTCATGTGTGTGGGGGTGTGAGGGGGGGGTATTGTGTGTGTGTGTGGGAGGAGGGGGGGTATTGTGTGTGTGTGGGGGGGTATTGTGTGTGTGTGTGGGTATTGTGTGTGTGTGTGTGGGGGGTGGGGGGGTATTGTATGTGTGTGTGGGGGGTGGGGGGGTATTGTGTGTGTGTGGGTATTGTGTGTATGTCGGGGGGGGTGTATTGTGTGTGTGTGTGGGGGGGTGTGTGTGTGGGGGGGGTATTGTGTGTGTGTGTGGGGGGGGGTGTATTGTGTGTGTGTGTGTGTGTGTGGGGGGGGGTATTGTGTGAGTGTGTGTGTGTGTGTGTGTGTGGGGGGGGGTGTATTGTGTGTGTGTGTGGGGGGAGGGGTATTGTGTGTGTGGGGGTGTGTGTGTGTGTGCCCTGTGGTGAGGCTTTGGGAAACGTGTCACGTCAGCAACACATTATATATGGGCCCTATTGGCTATTCTTTAAAAGCTTCTAGATAAAACACTCCTTATTAACCTCCTAGATTGGAGGGTAACTCGTGGGTTTTTAATTTACATAATGTTGAAGCTGTCATAAACAATTACAGAGTGAGTAGGACCTTGTTTCATACACCTGTGATGATTGATATTCTTTGGATCTTTGATTATGTAGTATGGGGAGAAGGCAGGGATGTCATTTTAAGGATGTTGGGCTCTAGCCAGTCGACCACCATTTCTTTTAATAGCCCATGTACAAAATATGCCATAGGATATTTGAAAAGAAAAAAATGGCATTTGCCAGTGTCAAAATGTAATGTTTTCTACTAGCCTGGTCTGAAAAGTACTAGCCTCAGGCTAGCTTAAAAGCCATTAATGGTTGTTGGCCTAGATAATGTTTACTTGATGTCAGTAGGTTTACTGTAGTTATTGTTTTCTTTATCAATAACATAACCAATGGTTTAAATAGGGGAGTGCTGATCTCATCATACCAGTAATCGTATGTTTTTACAACTTGATTAGAGTCCACTTTTGGTAAATTCAATTGATCGGACGTGATTTGGAAAAGCACAGTGCATGTCAGAGCAAAAAAAAACAAGACACGAGGTCGAAGGAATAGTCCTTAGAGCTCCGAGACAGACTTGTGTCGAGGCACAGATCTGGGAAAGACTCTTCCTAGAGCTGGCCGTCTGGTCAAACTGCGCAATCGGAGGAGAAGGGCCTTGGTCAGGGAGGTGACCGAGAACCTGATGTTCACTCTGACAGAGCTCCAGATTTCCTCTGTGGAGATGGGAGAACCTTTCGTGAAGGACAACCATCTCTGCAGCACTCCACCAATCAGGCCTTTATGGTAGAGTGGCCAGTAGGAAGCCACTCTTCAGTAAAAGGCAAATGACAGCCTGCTTGGAGTTTGCCAAAAGGCACCAAATACAGGTGTGACAAGCTTGTAGCGTCATACCCAAGAAGACTGGAGGCTGTAATCACTGCCAAAGGTGCTTCAACAAAGTACTGAGTAAAGGGTCTGAATACTAATGTAAATATGATACTCTGCTGATTGTACATTTGTACAATCAAAATAAACATTTTTTATTTTGTAATGACATGTCGCTCGGTCAACATGCCTGGCCCAGTAGAAATAATAATAGCAAGCATGGGCTTGGATCACTACATTTCATTTGTATTATTTTTATTTCACCTTTATTTAACCAGGTAGGCCAGTTGAGAACACCTTTATTTAACCAGGTAGGCCAGTTGAGAACACCTTTATTTAACCAGGTAGGCCAGTTGAGAACACCTTTATTTAACCAGGTAGGCCAGTTGAGAACAAGTTCTCATTTGCAACTGCGACCTGGTCAAGATAAAGCATATTAGTGTGAACAGACAACAACACAGAGTTACACATGGAGTAAACAATAAACAAGTCAATAACACAGTAGAAAGAAAAGAAAGAGTCTATATACATTGTGTGCAAAAGGCATGAGGCATCACTGGAGTGATAAATGATCAGATGGTCATGTACAGGTAGAGATACTGGTGTGCAAAAGAGCAGAAAAGTAAATAAATATAAACAGTATGGGGATGAGGTATGTAAAATTGGGTGGGCTATTCACCGATTTACATAATGACAGATGTGGTCAGGAATGCAATAAGTATACAGAAAGACGAAGTAGTCCTGCTGAACAACGCCAAGTAGACAGACCAAAACAACCATATGGACTCAGTTGACAGGAAGTTACTCGATTTGAACAAAAAATGACCTAGCTATGGATTCTGATTCATGCATGATGTTTGGAGAAGGAGAGACTTGTGTCCTGAGACAGTGACCGAAACAGTCTGTTGTCTGTCTGGGGAAATGAGAGCAGAGGAGGAGTGGCTTGTTCTAAGCCAATTGTGACAGCAGGCTCAACTGACACCCCCGCCCTGTTTCTTTACAGACAGAAGAACTAGCCAATAGTTGTTGAGAGAACACAGTGCTTCATACTGTTTGAGTGAAAGAGAGATGTTTGCTGGCACTCATAATTACTAAAAATACTTGTCATAATTTTATTTCGGGAAAATTCTCAATATCCGTTACGATACTCGTTTTGTTTGAGTACTTGACACACCCCTAGTTTTAAAGCAAATAATTATGACACATTAACTCATGTGGACTTCATGTTTAATGTGTCTGGACAGCTCTAGGAGACTTCATGTTTAATGTGTCTGGACAGCTCTAGGGGACTTCCTGTTTAATGTGTCTGGACAGCTCTAGGAGACTTCCTGTTTAATGTGTCTGGACAGCTCTAGGAGACTTCATGTTTAATGTGTCTGGACAGCTCTAGGAGACTTCATGTTTAATGTGTCTGGACAGCTCTAGGAGACTTCATGTTTAATGTGTCTGGACAGCTCTAGGGGACTTCCTGTTTAATGTGTCTGGACAGCTCTAGGAGACTTCATGTTTAATGTATCTGGACAGCTCTAGGAGACTTCATGTTTAATGTGTCTGGACAGCTCTAGGAGACTTCATGTTTAATGTGTCTGGACAGCTCTAAGGGACTTCATGTTTAATGTGTCTGGACAGCTCTAGGAGACTTCATGTTTAATGTGTCTGGACAGCTCTAGGAGACTTCATGTTTAATGTGTCTGGACAGCTCTAGGAGACTTCATGTTTAATGTGTCTGGACAGCTCTAGGAGACTTCATGTTTAATGTGTCTGGACAGCTCTAGGAGACTTCATGTTTAATGTGTCTGGACAGCTCTAGGAGACTTCATGTTTAATGTGTCTGGACAGCTCTAGGAGACTTCATGTTTAATGTGTCTGGACAGCTCTAGGGGACTTCATGTTTAATGTGTCTGGACAGCTCTAGGAGACTTCATGTTTAATGTGTCTGGACAGCTCTAGGAGACTTCATGTTTAATGTGTCTGGACAGCTCTATGAGACTTCATGTTTAATGTGTCTGGACAGCTCTAGGAGACTTCATGTTTAATGTGTCTGGACAGCTCTAGGAGACTTCATGTTTAATGTGTCTGGACAGCTCTAGGAGACTTCATGTTTAATGTGTCTGGACAGCTCTAGGAGACTTCATGTTTAATGTGTCTGGACAGCTCTAGGAGACTTCATGTTTAATGTGTCTGGACAGCTCTAGGAGACTTCATGTTTAATGTGTCTGGACAGCTCTAGGAGACTTCATGTTTAATGTGTCTGGACAGCTCTAGGAGACTTCATGTTTAATGTGTCTGGACAGCTCTAGGGGACTTCATGTTTAATGTGTCTGGACAGCTCTAGGAGACTTAATGTGTCTGGACAGCTCTAGGAGACTTCATGTTTAATGTGTCTGGACAGCTCTAGGAGACTTAATGTGTCTGGACAGCTCTAGGAGACTTCATGTTTAATGTGTCTGGACAGCTCTAGGGGACTTCATGTTTAATGTGTCTGGACAGCTCTAGGGGACTTAATGTGTCTGGACAGCTCTAGGAGACTTCATGTTTAATGTGTCTGGACAGCTCTAGGAGACTTCATGTTTAATGTGTCTGGACAGCTCTAGGAGACTTCATGTTTAATGTGTCTGGACAGCTCTAGGAGACTTCATGTTTAATGTGTCTGGACAGCTCTAGGAGACTTCATGTTTAATGTGTCTGGACAGCTCTAGGAGACTTCATGTTTAATGTGTCTGGACAGCTCTAGGAGACTTCATGTTTAATGTGTCTGGACAGCTCTAGGGGACTTCATGTTTAATGTGTCTGGACAGCTCTAGGGGACTTCATGTTTAATGTGTCTGGACAGCTCTAGGAGACTTCATGTTTAATGTGTCTGGACAGCTCTAGGGGACTTCATGTTTAATGTGTCTGGACAGCTCTAGGAGACTTCATGTTTAATGTGTCTGGACAGCTCTAGGAGACTTCATGTTTAATGTGTCTGGACAGCTCTAGGAGACTTCATGTTTAATGTGTCTGGACAGCTCTAGGAGACTTCATGTTTAATGTGTCTGGACAGCTCTAGGAGACTTCATGTTTAATGTGTCTGGACAGCTCTAGGAGACTTCATGTTTAATGTGTCTGGACAGCTCTAGGGGACTTAATGTGTCTGGACAGCTCTAGGAGACTTCATGTTTAATGTGTCTGGACAGCTCTAGGAGACTTCATGTTTAATGTGTCTGGACAGCTCTAGGAGACTTCATGTTTAATGTGTCTGGACAGCTCTAGGGGACTTAATCTGTCTGGACAGCTCTAGGAGACTTCATGTTTAATGTGTCTGGACAGCTCTAGGAGACTTCATGTTTAATGTGTCTGGACAGCTCTAGGGGACTTAATCTGTCTGGACAGCTCTAGGAGACTTCATGTTTAATGTGTCTGGACAGCTCTAGGGGACTTCATGTTTAATGTGTCTGGACAGCTCTAGGAGACTTCCTGTTTAATGTGTCTGGACAGCTCTAGGAGACTTAATGTTTAATGTGTCTGGACAGCTCTAGGAGACTTCATGTTTAATGTGTCTGGACAGCTCTAGGGGACTTAATGTGTCTGGACAGCTCTAGGAGACTTCATGTTTAATGTGTCTGGACAGCTCTAGGAGACTTCATGTTTAATGTGTCTGGACAGCTCTAGGAGACTTCATGTTTAATGTGTCTGGACAGCTCTAGGAGACTTCATGTTTAATGTGTCTGGACAGCTCTAGAAGACTTCATGTTTAATGTGTCTGGACAGCTCTAGGAGACTTCATGTTTAATGTGTCTGGACAGCTCTAGGAGACTTCATGTTTAATGTGTCTGGACAGCTCTAGGAGACTTCATGTTTAATGTGTCTGGACAGCTCTAGGAGACTTCATGTTTAATGTGTCTGGACAGCTCTAGGGGACTTCATGTTTAATGTGTCTGGACAGCTCTAGGAGACTTCATGTTTAATGTGTCTGGACAGCTCTAAGGGACTTCATGTTTAATGTGTCTGGACAGCTCTATGAGACTTCATGTTTAATGTGTCTGGACAGCTCTAGGAGACTTCATGTTTAATGTGTCTGGACAGCTCTAGGATACTTCATGTTTAATGTGTCTGGACAGCTCTAGGAGACTTCATGTTTAATGTGTCTGGACAGCTCTAGGAGACTTCATGTTTAATGTGTCTGGACAGCTCTAGGAGACTTCATGTTTAATGTGTCTGGACAGCTCTAGGAGACTTCATGTTTAATGTGTCTGGACAGCTCTAGGGGACTTCATGTTTAATGTGTCTGGACAGCTCTAGGGGACTTAATGTGTCTGGACAGCTCTAGGAGACTTCATGTTTAATGTGTCTGGACAGCTCTAGGAGACTTCATGTTTAATGTGTCTGGACAGCTCTAGGGGACTTAATGTGTCTGGACAGCTCTAGGAGACTTCATGTTTAATGTGTCTGGACAGCTCTAGGGGACTTCATGTTTAATGTGTCTGGACAGCTCTAGGAGACTTCATGTTTAATGTGTCTGGACAGCTCTAGGAGACTTCATGTTTAATGTGTCTGGACAGCTCTAGGAGACTTCATGTTTAATGTGTCTGGACAGCTCTATGAGACTTCATGTTTAATGTGTCTGGACAGCTCTAGGGGACTTAATGTGTCTGGACAGCTCTAGGAGACTTCATGTTTAATGTGTCTGGACAGCTCTAGGAGACTTCATGTTTAATGTGTCTGGACAGCTCTAGGAGACTTCATGTTTAATGTGTCTGGACAGCTCTAGGAGACTTCATGTTTAATGTGTCTGGACAGCTCTAGGAGACCATGTTTAATGTGTCTGGACAGCTCTAGGGGACTTAATGTGTCTGGACAGCTCTAGGAGACTTCATGTTTAATGTGTCTGGACAGCTCTAGGAGACTTCATGTTTAATGTGTCTGGACAGCTCTAGGGAGAATTTGTTTGTTGATATTCCAGTGAATATATTGGATTTCATTTAGCTCCTCCCAGAAATTGAACCGGCCAATGAAATAGAACAGGAGATGACACAGTGAGTTAGCTGGTTGTTTATACAGTTTGTCTCCCAAATGGCATCCTTATCCCTATGTAGTGCCCTCGTTTTTACTACTCTAGTCAAATGTAGTGCACTACATAGGGAATAGGGTGCTACATGGGACGAAGACAGTCCTGCTCAGTGAAACTTTTTTGTTCTCCACGAGTATTTGGATGAAAGATTAAAGCATACCCACTTGGCACAGATTTCAACGTCTAGTTTTGATACAATTTTGGTTGAATTCATCGTGAAATTCACAAAGAAAAAACACAATGTCATTGGATTTATATTAAAAGTTGAGTGAAAAAAATGTATACCATTTCCTTTACATTGATTTGACTTTTTACAAATACAATCAGTTTTTCCACGTTGATTCAACATCATCACATTGAGTTTAGTTGTTGAAATAACGTGGAAACAACATTGATTCAATCAGTTTTGCACAGTGGGTATACTGTAGGTGGTCAAACACATCCCACAAACGGATTATTGTTCTGCTGTAGGTTGAACTTGCCAGACAAAAGCACAAAATGTCCTTAGCAGCTGATTGGTCGTGTTTTGGTTCTCTTTAGAAAACTGTCCAATCATTACATTTTAGTGGAAGGGGGAGGGCAAAGGACCGCACTTAAAAAAAAAAAAAAAAAAAAAGCCTTTCAGGTCTCCCCTCTGAGTCCGGTTCCTTTCTAGGTATCGTCCTTCTAGGGAGATTTTTGCTGTTCACTGTGATTGTCTTTGCTCTTTGGGGTCTAAGTTACTGTGAAGAGGTTTGACTATACTGCTGATGGGTGGGTGACGTCTCTCTCTGGTAGGTGAACTCTGATGGCGAGCTCCACAAGCACCCCCAGTTGGAGGTGGACCTGGCTGCGGTCCGGGAGATGTACGGACACCACGCAGTATCTCTCAGGTAATAATAATATACAGGGACACCACGCAGTATCTCTCAGGTAATAATAATTTACAGGGTCACCACGCAGTATCTCTCAGGTAATAATAATGTACAGGGACACCACGCAGTATCTCTCAGGTAATAATAATATACAGGGACACCACGCAGTATCTCTCAGGTAATAATAATGTACAGGGACACCACGCAGTATCTCTCAGGTAATAATAATATACAGGGACACCACGCAGTATCTCTCAGGTAATAATAATGTACAGGGACACCACGCAGTATCTCTCAGGTAATAATAATATACAGGGACACCACGCAGTATCTCTCAGGTGATAATAATATACAGGGACACCACGCAGTATCTCTCAGGTAATAATAATATACAGGGACACCACGCAGTATCTCTCAGGTTATAATAATATACAGTGACACCACGCAGTATCTCTCAGGTGATAATAATATACAGGGCATTCGGGAAGTAGTCAGACCACCTTGACTTTTTCCACATTTTGTGACGTTACAGCCTTAATCTAAAATTGATTAAATAAATGAAAAATCTTCATTTGATCTACGCACTACCCCATAATGACAAAGCGAATATACGTTCATTTGTTATTTTTTCCAAGTTTATACAAAATTTAAAACACCTTTTGCCATGAGACTCGAAATTGAGCTCAGGTGCATCCTGTTTCCATTGATCATCCTTGAGATGTTTCTACAACTTGATTGGAGTCCACCTGTGGTCAATTCAATTAATTGGGCATGATTTGGAAAGGCACATATCTGTCAATATACGGTCCCACAGTTGACAGTGCATATCAGAGCAAACACCAAGTTGTGAGATTGAAGGAATTGTCCGTAGAGCTCCGAGACACGATTGTGTTGAGGCACAGAGCTGGAGATGGGTACCATAAAATGTCTGCAGCATTGAAGGTTCCCATTCTTAAATGGAAGACGTTTTGAACCACCAAGACTCTTCCTAGCGCTGCCCAGCCAAACTGAGTGATCCGGGGGAGAAGGGCCTTTGGTCAGGGACTTCTGGCCAACGTGACACAACTGTGGAATGCATTGGAGTCAACATAGGCCAGCATCCCTGTGGAATGGGGAGGGGGTGGGGGGTGGTGGTGTATGGCAGGGCCTACTGGATGACTCATCACAGAGTAGAGAGCTGGTCTTCCAGGGGGGGGGGGGGGGTGTGTGTGTGTGTGTGTGTGTGCGCGCACCATTCTATGCTGAGAATAAGATATGAAAGGATAGCTGTGCTGAATAATGCATTTTCATTGTAATGCTGATATACGACTTCAAACATGTTTTCAAGATGCAAAAAGCTCTCGATCAGCCTCTTTGTGGCATTTCTATGTTTGAGATATCAAAGTAGCCAAGGGACAATGCGGAAATCTCCCATGTTTTCCATAACATGCATGTTGACTCTGACTGAAGGTGTCTTTATGAGACCATAGAGAAGTGAAATCTGTTCATCTTCCTAACCTGTCGTAGGGAATACGGTGCCATCGACGATGTGGACATTGATCTCCACATCGACGTCAGTTTCCTAGATGTAAGTATTATGGTTTTATTACCTACCGTTCCTTTCATGTTGTCCGTTTTGATCTGATGAGCTTAACGCTGGCATTTCAAATTTATTTGACTATTTTGAAAAAATGGAGAAATGTAATTCAGGCACACAAGTGGATTGACCCCATGTTAACCGTGTAGGTCTGCACCCTAAAATAGCATGGTTTAGTGGATTGACCCCATGTTAACCGTGTAGGTCTGCACCCTAAAATAGCATGGTTTAATGGATTGACCCCATGTTAACCGTGTAGGTCTGCACCCTAAAATAGCATGGTTTAATGGATTGACCCCATGTTAACCGTGTAGGTCTGCACCCTAAAATAGCATGGTTTAATGGATTGACCCCATGTTAACCGTGTAGGTCTGCACCCTAAAATAGCATGGTTTAATGGATTGACCCCATGTTAACCTTGTAGGTCTGTACCATTTAGATAACATGGTTTTAATGTATTGACCCCATGTTAAAATAATAATGTTAAAATAATAAAAAATCTAATCAAATTTGTCACGTACACATGGTTAGCAGATGTTAATGGTCACATACACATGGTTAGCAAATGTTAATGCGAGTGTAGCGAAATGCTTGTTGCTTCTAGTTCCGACAATGCAGATGTAGATTACCAACGAGTAATCTAACCTAACAATTCCACAACTACTACTTTATACACACAAGTGTAAAGGGATAAAGAATATGTACATAAAGATATATGAATGAGTGATGGTACAGAGCGGCATAGGCAAGATGCAGTAGATGGTATCGAGTGCAGTATATACATATGAGATGAGTATGTAAACAAAGTGGCATAGTTTAAAGTGGCTAGTGATACATGTATTACATAAAGATGCAGTAGATGATATAGAGTACAGTATATACATATACATATGAGATGAGTAATGTTGGGTATAGAGGTCGACCGATTAATCGGAATGGCCGATTAATTAGGACCGATTTCAAGTTTTCATAACAATCGGAAATCGGTATTTTTGGGCGTCGACTTCCGATTATTTTTTTATTTAACATTAAAAAAAATATATTTTTTAGACCTTTTATTTAACTAGGCAAATCAGTTAAGAACACATTCTTATTTTCAATGACGGCCTAGGAACTGTGGGTTAACTGCCTTGTTCAGGGGAAGAACGACAGATTTTCACCTTGTCAGCTCAGGGGTTCCATTCTTGCAACCGCACAGTTAACTAGTCCAACGCTCTAACCATTGCACTCCACGAGTAGCCTGCCTGTTACGCGAATGCAATAGAAGCCAAGGTAAATTGCTAGCTAGCATTAAACTTATCTTATAAAAAACAATCAATCATAATCACTAATAATAACTACTGATCCAGTTTAGCAGGCAATATTAACCAGGTGAAATTGTGTCATTTCTCTTGCGTTCATTGCATGCAGAGTCAGGGTATATGCAACAGTTTGGGCCGCCTGGCTCATTGCGAACTAATTTGCCAGAATTTTACGTAATTATGACATAACATTGAAGGTTGTGCAATGTAACAAGAATATTTAGACTTAGGGATGCCACCCGTTAGATAAAATACCGAACGGTTCCGTATTTCACTGAAATAATAAACGTTTTGTTTTCAAAATGATAGTTTCCGGATTCGATCATATTAATGACCAAAGGCTCGTATTTCTGTGTGTTATTATGTTATAATTAAGTCTGATTTGATAGAGCAGTCTGACTGAGCAGCAGCAGGCCCGTAATCATTCATTCAAACAGCACTTTCATGCGTTTTGCCAGCAGCTCTTCGCAAGCACAGCACTGTTTATGACTTCAAGCCACCAGCCTAATGGCTGGTGTAACCAATGTGAAATGGCTAGCTAGTTAGCTGGGTGTGCGCTAATACTGTTTCAAGCGTCACTCGCTTTTAGATTTGGAGTAGTTATTCCCCTTGCGCTGCGGCTTTGGTGGAGCGATGGGTAACGATGCTTCGAGGGTGGCTGTTTTCGATGTGTTCCTGGTTCGAGCCCAGGTAGGGGCAAGGAGGGGGACGGAAGCTATACTGTTACACTGGCAATACTATAGTGCCTACAAGAACATCCAATAGTCAAAAGGTATATGAAATAGAAATGGTATAGAGAGAAATAGTCCTATAAGTAGTATAATTAACTACAACCTAAAACCTCTTACCTTGGAATATTGAAGTCTCATGTTAAAAGGAACCTCCAGCTTTCATATGTTCTCATGTTCTGAGCAAGGAACTTCAACGTTAGCTTTTTTACATAGCACATATTGCACTTTTACTTTCTTCTTCAACACTTTGTTTTTGCATTATTTAAACCAAATTGAATGTTTCATTATTTATTTGAGGCTAAATTGATTTTATTGATGTTTTATATTAAGTTAAAAATGAGTGTTAATTCAGTATTGTTGTAATTGTCATTATTATATATAGAAATAAAAAAATTGGCCGACTAATCGGTATCGGCGTTGAAAAGTCATAATCGGTCGACCTCTAGTAGAGTATGTAAACATTATATTAAGTAGCATTGTTTAAAGTGGCTAGTGATATATTTTTCATCAATTTCCATCAATTTCCATTATTAAAGTGGCTGGAGTTGAGTCAGTGTGTTGGCAGCAGCCACTCAATGTTAGTGGTGGCTGTTTAACAGTCTGATGGTCTTGAGAGAGAAGCTGTTTTTCAGTCTCTCGGTCCCAGCTTTGATGCACCTGTACTGACCTCGCCTTCTGGATGATAGCGGGGTGAACAGGCAGTGGCTCGGGTGGTTGTTGTCCTTGATGATCTTTATGGCCTTCCTGTGACATCGGGTGGTGTAGGTGTCCTGGAGGGCAGGTAGTTTGCCCCCGGTGATGCGTTGTGCAGACCTCACTACCCTCTGGAGAGCCTTACGGTTGTGGGCGGAGCAGTTGCCGTACGGTGATACAGCCCGACAGGATGCTCTCGATTGTGCATCTGTAGAAGTTTGTGAGTGCTGAGGTTGGACAGGCGCTGCTGCGCCTTCTTCACGACGCTGTCTGTGTGGGTGGACCAATTCAGTTTGTCCGTGATGTGTACGCCGAGGAACTTAAAACTTACTACCCTCTCCACTACTGTCCCATCGATATGGATAGGGGGGTGCTCCCTCTGCTGTTTCCTGAAGTCCACAATCATCTCCTTTGTTTTGTTGACGTTGCGTGTGAGGTTATTTTCCTGACACCACACTCCGAGGGCCCTCACCTCTTCCCTGTAGGCCGTCTCGCCGTTGTTGGTAATCAAGCCTACCACTGTAGTGTTGTCCGCAAACTTGATGATTGAGTTGGAGGCGTGCATGGCCACACAGTCGTGGGTGAACAGGGTGCACAGGACAGGGCTCAGAACGCACCCTTGTGGGGCCCCAGTGTTGAGGATCAGCGGGGTGGAGATGTTGTTACCTACCCTCACCACCTGGGGGCAACCCGTCAAGAAGTCCAGTACCCAGTTACACAGGGCGGGGTCGAGACCCGGGGTCTCGAGCTTGATGACGAGCTTGGAGGGTACTATGGTGTTAAATGCTGAGCTGTAGTCGATGAACAGCATTCTCACATAGGTATTCCTCTTGTCCAGATGGGTTAGGGCAGTGTGCAGTGTGGTTGCGACTGCGTCGTCTGTGGACCTATTTGGGCGGTAAGCAAATTGGAGTGGGTCTAGGGTGTCGGGTAGGGTGGAGGTGATATGGTCCTTGACTAGTCTCTCAAAGCACTTAATGATGACGGAAGTGAGTGCTACGGGGCGGTAGTCGTTTAGCTCAGTTACCTTAGCTTTCTTGGGAACAGGGACAATGGTGACAGCAGACTGGGATAGGGATTGATTGAATATGTCCGTAAACACACCAGCCAGCTGGTCTGCGCATGCTCTGAGGGTGCGGCTGGGGATGCCGTCTGGGCCTGCAGCCTTGCGAGGGTTAACACGTTTAAATGTTTTACTCACCTCGGCTGCAGTGAAGGAGAGTCCGCAGGTTGTGGTTGCGGGCCGTGTCAGTGGAACTGTATTGTCCTCAAAGCGGGCAAAAAAGTTATTAAGTCTGCCTGGGAGCAGGACATCCTGGTCCGTGACAGGGCTGGTTTTCTTTTTGTAATCCGTGATTGACTGTAGACCCTGCCACATACCTCTTGTGCCTGAGCCGCTGAATTGCAACTCTACTTTGTCTCTATACTGACGCTTAGCTTGTTTGATTACCTTGTCTTGCAATCAAACAAGGCAAACAACAATATGTCAACACTAAAAAGAAAAGAATAGAAGAAGACATGTTTTTGATTTTGTTTTGGTCGCAGGAGGAAATAGCCCTGGCGTGGGACGTGATCCGCAGGGAGCCAGTGATCGTGCGTCTCCACTGCTCTCTGACACAGTACCTGAATGGACCGGTCCCCACGGTGGACGTATTCCAGGTGTCGACTAAAGACCGGTTTGGACTGGGACATCAGATGAAGAAGTAAGTGACAGATGGTTCTAATATCACGTGCCCTTTCAACACCTAGAGAGTTCAGTGGAATTGCTTGCATGCACTTCAATCTCTCAATTAATAGATACAATTACTTAATTCTTTAGAGTTGAGAGAGAGAGAGCGGGGTGATAATCGGACATATGGAATTGTTTTAAAATGGGCATACTATGTTTCACTTGGCTATTTGATTTTGAATTTTAGGAATATTACTTATATACTTTAGGTATATAAGAAAAATATATATAAATATACAGTACCCGTTTGGACACACCTACTCATTCAAGGTTTTTCTATATTCTACATTGTATAACACATATGGAATCAAGTAGTAACCAAAAAAGTGTTAAATAAATCAAAATATATTTTTCAATGTGAGATTCTTCAAAGTAGCCTCCCTTGGCCTTGATGACAGCTTGGCATTCTCTCAACCAGCTTCATGAGGTAGTCCCCTGGAATGCATATCAATTAACAGGTGTGCTTTGTTAAAAGGTAATTTGTGGAATTTCTTTCCAATCAATTGTGTTGTGACAAGGTACGGGTGGTATACAGAAGATATCCCTATTTGATAAAAGACCAAGTCCATATTATGGCAAGAACAGCTCAAATAAGCAAAGAGAAACGACAGTCCATCATTACTTTAAGACATGAAGGTCAGTCAATACAGAACATTTCAAGAACTTTGAAAGTTTCTTCAAGTGCAGTCACAAAAACCATCAAGCGCTGTGATGAAGCTGGCAGTCATGAGGACCGCCACGGGAAAGGAAGACCCAGAAGATAAGGATAAGTTCATTAGAGTTGCCTGCACCTCAGATTGCAGCCCAAATAAATGCTTCCCAGAGTTCAAGTAACAGACACATCTCAACATCAACTGTTCAGAGACTGCGTGAATCAGGCCTTTATGGTCAAAATTCTGCTAAGAAATCACTACTCAAGGACACCAACAAGAAGACTTGCTTGGGCCAAGAAACACGAGCAATGGACCTTAGACTGGTGGAAATCTGTCCTTTGGTCTGATGAGTCCAAATTTGTAATTTTTGATTCCAACTGCCTTGTCTTTGTGAGACGCAGAGTAGGTGAACGAATGATCTCCACGTGTGTGGTTCTCACCGTGAAGCATGGAAGAGGTGTGATAGTGTGGGGGTGCTGTGCTTTGGTGAAACTGTCAGTGATTTATTTAGAATTCAAGGCACGCTTAACCAGCATGGCTACCACAGCATTCTGCAGCGATACGCCACCCTGTCTGGTTTGTTTGTCAACAGGACAATGACCCAAAACACACCTCCAGGCTGTGTAAGGGCTATTTAACCAAGGAGAGTGATGGAGTGCTGCATCAGAGAACCTGGCCTCCACAATCCCCCAACCTCAACCCAATTGAGATGGTTTGGGAATAGTTGGACCACAGCGTGAAGGAAAAGCAGCCAACAAGTGCTCAGCATAATATTCTATGGGAACTCCTTCAAGACTGTTGGAAAAGCATTCCTCATGATGCTGCTTGAGAGAATGTCAAGAGTGTGCAAAACTGTCATCAAGGCAAATGGTGGCTACTTTGAAGAATCTCAAATATTAAAATATATTTTGATTTGTTTAACACTTGTTTTGGTTACTGCATGATTCTATATGTGGAATTTCATAGTTTTGATTATCTTCTACATTGTAGAATAATAGTGAAGACAAAAAACCCTGTGAATGAGGAGGTGCTGAAACTTTACTACTATGGCCCATAGAAATGCGTTCATAAATAGCAAGAACTGAAGGTCAAACAATGTATGATAAGCAACCAGGTTTAGAAGTGTCTGTCATAAATAAATATATAAAGTACAGTGTATTCAGACCCCTTGATTTTTTCCACATTTTCTTACGTTACAGCCTTATTCTAAAATTTATAAAATTTAGTTTTTCCTCAATCTACAAGCAATACCCCATAATGACAATTTTTTTTTGTTGCAAATTTAGTACAAAAATACAAAACTGATATCACATTTACATAAAATTACAAGACCATTTACTCAGTAATTTGTTGAAGCACCTTTGGCAGTGATTACAGCCTTGAGTCTTCTTGGGTATGACGCTACAAGCTTGGCACACCTGTATTTGGGGAGTTTTTTCCATTCTTCTCTGCAGATCCTCTCAAGCTCTGTCAAGTTGGATGGGGAGCGTCGCTGCACAGCTATTTTCATGTCTCTCCAGATATGTTCGATCAGGTTCAAGTCCAGGCTCTGGCTGGGCCACTCAAGAACATTCAGAGACTTGTCCAGAAGCTACTCCTGCATTGTCTTGGCTGTGTGCTTAGGGTGGTTGTCCTCTTGGAAGGTGAACCTTCACCCCAGTCTGAGGTCTTAAGCACTCTGGAGCAGGTTCTCATCAAGGATCTTTCTGTACTTTTCTCCGTTCATCTTTCCCTCGATCCTGACTAATCTCCCAGTCCCTGGCGCTGAAAAACATCCCCACCGCATGATGCTGCCACCACCATGCTTCACCGTAGGGATGGTGACAGGTTTGATGCTTTGCATTCAGGCCAAATAGTTCAATCTTGGCTTCATCAGCCCAGAGAATCTTGTTTCTCGTTTGTCTGATAGTTCTTTAGGTGCCTTTTGGCAAACTCCAAGCGGGCTGTCATGTGCCTTTTACTGAGGAGTGGCTTCCGTCTGGCCACTACTATAAAGGCCTGATTGGTGGAGTGCTGCACAGGTGGTTGTCCTTCTGGAAGGATCTCCCATCTCCACAGAGGAACTCTAGAGCTCTGTCAGTGACCATCGGGTTCTTGGTCACCTCCCTGACCAAGGCCCTTCTCCCCCGATATCTCGGTTTGGCCAGGCGGTCAGCACTAGGAAGAGTCTTGGTGGTTCCAAACTTCTTCCATTTAAGAATGATGGAGGCCACTGTGTTCTTGGGGACCTTCAATGCCGCAAACTCCAATCAAGTTATAGGAACATCTCAAGGAAGATGTATGGAAACAGGGATGCACCTGAGCTCAATTATATTCTCATAGCAAAGGGTCTGAATACTTATGTAAATAAGGTATTTCTGTTTTCTTTTCTTTTTAAAAAATAAATTAGCACATTTTTCCCCCCCAAAAAACTGTTTTCGCTTTGTCATTATGGGGTATTGTGTGTAGATAGATTTTAGAATACGGCTGTAACTTAACAACACATGGAGAAGGGGAAGGGGTCTGAATACATTCTGATGGCAGTGTAGGTGGCAATATTTCACCGCAGAGGCGGAAGTGCGAAACTGGTGGATTGAGACGTATCCAATGCAACAACAAAAAAACAACAACATATCTCTTAAATGTATGGATTTCTATGGGTATTGTTTTGTTATGTAACTACGCACTGGTGTGTCAATCCAACCCCGTGGGGTTTTCATTTTTTATACAACCAGATACAGTTCTCAATAGTTGAAATTAGTGGAGACAAGGAAATGTCTTTCTTTGAAGGAAATGAGCCCGAATCTGTTGAATTGTGGATCCCTTCATTGGATAACACGTTTGTTTCTTCTCTCTTCTCTCTACAAAGATAATGTAGATGTTACATCATTCCCCCCCCCCTCCCCTCTCTCTATTCTCTCTACAAAGATAATGTAGATGTTACACCCTTCCCCCCCCCCTCTCTCTATTCTCTCTACAAAGATAATGTAGATGTTACATCCTCCCCCCCCCCCCTCCCCTCTCTCTATTCTCTCTACAAAGATAATGTAGATGTTACATCCTCCCCCCCCCCCCCCCCCCTCTCTCTTCAGGATAATGCAGACGTTTGTCACCCTGCAGTGGAAACTCCAAAGTGAAGAGAAACTCAACTGCTCTCGCAACAAAAACAAGGGCGACAAGAAGGGCAAATCTCCCCTCCACATCTTCTCGACCCTCCGCAGGTCAGAGAAACATCATAATACTGACATTTTTACGTCTAACATAATTATCGATTTGAAACCTGTCTGTCACTGTAATTAAACTACAGACATTTCTTGTTCCTTACCACATAGGCACTTACTGTATCTGAAAGGATCAGATAGGTATGATATGGTAGTATCTCCACTTTGCTCTCTGATTGGTTAGGCAGAATTGAGCCTGGGTTTACTCTCTCCGTTCCCATCATTTGTGTATATTGGACAATAAAGTTATCTTCGTCTTCAGATCTCCCAGCTACCCGCCTCCCGGCTGTGTCAAGAGCAAAAAGAAGCTGAAGCCAGAACAAGATGGCGTCTCTAAATCCCACCGCCTTCTCCGACGGACTTACACCAGCACCGCCAAACAGCAGGTGGAGGTGGACGGCTGCGGCCCCGGGACCAAGACTACCCACCGTCTCCTGGGCCTTTCCCTGTCCAGCGGAGACCCCCGTATGGACCACGGAGGAGGGCCCGGACCACTGCCCTTCAAACCCCACCGCCTGGGCAGGCCCTGCATGGCTGTGGTCAAACCAGAGGACCTCCGACCCGCTCCCCATAAGCTCCTGCCTCGCTCGTGCTCTGGCGACCCCCGCTGTGAGCATGCGGGAGTGGGAGGAGGTGGGGGAGGGGGTGTAGGTAGTCTTGGGGGAGGTAGTGTTGGGGGAGGTAGTCTTGAGGGAGGTAGTCTTGGGGGAGGTGTTGGTGGGCTGGGCCCGAGTGGTGGTGGAGGGGGTAGTCTTGGGGGAGGTGTTGGTGGGCTGGGCCCGAGTGGTGGTGGAGGGGGTAGTCTTGGTGGATGTAGTCTTGGTGGAGGTAGTCTTGGGGGAGGTTTAAAGCACCACAGGCTGCTCAGTAGGTCGTGCTCTGGTTCTATCAGGACGGAGGAGCTGGATGGACTGAAACACCACCACCTCCTCAGCAGGTAAGATGAGAACATATTAACATAGCATCCCCAAAGATAACATATTAACGTAACATCCCCAAAGATAACATATTAACGTAACATCCCCAAAGATAACATATTAACGTAACATCCCCAAAGATAACATATTAACGTAACATCCCCAAAGATAACATATTAACGTAACATCCCCAAAGATAACATATTAACGTCACATAGTACTTTATTGATCCCCAAAGGAAGGAACATTTGTTGGCACCAGATGATACATAAATACGCAAAAACAAACACTAAAAGCAGCAACTCATGTTACCTCAGGTCCTACTGCCTCATCAATGCCTCCATGTTACTGCAGGTCCTACTGCCTCATCAATGCCTCCATGTTACCTCAGGTCCTACTGCCTCATCAACTCATGTTACCGCAGGTCCTACTGCCTCATCAATGTCTCCATGTTACTGCAGGTCCTACTGCCTCATCAATGTCTCCATGTTACCTCAGGTCCTACTGCCTCATCAATGCATGTTACTGCAGGTCCTACTGCCTCATCAACTCATGTTACTGCAGGTCCTACTGCCTCATCAATGCATGTTACCGCAGGTCCTACTGCCTCATCAATGTCTCCATGTTACCGCAGGTCCTACTGCCTCATCAACTCATGTTACTGCAGGTCCTACTGCCTCATCAATGCCTGTTACTGTAGGTCCTACTGCCTCATCAATGCATGTTACTGCAGGTCCTACTGCCTCATCAATGCATGTTACCGCAGGTCCTACTGCCTCATCAATGCATGTTACTGCAGGTCCTACTGCCTCATCAATGCATGTTACCGCAGGTCCTACTGCCTCATCAATGCATGTTACTGCAGGTCCTACTGCCTCATCAATGCATGTTACCGCAGGTCCTACTGCCTCATCAATACCTCCATGTTACCTCAGGTCCTACTGCCTCATCAATGCCTCCATGTTACCTCAGGTCCTACTGCCTCATCAATGCATGTTACCGCAGGTCCTACTGCCTCATCAATGCATGTTACCGCAGGTCCTACTGCCTCATCAACTCATGTTACCGCAGGTCCTACTGCCTCATCAACTCATGTTACCTCAGGTCCTACTGCCTCATCAATGCATGTTACCGCAGGTCCTACTGCCTCATCAACTCATGTTACCGCAGGTCCTACTGCCTCATCAACTCATGTTACCTCAGGTCCTACTGCCTCATCAATGCATGTTACTGCAGGTCCTACTGCCTCATCAATGCATGTTACTGCAGGTCCTACTGCCTCATCAATGCATGTTACTGCAGGTCCTACTGCCTCATCAATGCATGTTACTGCAGGTCCTACTGCCTCATCAATGCATGTTACTGCAGGTCCTACTGCCTCATCAATGCATGTTACTGCAGGTCCTACTGCCTCATCAATGCATGTTACTGCAGGTCCTACTGCCTCATCAATGCATGTTACCGCAGGTCCTACTGCCTCATCAATGCATGTTACCGCAGGTCCTACTGCCTCATCAATGCATGTTACTGCAGGTCCTACTACCTCATCAATGCCTCCATGTTACCTCAGGTCCTACTGCCTCATCAATGCCTCCATGTTACCTCAGGTCCTACTGCCTCATCAATGCATGTTACTGCAGGTCCTACTGCCTCATCAATGCCTCCATGTTACCTCAGGTTCTACTGCCTCATCAATGCCTCCATGTTACCTCAGGTCCTACTGCCTCATCAATGCATGTTACTGCAGGTTCTACTGCCTCATCAATGCCTCCATGTTACCTCAGGTCCTACTGCCTCATCAATGCATGTTACTGCAGGTTCTACTGCCTCATCAATGCCTCCATGTTACTGCAGGTCCTACTGCCTCATCAATGCCTCCATGTTACCTCAGGTCCTACTGCCTCATCAATGCCTCCATGTTACCTCAGGTCCTACTGCCTCATCAATGCCTCCATGTTACTGCAGGTCCTACTGCCTCATCAATGCCTCCATGTTACTGCAGGTCCTACTGCCTCATAAATGTCTCCATGTTACCTTAGGTCCTACTGCCTCATCAATGTCTCCATGTTACCTCAGGTCCTACTGCCTCATCAATGCCTCCATGTTACCTCAGGTCCTACTGCCTCATCAATGCCTCCATGTTACCTCAGGTCCTACTGCCTCATCAATGCCTCCATGTTACCTCAGGTCCTACTGCCTCATCAATGCCTCCATGTTACCTCAGGTCCTACTCCAGCAGTACCAAGATGGGCAAAGCAGCGGACATCTTCAAGGACTCTGTGTCTCTGTCTGAGGGGAGGCGGCTCTCTCTTACCTCAGGGCTCATCGGGATCCTCGCCCCCTCGCTCGCCACGCCAACGCCGGTCAGTAAGGCTGCTGGTGATTGGTTGATCCGAAAGGCATCCTCTCATGATTGGTTGATCTTGATTTGTCATTAGAAACAGGGATTGTTGACCTTTTTTTGGATCACAGGCAGGTAACAAACTTCCCTCTCTTCCTTTACAGCCAAACAATGGAGCCAAGTCCATACCAATAAAAGACAGAGGTTTCCTCGTCCAGGTAAATACTCCCTGAATTTCACCTGAGCTCTTCTTCTATCAATAATATGTTTTGTAAACGTTTACTTCAAGCAAATGTGTACATGTAGAATGAGTTGACATGTGTTATAGGCATTTATCATGTCCTCTAATCATGTGTTCTGTCTTCAGACCATGGAATATGCTGAGCAGAGGATTCCGGTCCTGAACGAGTTCTGTGTGGTGTGTGACGAACCACATGTGTTCAGGAACGGACCCATGCTCCGAGTGAGTACTGTACACACATACTAACACACAGTACAAGAAGAGAGAAGAAGAAAACAGAGCTATATTCAGTTCAGCCCATACAGCTAAATGTAACCAGACCCCCCCCCCCCCCCCCCCCCCCGTAAGGTTTTAATAAAGCAGGGATGGGCAACCCCAGTCCTCGGGAGCCTGATTTGGTGTCACAGTTTTGACACCGGTCCCAGCTAACACACCTGACTCCAATAATCACCTAATCACGATCTTCAGTTTAGAATGCAATTTGATTAATCAGCTGTGTTTGTCAGGGATGGAGAACAAGAGTGACACCAATCAGACCCTGGAGGACTGGAGTTGCCCACTCCTGTTTTAAAGCATGATGTGATGTTGGCACCAACCAGAGAATTACTCAGTCCTAATGATACAACTATAGATCACTGTCCTGAGTCCTAATGATACAACTATAGATCACTGTCCTGAGTCCTAATGATACAACTATAGGTCACTGTCCTGAGTCCTAATGATACAACTATAGGTCACTGTCCTGAGTCCTAATGATACAACTATAGGTCACTGTCCTGAGTCCTAATGATACAACTATAGATCACTGTCCTGAGTCCTAATGAAACAACTATAGGTCACTGTCCTGAGTCCTAATGATACAACTATAGGTCACTGTCCTGAGTCCTAATGATACGACTGTAGGTCACTGTCCTGAGTCCTAATGATACAACTATAGATCACTGTCCTGAGTCCTCCTAATGATACAACTATAGGTCACTGTCCTGAGTCCTAATGATACAACTATAGATCACTGTCCTGAGTCCTCCTAATGATACAACTATAGGTCACTGTCCTGAGTCCTAATGATACAACTATAGATCACTGTCCTGAGTCCTAATGATACAACTATAGGTCACTGTCCTGAGTCCTAATGATACAACTATAGATCACTGTCCTGAGTCCTAATGATACAACTATAGGTCACTGTCCTGAGTCCTAATGATACAACTATAGATCACTGTCCTGAGTCCTAATGATACAACTATAGGTCACTGTCCTGAGTCCTAATGATACAACTATAGGTCACTGTCCTGAGTCCTAATGATACAACTATAGATCACTGTCCTGAGTCCTAATGATACAACTATAGGTCACTGTCCTGAGTCCTAATGATACAACTATAGATCACTGTCCTGAGTCCTCCTAATGATACAACTATAGGTCACTGTCCTGAGTCCTAATGATACAACTATAGATCACTGTCCTGAGTCCTAATGATACAACTATAGATCACTGTCCTGAGTCCTAATGATACAACTATAGGTCACTGTCCTGAGTCCTAATGATACAACTATAGATCACTGTCCTGAGTCCTAATGATACAACTATAGGTCACTGTCCTGAGTCCTAATGATACAACTATAGATCACTGTCCTGAGTCCTAATGATACAACTATAGATCACTGTCCTGAGTCCTAATGATACAACTATAGGTCACTGTCCTGAGTCCTAATGATACAACTATAGATCACTGTCCTGAGTCCTAATGATACGACTGTAGGTCACTGTCCTGAGTCCTAATGATACAACTATAGGTCACTGTCCTGAGTCCTAATGATACAACTATAGGTCACTGTCCTGAGTCCTAATGATACGACTGTAGGTCACTGTCCTGAGTCCTAATGATACAACTATAGATCACTGTCCTGAGTCCTAATGATTCGACTGTAGGTCACTGTCCTGAGTCCTAATGATACAACTATAGATCACTGTCCTGAGTCCTAATGATACAACTATAGATCACTGTCCTGAGTCCTAATGATACAACTATAGGTCACTGTCCTGAGTCCTAATGATACAACTATAGATCACTGTCCTGAGTCCTAATGATACAACTATAGATCACTGTCCTGAGTCCTAATGATACAACTATAGATCACTGTCCTGAGTCCTAATGATACAACTATAGATCACTGTCCTGAGTCCTAATGATACAACTATAGATCACTGTCCTGAGTCCTCCTAATGATACAACTATAGGTCACTGTCCTGAGTCCTAATGATACAACTATAGATCACTGTCCTGAGTCCTAATGATACAACTATAGGTCACTGTCCTGAGTCCTAATGATACAACTATAGATCACTGTCCTGAGTCCTAATGATACAACTATAGGTCACTGTCCTGAGTCCTAATGATACAACTATAGATCACTGTCCTGAGTCCTAATGATACAACTATAGATCACTGTCCTGAGTCCTAATGATACAACTATAGGTCACTGTCCTGAGTCCTAATGATACAACTATAGATCACTGTCCTGAGTCCTAATGATACGACTGTAGGTCACTGTCCTGAGTCCTAATGATACAACTATAGGTCACTGTCCTGAGTCCTAATGATACAACTATAGGTCACTGTCCTGAGTCCTAATGATACGACTGTAGGTCACTGTCCTGAGTCCTAATGATACAACTATAGATCACTGTCCTGAGTCCTAATGATTCGACTGTAGGTCACTGTCCTGAGTCCTAATGATACAACTATAGATCACTGTCCTGAGTCCTAATGATACAACTATAGATCACTGTCCTGAGTCCTAATGATACAACTATAGATCACTGTCCTGAGTCCTAATGATACAACTATAGGTCACTGTCCTGAGTCCTAATGATACAACTATAGATCACTGTCCTGAGTCCTAATGATACAACTATAGATCACTGTCCTGAGTCCTAATGATACAACTATAGATCACTGTCCTGAGTCCTAATGATACAACTATAGATCACTGTCCTAACTAGTCCTAATGATACAACTATAGATCACTGTCCTAACTAGTCCTAATGATACAACTATAGATCACTGTCCTAACTAGTCCTAATGATACAACTATAGATCACTGTCCTGAGTCCTAATGATACAACTATAGGTCACTGTCCTAACTAGTCCTAATGATACAACTATAGATCACTGTCCTGAGTCCTAATGATACGACTGTAGGTCAGGGCTTTGTATACCAGTAGTACTTTTGGTAGAGTGACTGTGGCTGTATCTGACTCAATTAACCCAAAACAACCTACTTGCTAACGAGCAGCACACCCATTACTATCTATATATATATGAGTTAGAGGGAGAAAATGTGCTATAACGCTAAACAAGAGATCTATCTGAATGATCCTATGTGGTGTGTCCACCCCACAGCCCACCGTGTGTGAGCGGGAACTGTGTGTGTTTGCCTTTCAAACACTGGGGGTGATGAACGAGGCAGCCGACGAGATCGCCACAGGGGCTCAGGTATGCGCGCGCACACACGAGACACACACACACACACACACACACACACAGCTGACTAAGTGTCCGTCTCTGTTTCCTAGGTGGTGGACCTGTTGGTGTCCATGTGTAGGTCTGCTCTAGAGTCTCCCAGGAAAGTGGTCATCTTTGAGCCATATCCCTCTGTGGTGGATCCGTGTGACTCCCAGGCACTGGCCTTCAACCCCCGGGTATGGTGTACTAACCCTGAACCTACTAACAGCCTTAGGCCTTCAACCCCCGGGTATGGTTATTAACCCTGAACCTACTAACAGCCTTAGGCCTTCAACCCCCGGGTATGGTGTACTAACCCTGAACCTACTAACAGCCTTAGGCCTTCAACCCCCGGGTATGGTGTACTAACCCTGAACCTACTAACAGCCTTAGACCTTCAACCCCCGGGTATGGTTTATTAACCCTGAACCTACTAACAGCCTTAGACCTTCAACCCCCAGGTATGGTTATTAACCCTGAACCTACTAACAGCCTTAGACCTTCAACCCCCAGGTATGGTTATTAACCCTGAACCTACTAACAGCCTTAGACCTTCAACCCCCAGGTATGGTTATTAACCCTGAACCTACTAACAGCCTTAGGCCTTCAACCCCCGGGTATGGTTTATTAACCCTGAACCTACTAACAGCCTTAGGCCTTCAACCCCCGGGTATGGTGTACTAACCCTGAACCTACTAACAGCCTTAGGCCTTCAACCCCCGGGTATGGTGTATTAACCCTGAACCTACTAACAGCCTTAGGCCTTCAACCCCCGGGTATGGTGTACTAACCCTGAACCTACTAACAGCCTTAGGCCTTCAACCCCCTGGTATGGTGTACTAACCCTGAACCTACTAACAGCCTTAGACCTTCAACCCCAGGATATAGCTTTTATCAGCAGTAATTTGATGAATTCCCGCAATAAATCCACCCCCCCCCCCACAAAAAATATAAGATTTATAAGACTAATCCATATAGAGACCATTTAGTTGAATATGCAGAGGACTTTAGTTGTTGTTGGTAGATCCTTGCTGAGTTTCACTGTGTCCTTTTCTGAAGTGGTTCATACTGCCTGTGATCCATGATGCTTGTGGTTCATTTCAGAAAAAGGACTATGACCGAGTGATGAGAGCCCTTGACAGTCTCACCTCTATCAGAGAAATGTCCCAGGTAACTAACCCTAACCATTGACCCTTACTTCTATCAGAGAAATGTCCCAGGTAACTAACCCTAACCCTTGACCCTTAGCTCTATCAGAGAAATGTCCCAGGTAACTAACCCTACCTACCCTTTGACCCTTAGCTCTATCAGAGAAATGTCCCAGGTAACTAACCCTAACCCTTGACCCTTAGCTCTATCAGAGAAATGTCCCAGGTAACTAACCCTAACCCTTGACCCTTAGCTCTATCAGAGAAATGTCCCAGGTAACTAACCCTAACCCTTGACCCTTAGCTCTATCAGAGAAATGTCCCAGGTAACTAACCCTAACCCTTGACCCTTAGCTCTATCAGAGAAATGTCCCAGGTAACTAACCCTAACCCTTGACCCTTAGCTCTATCAGAGAAATGTCCCAGGTAACTAACCCTAACCCTTGACCCTTACCTCTTCATCGTGTTTAGGACCTAATTCATCATGTCTCTCATCCCCTCCTATGTCTCCCCTGTGTGTGTGTGTGTGTGTGTGTGTGTGTGTGTGTGTGTGTGTGTGTGTGTGTGTGTGCTGTCCCGTTGTACCCATTGAGCCAGTGGTGTTAAATCAAGGTTGTTTCTCTACAGGCACCTTACCTGGAGATTAAGAGGCAGATGGACAAGCATGATCCTTTAGCTCACCCCTTACTGACATGGTAAGAGACCCCTTACTGACATGGTAAGAGACCCCTTACTGACATGGTAAGAGACCCCTTACTGACATGGTAAGAGACCCCTTACTGACATGGTAAGAGACCCCTTACTGACATGGTAAGAGACCCTTTACTGCCATGGTAAGAAACCCCTTTACTGCCATGGTAAGAAACCCCTTTACTGCCATGGTAAGAGACCCTTTACTGCCATGGTAAGAGACCCTTTACTGCCATGGTAAGAAACCCCTTTACTGACATGGTAAGAGACCCTTTACTGCCATGGTAAGAAACCCCTTTACTGCCATGGTAAGAAACCCCTTACTGACATGGTAAGAAACCCCTTACTGCCATGGTAAGTAAACCCCTTACTGCCATGGTAAGAAACCCCTTTACTGCCATGGTAAGAGACCCTTTACTGCCATGGTAAGAAACCCCTTACTGACATGGTAAGAGACCCCCTACTGCCATGGTAAGAAACCCCTTTACTGCCATGGTATGAGACCCCTTACTGCCATGGTAAGAGACCCCTTACTGCCATGGTAAGAGACCCCTTACTGCCATGGTAAGAGACCCCTTACTGCCATGGTAAGTAACCCCTTTACTGCCATGGTAAGTAAACCCCTTACTGCCATGGTAAGAGACCCCTTACTGCCATGGTAAGTAAACCCCTTACTGCCATGGTAAGTAAACCCCTTACTGCCATGGTAAGAGACCCTTTACTGAGTCCCGAAATCAAAAAAAGGTTTCCAAATTGTTTTATGTTATTTATTCATTTCAAGAGGCAAAAGGAGCAAAACCAATGTTTCCGGCTGTTAGGCTATTGTCAGCCTGCAATTCAATCAGTAGTCAGAGACATTGACTGTCATATTGAATGTACAGTTAGACCAGGACATGAGACAGTGGATTCATACATTCAACAGAAGAGAAAGTGTGAATGACAGTTTAAGTATGTACCAACAGGTCAATCTAACAGTAGAAGGAGGTATTGTATTGCAAACTGTTCATGTCTAATGTAACCCGTTTTGTTTTTCTCTCTAGGGTAATATGCAGTAACAGGTCACACATCGTCAAGCTACCAGTAACCAGAGTGAGTTTTATACATCATTAGAGGAGATTACATTTTTTAAAACAATAATAATTTTAGCTTTTATTTAACTAGGCAAGTCAGTTAAGAACAAATTCTTATTTTACAATGAAGGCCTACCGGGGAACAGCGGGTTAACTGCCTTGTTCAGGGGGCAGAACGACAGATTTGTACCTTGTCAGCTCGGGGATTCGATCTTGCAACCTTCCGGTTACTAGTCCAACGCTCTAACCACTAGGCTACCTGCTGGTTACTAGTCCAACACTCTAACCACTAGGCTACCTGCTGGTTACTAGTCCAACACTCTAACCACTAGGCTACCTGCTGGTTACTAGTCCAACGCTCTAACCACTAGACTACCTGCTGGTTACTAGTCCAACACTCTAACCACTAGACTACCTGCTGGTTACTAGTCCAACACTCTAACCACTAGGCTACCTGCTGGTTACTAGTCCAACGCTCTAACCACTAGGCTACCTGCTGGTTACTAGTCCAACGCTCTAACCACTAGGCTACCTGCTGGTTACTAGTCCAACCCTCTAACCACTAGGCTACCTGCTGGTTACTAGTCCAACCCTCTAACCACTAGGCTACCTGCTGGTTACTAGTCCAACCCTCTAACCACTAGGCTACCTGCTGGTTATTAGTCCAACACTCTAACCACTAGGCTACCTGCTGGTTACTAGTCCAAAGCTCTAACCACTAGGCTACCTGCTGGTTACTAGTCCAAAGCTCTAACCACTAGGCTACCTGCTGGTTACTAGTCCAAAGCTCTAACCACTAGGCTACCTGCTGGTTACTAGTCCAAAGCTCTAACCACTAGGCTACCTGCTGGTTACTAGTCCAAAGCTCTAACCACTAGGCTACCTGCTGGTTACTAGTCCAAAGCTCTAACCACTAGGCTACCTGCTGGTTACTAGTCCAACACTCTAACCACTAGGCTACCTGCTGGTTACTAGTCCAACACTCTAACCACTAGGCTACCTGCTGGTTACTAGTCCAACACTCTAACCACTAGGCTACCTGCTGGTTACTAGTCCAACACTCTAACCACTAGGCTACCTGCTGGTTACTAGTCCAACACTCTAACCACTAGGCTACCTGCTGGTTACTAGTCCAAAGCTCTAACCACTAGGCTACCTGCTGGTTACTAGCCCAACGCTCTAACCACTAGGCTACCTGCTGGTTACTAGTCCAAAGCTCTAACCACTAGGCTACCTGCTGGTTACTAGTCCAACACTCTAACCACTAGACTACCTGCTGGTTACTAGTACAACACTCTAACCACTAGGCTACCTGCTGGTTACTAGTCCAACGCTCTAACCACTAGGCTACCTGCTGGTTACTAGTCCAAAGCTCTAACCACTAGGCTACCCTGCTGCCCCACTAGATGGAACTAGAGTTACTGAAAAACTACAAATAAAAAAAAAATATATATATATGGTTAAGTCTGGCTTAATCTTAATCTCTTTAGACATTATATAATATGTATGGTTATTAAGTCTGGCTTAATCTTAATCTCCCTAGACGATGTAATATCTATATGTATCGTTATTAAGATGTAATATATCTCTGATGGTATTTTCTCGTCCGGCGTTAGGTCTTTTCTGGGTGTTCCTGTGAAGTCCTAAGACAGGCTGATTTATAGAATGAAGTCATACGACATGGGCTCCCGAGTGACGCAGCGGTCTAAGGCTTCACTACAGACCCTGGTTCAATCCCGGGCTGTATCACAGCCGGCCGTGATCCGGAGTCCTATAGGGCGGCGCACAATTGGCCCAGTGTCGTCCGGGTTAGGGGAGGGTTTGGCCGGGGTAGGCCGTCATTGTAAAATAATAATTTGTTCTTAATTGACTTGCCTAGTTAAATTAAGGTTAAATAAAATGTTTATAAAAATAGGCTGATTATAGAGTGAGGTGAGAAGACAGGCTGATTGAGAGAAGACAGGCTGATTGTAGAGTGAGGTGAGAAGACAGGCTGATTGTAGAGTGAGGTGAGAAGACAGGCTGATTGTAGAGTGAGGTGAGAAGACAGGCTGATTGTAGAGTGAGGTGAGAAGACAGGCTGATTGTAGAGTGAGGTGAGAAGACAGGCTGATTGTAGAGTGAGGTGAGAAGACAGGCTGATTGTAGAGTGAGGTGAGAAGACAGGCTGATTGTAGAGTGAGGTGAGAAGACAGGCTGATTGTAGAGTGAGGTCAGAAGACAGGCTGATTGTAGAGTGAGGTCAGAAGACAGGCTGATTGTAGAGTGAGGTCAGAAGACAGGCTGATTGTAGAGTGAGGTGAGAAGACAGGCTGATTGTAGAGTGAGGTGAGAAGACAGGCTGATTGTAGAGTGAGGTCAGAAGACAGGCTGATTGTAGAGTGAGGTGAGAAGACAGGCTGATTGTAGAGTGAGGTCAGAAGACAGGCTGATTGTAGAGTGAGGTCAGAAGACAGGCTGATTGTAGAGTGAGGTCAGAAGACAGGCTGATTGTAGAGTTGTGAAGAACAGAGAGAACAGAAAAGGAGAGAGTGAATGTGGTGTCCCAAATCGCACCCTATTCCCTATATTGTGTAATACTTTATACCACAGCCCTATTCCCTATATTGTGCACTACTTTATACCACAGCCCTATTCCCTATATAGTGCACTACTTTATACTACAGCCCTATTCTCTATATAGTGCACTACTTTATCCTACAGCCCTATTCCCTATATAGTGCACTACTTTTTACCTGCTCTATATAGGGACTAGGGTGCCCTTTGGGACACCTGTGACGTGTTGTTGTCTCCTGTCTCTCGTGTCACGACTGCAGCAGTTGAAGTTCATGCACACCCCGCACCAGTTCCTTCTACTCAGCAGTCCTCCTGCCAAAGAGTCCAACTTCAGAGCTGCCAAAAACCTCTTTGGGAGTACCTTCGCTTTCCAGTATGTTCCCCCTTTTTTTCATCATATATATATATATATATATATATATATATATATATATATATATAACAGAGGGGGGAGGGGGGGGGGGTTAGTACAAAACCAGTTAACTTTGATAAACAACTGGAAATAACTAGATTTGTTGGGTCATTTTAAGAAAGTTAAATATAGAGATTTGTTTTTGGTTGTTGAGTCAATTTAGACCATGCCCATTTTAAGTTTAACTATCAAAAAATAAATATATATATATAATGTTATTTCAGGATATGTTGGTAACGTTAGCTGGTCTTCCTTTGTATCATTCATATGCTCATGAAGGCACACAGTGCACTCACTGTTTTTGAAGTTTAAAAAAAAAAAAATCTTACACTTGTTTTAAAAGTACTTCAGTCGTACACTATGTTTCTGAAACATGTTGTTTTTATAATCACTGCTATTTTCAGTTGGAGAATGAACTTTTATTTGATGAACACAGTAGATCATGTATTGGATAATTAATAATGACCTTTTCTCTGTTCAGTGGTTCTCACATAGAGAATTGGCACTCCATTTTGAGAAACGGTTTGGTGGTTGCATCCAACACAAGACTTCAGGTAAAAATATATATCTTCAAATCCAATAATTGTTTTATCAGCCTTTTAAAAAGCACAATCTGTGATTTCAACTGCCTGAGACTACTGTGTATGATAAACAGTAGGTCTGAGTAAATGTAATAACTCTTCAAGACCTGAACACAAACAGCATTCACTCCAAACCACACTGTTACTAGAGCTGTGATGACACCAGTATTGCAATGTTTTTTTCCCCGAGACAAAAATGAAAACATGAAGCAGGCAACTCGTTGGTCCTTTTAGTATGTAATATATATATTGTGTGTGTGTGTGTGTGTGTGTGTGTGTGTGTGTGTAGCCTGGATAATAAATACATGTAATTGTGGATGACAACGTGTTTGTTTTCCAACACTAAGGCCGTTTTTCCTTAAACAAGTTAAATCTGCTTTGTGTTTTGTATCGCGATACTGGTATCGTCGCGGCCCTAACCTTTACCATACATATTTAAAATATGTTGCATATATTTTGCACGTTATCTCTGTAGACCAAACACCTCTAATAGTTGTGGTTGTTGTCTGTCGGCAGCTCCATGGCGCCATCTACGGGAGTGGGATCTATATCAGCCCAATGTCAAGCATATCATTTGGTTACTCAGGTACCCAGAAAACCTACAGGAACTTTGTAATTCATTTTAACAGGTAGACTCAGCGAAATTACGTTGACACTAACAGCGCCGCAGATATTAGGATGAGCGAGATGCAAGACTTCGCTGTCACGCAGTATCTGTACGGTTTGGCTTTAAGAGAGGTTACAGCGTGGTCGCCAGGGCACCAAAACAGAGGGACAAGTTGAGCCTCGCGCTTCAACGCTCTTAGTAGTTGCGGAAATTGACCCCCCTTTATGCTATTTACTTTGTGCGTCTGTCATATCGCTGAGCCATTAATACGTGAATTACAAATTGTGTGACGGAGTCTGTTGTCCTACCAGGGTAGTTAAAGTTATGTGACTGAGTCTGTTGTCCTACCAGGGTAGTTAAAGTTATGTGACTGAGTCTGTTGTCCTACCAGGGTAGTTAAAGTTATGATGACTGAGTCTGTTGTCCTACCAGAGTAGTTAAAGTTATGTGACTGAGTCTGTTGTCCTACCAGGGTAGTTAAAGTTATGTGACTGAGTCTGTTGTCCTACCAGGGTAGTTAAAGTTATGTGACTGAGTCTGTTGTCCTACCAGAGTAGTTAAAGTTATATGATGACTGAGTCTGTTGTCCTACCAGGGTAGTTAAAGTTATGTGACTGAGTCTGTTGTCCTACCAGAGTAGTTAAAGTTGTGTGACTGAGTCTGTTGTCCTACCAGAGTAGTTAAAGTTGTGTGACTGAGTCTGTTGTCCTACCAGAGTAGTTAAAGTTATGTGATGACTGAGTCTGTTGTCCTACCAGAGTAGTTAAAGTTACAATGTAACAGTTCAACTCTGCAGTACGTGAACCAAGACATTGTGACCGACATGTTCTTTCTGCACAATAAAGTCAAGATTCATTTACTCACCTGTTTTTAAAAATAAAAACATTAAAAAAAATTGTTTTAAACGTGCCGGGTTTTCAGAGCAGAGCAGTGTCTGATTTGCAGACCAAATGTTGTCCTGATTGTTATTATAACATCTCTCCCATTCAGGGATGAACAAAAAACAGCTGAAAGTTACTTCGAAGGACGAAACTGCTACAAACAAGACCAACTTACAGGTAATCATAATGCAAACTTAAAACTGGTGTAAACTGGGGGGAAACGAACGTTGTGTTAAAACTGGTGTAAACTGGGGGGAAACGAACGTTGTGTTAAAACTGGTGTTAACTGGGGGGAAACGAACGTTGTGTTAAAACTGGTGTAAACTGGGGGGAAACGAACGTTGTGTTAAAACTGGTGTTAACTGGGGGGAAACGAACGTTGTGTTAAAACTGGTGTAAACTGGGGGGGGAATGAACGTTGTGTTCACTTCTGTACAGTGTTAAAACTGGTGTAAACTGGGGGGAAACGAACGTTGTGTTAAAACTGGTGTAAACTGGGGGGAAACGAACGTTGTGTTCACTTCTGTACAGTGTTAAAACTGGTGTAAACTGGGGGGAAACGAACGTTGTGTTAAAACTGGTGTAAACTGGGGGGAAACGAACGTTGTGTTAAAACTGGTGTAAACTGGGGGGGGAATGAACGTTGTGTTCACTTCTGTACAGTGTTAAAACTGGGGGGAAACGAACGTTGTGTTAAAACTGGTGTTAACTGGGGGGGGAATGAACGTTGTGTTAAAACTGGTGTTAACTGGGGGGGGGGAAACGAACGTTGTGTTAAAACTGGTGTTAACTGGGGGGGGGGAAACGAACGTTGTGTTAAAACTGGTGTAAACTGGGGGGAAACGAACGTTGTGTTAAAACTGGTGTTAACTGGGGGGAAACGAACGTTGTGTTAAAACTGGTGTAAACTGGGGGGAAACGAACGTTGTGTTAAAACTGGTGTAAACTGGGGGGGGAATGAACGTTGTGTTCACTTCTGTACAGTGTTAAAACTGGTGTAAACTGGGGGGAAACGAACGTTGTGTTAAAACTGGTGTTAACTGGGGGGGGAATGAACGTTGTGTTCACTTCTGTACAGTGTTAAAACTGGTGTAAACTGGGGGGAAACGAACGTTGTGTTCACTTCTGTACAGTGTTAAAACTGGTGTAAACTGGGGGGAAACGAACGTTGTGTTAAAACTGGTGTTAACTGGGGGAAAACTAACATTGTGTTCACTTCTGTACAGTGTTAAAACTGGTGTAAACTGGGGGGAAACGAACGTTGTGTTAAAACTGGTGTTAACTGGGGGGGGAATGAACGTTGTGTTAAAACTGGTGTTAACTGGGGGGGGGGAAACGAACGTTGTGTTAAAACTGGTGTAAACTGGGGGGAAACGAACGTTGTGTTAAAACTGGTGTTAACTGGGGGGAAACGAACGTTGTGTTAAAACTGGTGTTAACTGGGGGGAAACGAACGTTGTGTTAAAACTGGTGTAAACTGGGGGGAAACGAACGTTGTGTTAAAACTGGTGTTAACTGGGGGGAAACGAACATTGTGTTAAAACTGGTGTTAACTGGGGGGAAACGAACGTTGTGTTCACTTCTGTACAGTGTTAAAACTAGTGTAAACTGGGGGGAAACGAACGTTGTGTTAAAACTGGTGTTAACTGGGGGGAAACGAACGTTGTGTTAAAACTGGTGTTAACTGGGGGGAAACGAACGTTGTGTTAAAACTGGTGTTAACTGGGGGGAAACGAACGTTGTGTTAAAACTGGTGTAAACTGGGGGGAAACGAACGTTGTGTTAAAACTGGTGTTAACTGGGGGGAAACGAACATTGTGTTAAAACTGGTGTTAACTGGGGGGAAACGAACGTTGTGTTCACTTCTGTACAGTGTTAAAACTAGTGTAAACTGGGGGGAAACGAACGTTGTGTTAAAACTGGTGTTAACTGGGGGGAAACGAACGTTGTGTTAAAACTGGTGTAAACTGGGGGGAAACGAACGTTGTGTTAAAACTGGTGTTAACTGGGGGGAAACGAACGTTGTGTTAAAACTGGTGTTAACTGGGGGGAAACGAACGTTGTGTTCACTTCTGTACAGTGTTAAAACTGGTGTAAACTGGGGGAAATGAACGTTGTGTTAAAACTGGTGTTAACTGGGGGGAAACGAACGTTGTGTTCACTTCTGTACAGTGTTAAAACTGGTGTAAACTGGGGGGAAACGAACGTTGTGTTAACTGGTGTAAACTGGGGGGGAACGAACGTTGTGTTCACTTCTGTACAGTGTTAAAACTGGTGTAAACTGGGGGGAAACGAACGTTGTGTTAAAACTGGTGTTAACTGGGGGGAAACGAACGTTGTGTTCACTTCTGTACAGTGTTAAAACTGGTGTAAACTGGGGGGAAATGAACGTTGTGTTAAAACTGGTGTAAACTGGGGGGAAACGAACGTTGAGTTAAAACTGGTGTAAACTGGGGGGAAACGAACGTTGTGTTAAAACTGGTGTAAACTGGGGGGAAACGAACGTTGTGTTAAAACTGGTGTTAACTGGGGGGAAACGAACGTTGTGTTAAAACTGGTGTTAACTGGGGGGAAATGAACGTTGTGTTAAAACTGGTGTTAACTGGGGGGAAATGAACGTTGTGTTAAAACTGGTGTTAACTGGGGGGAAATGAACATTGTGTTAAAACTGGTGTTAACTGGGGGGAAACGAACGTTGTGTTCACTAGAGTTGTGTCCTTTTGCAGTCAACAAAGAAAGGACAGCAGCCCCAGTTTTTGCAAAGTCGGAACCTAAAGTGCATAGCCTTATGTGAAGGTAGGTATGTGTGCTCTGGGCTGGAGTAACCACAGAACAACCATGGAGACATTAACTTATAACACATACCGTGTCTTCAGAATGTATTCACACCCCCGGGACTTGATTTGTTTTGGTACAGTCTGAATTTAAAATGGATTAAAAAAAAGAAATGTCACTGGCTTATACACAATTACCCATAATGTCAAAGTGGAATTATGTTCTTCGAAATGTGTTACAAATTAATTTAAAAAAAATTGAAACGCTGAAATGTCTTGTGTCAATAAGTATTCAACCCCTTTGTTATTTCTAAAATATTGTAGACGGAATATTCACAGTTAAAACAAAGACTTGTTCCCTTTTAAAAATGTGTTCATCTTTTTTATATGGCAAGACATAATATGTTCAGGAGTTAAAAAAAAAAAGTGTTTCACAAGTCACATAATAAGTTGCAGGGTCTCACTATGTGTGCAATAATAGGTTTAAAAATTACGGAATGGAGTTAAGCACAGACAAAATCCTAGAGGAAAACCTGGTTGTCTGCTTTCCACCAGACACTGGGAGATGAATTCACAATAGCAATAACCTAAAACAAATTTTATGTAATCCATTTTGAATTCAGGTTGTAACGCAACAAAATGTGGAATAAGTGGCTACTACACTCTGAAGCCACAGCATGTGAACTCTATTTTAATATATGTGTACATAGAGTTTATTTCCAAAATGAAATATTTCACATCTTTGACTTTTTCATCGAAGTATTGCTTACCTGTGTGTACAATATTCCTATTCACAGATTTTTTTTTTTATTCGCATTTTCATTTTCACAAAACGCTACAGATGTATGTAGGATCTTAATTTGAGCCAGTATGCTACGTCATGAAAATAATCCCGCAGCAACAGGAAATGTGAATTATGTGGATTATAATTAAGGTTTGACCTTTTTTTTTTTTTAAGGACAAATAAAGTCTTACATTTTAAAGTGGAAATTTTAACTTTAGAAGCCTTTTTAAAAATTGAATACACTACAAGGTTGCATTTCCTACTGTGCAAGGAAATTCTCAGCAACAAAAATGATCAAATTAAAATCCTACATCTGAATAGATCCATTGTTTAGCTGGAACGGAATGTTGGTTTCCTGTATAATTGACTGGGATATGTGGTCTTAAGATGACTGGGATATGTGGTCTTAAGATTCATCTTAAGATGAATGCATTCACTATAAGTCACTCGCATCTGCTAAATGTAAATGTTTTGCATACAGATCTCATTACTGTATTGAATTAGGAGAAAAAAATATTACAAATGTATTATTTGAACAGTTGTTTATTAAAAATGTAGTTATTTGTTACATTTGACTGTGTAAAACCGAGCAGTGCTACTTATTTCTCTGAGAGTGAGGTGGATGTACCGTATAGAGTTTTGCCAAACAAAATTATTATTTGTCTCTCTGAAATTAAACCAAGCGGTACGATTTTAAACAAACACAACTGTCATTGAACAAACACCATGCCATGATTAGATAGTGAGGGGGGGACAGACAAGATTACATTTCATAATTTCTTTAAACAATAAATGTTAATTTACTAAATAAAAAAACATTTCTGAAAATGAATATATAGCATTGTTTTTGCAATAAACTGTTTGTCCTCTTAACAGTAATCACATCCCCTGACCTGCACAAACATGGAGACATCTGGGTCGTTCCCAACACTGATCATGTCTGTACACGCTTCTTCTTCGTGTAAGTAGGCTTAAACAGTATTCCTTGCAGTAGTTACTGGACGGTATGCCCTTTATTGACATCCCTTACAGTCGCCTCCAATTCATCAAAGCACACTAGGGGTTAGGGTAGTAGACTAGGGGTTAGGGTAGTAGACTAGGGGTTAGGGTAGTAGACTAGGGGTTAGGGTAGTAGACTAGGGGTTAGGGTAGTAGACTAGGGGTTAGGGTAGAAGACTAGGGGTTAGGGTAGTAGACTAGGGGTTAGGGTAGTAGACTAGGGGTTAGGGTAGTAGACTAGGGGTTAGGGTAACAGACTAGGGGTTAGGGTAGTAGACTAGGGGTTAGGGTAGTAGACTAGGGGTTAGGGTAGTAGACTAGGGGTTAGGGTAGTAGACTAGGGGTTAGGGTAGTAGACTAGGGGTTAGGGTAACAGACTAGGGGTTAGGGTAGTAGACTAGGGGTTAGGGTAGTAGACTAGGGGTTAGGGTAACAGACTAGGGGTTAGGGTAGAAGACTAGGGGTTAGGGTAGTAGACTAGGGGTTAGGGTAGTAGACTAGGGGTTAGGGTAGTAGACTAGGGGTTAGGGTAACAGACTAGGGGTTAGGGTAGTAGACTAGGGGTTAGGGTAGTAGACTAGGGGTTAGGGTAGCAGACTAGGGGTTAGGGTAACAGACTAGGGGTTAGGGTAGTAGACTAGGGGTTAGGGTAGTAGACTAGGGGTTAGGGTAGAAGACTAGGGGTTAGGGTAGTAGACTAGGGGTTAGGGTAGTAGACTAGGGGTTAGGGTAGTAGACTAGGGGTTAGGGTAACAGACTAGGGGTTAGGGTAGTAGACTAGGGGTTAGGGTAGTAGACTAGGGGTTAGGGTAGTAGACTAGGGGTTAGGGTAGTAGACTAGGGGTTAGGGTAACAGACTAGGGGTTAGGGTAACAGACTAGGGGTTAGGGTAGTAGACTGGGGTTAGGATAACAGACTAGGGGTTAGGGTAGTAGACTAGGGGTTAGGGTAGTAGACTATGGGTTAGGGTAGTAGACTAGGGGTTAGGGTAGTAGACTAGGGGTTAGGGTAGTAGACTAGGGGTTAGGGTAGTAGACTAGGGGTTAGGGTAGTAGACTAGGGGTTAGGGTAACAGACTAGGGGTTAGGATAGTAGACTGGGGGTTAGGGTAGTAGACTGGGGGTTAGGGTAGTAGACTGGGGGTTAGGGTAGTAGACTGGGGGTTAGGGTAGTAGACTGGGGGTTAGGGTAGTAGACTGGGGGTTAGGGTAGTAGACTGGGGGTTAGGGTAGAAGACTAGGGGTTAGGGTAACAGACTAGGGGTTAGGGTAGAAGACTAGGGGTTAGGGTAGAAGACTAGGGGTTAGGGTAGAAGACTAGGGGTTAGGGTAGAAGACTAGGGGTTAGGGTAGTAGACTAGGGGTTAGGGTAGAAGACTAGGGGTTAGGGTAGAAGACTAGGGGTTAGGGTAGAAGACTAGGGGTTAGGGTAGAAGACTAGGGGTTAGGGTAGAAGACTAGGGGTTAGGGTAGAAGACTAGGGGTTAGGGTAGAAGACTAGGGGTTAGGGTAGAAGACTAGGGGTTAGGGTAGAAGACTAGGGGTTAGGGTAGAAGACTAGGGGTTAGGGTAGAAGACTAGGGGTTAGGGTAGTAGACTAGGGGTTAGGGTAGTAGACTAGGGGTTAGGGTAGTAGACTAGGGGTTAGGGTAACAGACTAGGGGTTAAAGGTCCTTTACAGAAAATGGATGTTTATCAAAGTGGTCTGTTAAAGAAATAACACATACCAGTATTTGATAATACAAGTGAATAAACATTTACGTTTGACATTTTACAAGAGTCTTATTAATAGCTGGAGTTCCCTCAGGGAATTATGTTCTATGGGGGGGTTGGTACTGAGAAGTGGTGTTCTTGTGTGATTCTTCTTCTGGTCCAGTTATGAAGATGGTCAGGTGGGGGATACGAGCATCAACACACAAGACGCTGGCATCCATCGAGAGATCCTACGAGTCATCGGCAACCAGACTGCCACGGGATGAACAACACAGCAATACTGCTGCCTCTCCTCCTCCACCTCTCAGCTCAAAGCTGGATTTTTTTTGAGCTGCGGAGGCCCGTCGTACCAAGTGTTTCCTTCCGATCAACGCAGAGAACACACAAACAACTTCAAAGTTTGAAACCTCAGCACACACATGTACAACTGAAACGCAACAGAACTCGAGGGAAGAACACATTTTTGCTAAGTTTCTAAATACTATGAAGAATCCTGCTTTTCCTGAAGACACAGTACGTCTTTGTTTGACTGATTGGGACGATTTCATTTTTTTGTAGAGAACGTTTAAAACGGTAACTCTTTGGTGAATATTTTGAGACTTTTTGCTAGTGGGCCTTTTCGGGGAAAAATAACTAGGAAAAAGTTCCTTCCTGTCTAGGAAAAAGTTCCTTCCTGTCTAGGAAAAAGGTCCTTCCTGTCTAGGAAAAAGGTCCTTCCTGTCTAGGAAAAAGGTCCTTCCTGTCTAGGAAAAAGGTCCTTCCTGTCTAGGAAAAAGGTCCTTCCTGTCTAGGAAAAAGTTCCTTCCTGTCTAGGAAAATGGTCCCATCCATCTGACCTGGTTTACTATAGAGTTGTACCTTTTTAAAGTACAATGTATACTGAAGGTGTTGACATGCACTGTTTCTTAATGTCATACAACTGGTTCATAACCTAAAAAACTACAACTTATTTCCCACCTTATTATTTTGTGTGTGTGTGTGTGTGTGTGTGTACGTACAGACACACAGTACCAGTCAACAGTTTGGACACTCCTACTCATTCCAGGGTTTTTCTTTATTTTTACTATTTTCTACATTGTAGAATAAGTGAAGATGTCAAAACTATGAAATAACACATATGGAATCATGTAGTAACCAAAAGTGTTAAACACATCAAAATATTTTATGAGATTCTTCAAAGTAGCCATCCTTTGCCTTGATGACATCGTTGCATTCTCTTGGCATTCTCTCAACCATATTCACCTGGAATGTTGGAAAAGCAATCTTGAAGGAGTTCTCACATATGCTGAGCACTTGGCTGCTTTTCCTTCACTCTGCTTTGGGATTTGTTGGACAGCATCTGGTTGAGGTCGAGTGATTGTGGAGGCCAGGTCATCTGATGCATCACTCCATCACTCTCCTTCTTGGTCAAATAGCCCTTGCACAGCCTGGAGGTGTGTGGGTTATTGTCCCGTTGAAAAACAAATGATAGTCCCACTAAGCCCAAACCAGCAGAATGCTGTGGTAGCCATGCTGGTTAAGTGTGCCTTTGAATTCTAAATAAATCACACAATGTCACCAGCAAGCACCATCACACCTCCTCCATGCGTCACGGTGGGAACCACACATGTAGAGATCAACCGTTCACCTGCTCTGCGTCTCACAAAGCCACAGCAGTTGGAACCAAAAATCTCATTTGTACTCATCAGACCAAAGGCCAGATTTCCACCAGTCTAATGTCCATTGCTAGTGTTTCTTGGCCCAATCAAGTCTCTTCTTATTATCGATGTCCTTTAGTAGTGGTTTCTTTGCAACAATTCGACCATAAAGGCCTGATTCACGCAGTCTCCACTGAACAGTTGATGTTGAGATGTGTCTGTTACTTGAACTCTGTGAAGCATTTATTTGGCTTGCAATTTCAGAGGCTGGTAACTCTAATGAACTTATCCTCTGCAGCAGAGGTAACTCTGGGTCTTCCTTTCCTGTGGCGGTCCTCATGAGAGCCAGTTTCATCATAGTGCTTGATGGTTTTTGCGACTGCATTTGAAGAAACTTTAAACTTTAAAATTCCTTGACATTTTCAGTATTCACTGACCTTCATGTCTTAAAGTAATGATGGACTGCCGTTTCTCTTTGCTTATTAGAGCTGTTCTTGCCAAATAGGTATTTTACCAAATAGGGCTATCTTCTGTATACCACCCCTACCTTGTCACAACAGAACTGATTGGTTCAAACGCATTAAGAAGGAAAGAAATTCCACATTCACTTTTAACAAGGCATACCTGTTAATTGAAATTCATTCCAGATGAAGCTGGTTGAGAGAATGCCAAGAGTGTGCAACGCTGTCATGGCAAAGGATTTATTTAACACTGTTTTGGTTACTACATGATTCCATAGTTTTGATGTCGTCACTATTATTCTACAATGTAGAATAAAGAAAAACCCTTGAATGAGTAGGTGTGTCCAAACTTTTGACTGGTACTGTGTATATATAACATGGAATGGTTACCAATATAACGTGTGTGTGTGTGTGTGTATATACGTTATATTGGTAACCATTCCATGTAGACTGAGGCACACAGCAAAATAATGAGTAGAATCGACATTGTCAGGATTGAATACATTTGAGTAGAATCAACATTAAGGTCAGGGTTCAATACATTGAGTAGAACCGACATTAAGGTCAGGGTTCAATACATTGAGTAGAATCGACATTAAGGTCAGGGTTCAAGACATTGAGTAGAATCGACATTAAGGTCAGGATTCAAGACATTGAGTAGAATCAACATTAAGGTCAGGGTTCAATCAGGACTGCGGACGATCCGCATTTTAGTGCAGTTGACATTTTAAAGGTGATTTCCCATTCGAGGCCGACATCTGCAGCGTTTACTTAGGCCATCTCCTCGATCGTGGTAACATTGCCTTTAAATGGTGCATAGCCCAAAATGGCCGTTCGGACCCTGACCCTGGTGTAAAGACCCTTGACTGACATGTCATCACAAAAATGAGCAGAAATGTATGCTGTGTTAATTTAGGAAAGTAGATCCATTTCCTTCACATATCATAACAAGAAATGTATATATTGGTTTCTTCTCCTTTTATAAGGGGGGGGGGTCTACTGGTTTTACAATGGGGAAGACTTTGATTCCAGTCAAGAATAGATACATATTACAGTATGGATGTGATACATTTGTCAATTCACACAGTTACGTACCACTCACAACCAGTTCCAACACCTATTTTCAAATATAAAATAAAACATTTCAGATTGATATTTGTACTTTTGATTTAAAAACTATGGGTGGATTGTATAATCGACACGCCAATTTAAAATAACATTTTAAAATAGTTTCCTTTTGTTCTATACATATAAAGCATTGGTGTTCGCTGCTGTTGTTTATATATATATATATATATATATATATTGCTGTGATTTCAATGACCAATCAGAGCTCAGATTGATGTATTCTAACCCGTGTGTTAATTGTAAATTATATATTTCTAAGAATGGATGTTAGTTTAAAGTCAACATTTGGTCATAGAGGACACCAACCACTCTGTACATGATACAAGTCTTAAGTTTCCTAGCAAAAATAAAAACAGTACTGTAAAAAACAGGTCATATATTATTTTATTTTATATATTATTTTTTTTAATAAAACAAAAATGAATGACTAATGATTTTACCATTTTAAATATACGTCAGGTTATTGTAACAAATATAAACACCGACGGAGAGTTAATTTAGCAACACGTTGTTCGTTTTGTATTCCATAATTCAGTGGCCAAATCACATGAATATTGTTTTAAATACCGGTCGTTGGAATAGTAACACGAACCGGATCAGCACACAGGTGGACGTTGGTTTCTTGACTTTGGTTTTATTAAAGATTCCAAAGGCGTTTTGTTACTAACACGTTGTTCATAATCTGTATTACTGACATTTTATAAGGCTATCTTGCCATTTTTTTTTTTTTAGCAGTACCACAGTGTCATGTATCTAATGAAGAAGGGTATACTGTTGCAACTGGAAGCACATAAATCAAGTGCACCAAGGGATGACGTCATGAATATCAATTAACATAAACATTTTTTTTTATTTTTTAAAAGCAACTCAAAAGTACAAACTTAAGTCAAATATTTCACAGGAAATGTTAATCAGTTGGAGATGTATATGATGGTCAGTGGTATACTTGGATTTTTGATCTCTTTTATCTGGATGATTTTTGTATTTTATTTAATTTTTTTAAAGTATTATGTTATTATGCTACTTATCATTTGGTGCCTTATAGACATGAATTAATGGTAATATAACAATACATACTGAATATATTGTCACAACAACAAGGCCAAATATTTTCTGTATTCAGTTTTTATGGCTTTTTCTTCAAATGAATTCAGCTTTTTTTTGGGGGGGGGGGGCTTTTTACAAGTTATGAAAATAGTAGCTTATGTACTTGTTTATGTTCAATAAATTAAAAGAAGAAACCACAATTTGTTAATTTCTTTACTCCGAATGGTTTCTGTGAGTGGGAGATGGGGGGGGGGGTTCTTTACTCTGAATGGGTTCTGTGAGTGGGAGATGGGGGGGGGGGGGTTCTTTACTCTGAATGGTTTCTGTGAGTGGGAGATGGGGGGTTCTTTACTCTGAATGGTTTCTGTGAGTGGGAGATGGGGGGGGGAAGGGGGGTTATTTTTCTGTAATTTTATTACATCTTAAACTCAGTGTATTTCTTAGTGTTGTTTTCTTTTGAGTGACAGCCTACAAATAAAAATTTGGTCAAGTTTTTTTTTTTTTTAGCACGTTGGCACGTAGGGCACACTGAGTGGGGGCACCTCGTTAGTATGTGTTACACTTATGCTGGTTACCATCTCGTTAGTGGTAAGTTGGTTTCGGTGATATTTAAGAGTGGCTAGCCCAGTGCTCTAGTTGTCTTCACAGAAGTGGAGGGTTAACACCTTTTAGTTGCCGATCCCTGTGTGATTTCTAGACAAACATTCCTTTGTCTGATCTTCCCTGGTTTTTTGTTTTTGTTTTGCTCACCATTTTGGTTTGTTTCCTGTCTTTTAAGTTTGGTGTGTGGCCTTTTGTTTGCCTCTTCTTGGGCAGATCTCGGTGGGTGTCGTTAGCACCGTGGGTGTTGTTAGCACCATGCCCATGACTGTCTTTCAGAACCCCTCCTAAAACCTGTTTTGTTCTGATTATCAGTGACTGTTAAGTACCCCTTCTGTTTTAGTGACATTATTTTGTTACGTTTCCCCAACAAGAAAAAACATCTTCATTTCACAAGAGTTAACCTGAAGCTGTGTGTACCACATGTATTTGTGACCTCTCTTTCTTCATTCTTGCATATCGGTAGTTGCGTGACATGCAGATGACATGTCAATAGATTCCTTTGACCTTCAGTTCATCCTGTAGACGTCTCAGGTAGTCGGGGTCAGGGTATCCATAGCTGGGAAACCATAAAAATTGTTTTTTTTAAAACCTTAAGTTCATAACGACTGTCCCCCTTTTGAGTTTGTACTTCCTATAATGGAATTTAAGGTAACGCTTCCATCTCGCAGATCTAATGCAGTATGATGCCGTTATAATGCATTGACAGACATGTTATGAGAATGTATAACCCCCTTTATAATTACGCAATAAGGCCCAGGGGGTGTGGTATATGGACAATATAGAAGGTTGGTGGCACCTTCATTGAGGAAAATGGGCTTTGTGGTAATGGCTGGAGCGAAATAGATGGAATGATATCAAATACATCAAACATACGGTTTCCATGTGTTTGATTCCATTCCATCCGCTCCGTTCCAGCCATTATTATGAGCCAGCCTCCCCTGGCTGATTTAACATGACGCGACGCGGAGTGCCTGGACACAGCCCTTAGCCGTGGTATATTGGCCATATACCACAAACCCCCTCCGAGTTGCCTTATTGCTATTATAAACTGGTTACCAATCAGAACAGTAAAAATACATGTTTTGTCACACCTGTGGTATACGGTCTGATATACCACGGCCGTCAACCAATCAGCATTCAAGGATCGGACCACCCAGTTTATAAAATGTCTTGTAATTAGCTCATTATGCGTGTAAGTCATGCATTGCAACATGTAACCCGTTCTACAGAATGGAGTGCATCCATCCATACTGTACTTACCAACTGGTGCCTCCGCTCCTGGAGGTTTTATGGTGGATGTCGTTCCACGTGACCATGTTTTCCATGCCTGTGGTGGAAGATCGGCCAATAGTGAACGTGAGTCGCTGGTCGAAGGCCCTCTTCAGGAGAGCCAGAACATTCCTGCCCTCCGAGGAATCTGGGAGATACGCTGTACGGGATGCACCCTGGTAAGTCTGACCTGGGTTGGGATGCTCCTCCTATGTGACCAGATCAGTATTAGTATAACAGAAGAGGATCGACATGAGCAAGATGGCTTTGTGTAGATTTGCGCATCTTGATCACGTAAAAAGGGTGGGTGCTTGGGATTCTGGCCATCGTCTCGCTGAAGGAAGGACATTCGCTAGGAAGGATGAAAACTAGGAAAGGATGGAAACTAGGAAGGATGAAAACTAGGAAAGGATGGAAACTAGGAAAGGATAAACTAGGAAAGGATGAAAAAATACACAGCACTGCTAGATATGTGCCCGTGGTAGAGTAGTGGCTTTGTATGTAGTTTGAATGTTTAACTCGCTTACCTTCTGTATTCCACTTGGAATGTGGTACTGAATCACGATTGTTCCATACTTCTCATATCCAGACAAAGAAGATCGTTCCTTAGTAACAGCCATAGTCCCGCCCTTTGGCTGCGTCCCCTTCAGTTCCCCATAGACTGCCCCACATGTTGGACAGACAGGTTTGGTCTTGAACGCCTCCTCCAGACAGCCTCTACAGAACGAGTGTTTACATGCCAACGTCTTCTTTCTGTCCTCTTTAATGGTGTCCAGACAAATCGGACATGACTCTAATTCTTTGTCGTCCGATTGCTTGTTGCGTGTAGTACCAGAGGCTCGGGGGCTAACTCTCTGGGGTGTCAGGGGTCGTTGTGATGTCACAGGGGAACTGGAACCGTGCCGTAGAAAATCCTCCAACATCACAATATGCATGTAGCGCCCTGTCACTGTAATATTGTCTTTACTGGGGCCTCCTTCAATCAAAAGTTCTGGAAACTGTCCCTGCAAGCTTTTGTAGTATTGTGGATCCAAACTGTAAGTCTTCACTTTCAGATCTGTAGCGAGTCTCTGATAGAACGTGACAAAGCGCTCTCTGGCGAAATGAACCCGAACCGGGTCTTTTCCGTGGCTTTGAAAGGTCACCACCATTTTGTCCCGAGGTTTACGAATTAAGACGTCTTCCCCTTGGATTCTCTTCAACTCCTTTGAGCATCTCTGTTGGATGAAATCCCAAACGGCTCCAACTATCGCCACTGGTTTCACTGGACTAGGTGACCGAGGACGCTGTCGGTGACGAAGAGGACTGTCTCTGAGATTGGGGGCGGCACATCTGTCTAGACTTGACATCTTCACAAACAGGTCCTCTATTTCATCAAATGATCCCCGCACTTCGTAGTGCAAGGTTCTTGTAACGCGGTTACCACATCCAGTGAGAAGGTACTTCACCTGGTTGGGCTCTTTGAAAGTGTTAGGATCTACAGTGAGAGTGACATCTGAAAATACCTGAAAAACATGAAGCATTCAGCGAGTTCAATACGTAAATGAGTGTGACATAAATAGCACAATGACAGATGGCTCATTACGAGACCTTTATCTGACCAAACCTGCACTGTAAAATGCATCTAGTTCTTTCAACGAAATACTAATAAATAAATACAATTGTTTACTCAACTTTTCAGTCAAAGGGTTAGCTGAACTTAACATTTTTAGGCAAAAAAATTCAGTCAACTTAAAAACATGTGTTCACTCAAATTGTCTCATATGTTCATTCAATTAGAAATTATCATTTGGGCATCTTACCAAAAAAAAGAGGCTATGGACATAAGAGTTGCAAAGAAAAAGCCATATCTCAGACTGGCCAATAAAAAGAAAAGATTAAGATGGGCAAAAGAACACAGACACTGGGACAGAGGACCTCTGCCTAGAAGGCCAGCATCCCAGAGTCACCTCTTCACTGTTGACGTTGAGACTGGACAGAGGAACTCTGCCTAGAAAGCCAGCATCCCAGAGTCACCTCTTCACTGTTGACGTTGAGACTGGTGTTTTGCGGGTACTATTTAATGAAGAAGCCAGTTAGGAACTTGTGAGGCGTCTGTTTCTCAAAACTAGACATAATAATGTACTTGTCCTTTTGCTCAGTTGTGCATTAGCTAACACAACGTGCCATTGGAACACAGGATAGCTAACACAACGTGGCATTGGAACACGGGATAGCTAACACAACGTGCCATTGGAACACAGGATAGCTAACACAACGTGCCATTGGAACACAGGATAGCTAACACAACGTGCCATTGGAACACAGGATAGCTAACACAACGTGCCATTGGAACACGGGATAGCTAACACAACGTGCCATTGGAACACAGGATAGCTAACACAACGTGCCATTGGAACACGGGACAGCTAACACAACGTGCCATTGGAACACGGGACAGCTAACACAACGTGCCATTGGAACACGGGATAGCTAACACAACGTGCCATTGGAACACGGGACAGCTAACACAACGTGCCATTGGAACACGGGACAGCTAACACAACGTGCCATTGGAACACGGGATAGCTAACACAACGTGCCATTGGAACACAGGATAGCTAACACAACGTGCCATTGGAACACGGGATAGCTAACACAACGTGCCATTGGAACACGGGATAGCTAACACAACGTGCCATTGGAACACGGGATAGCTAACACAACGTGCCATTGGAACACGGGATAGCTAACACAACGTGCCATTGGAACACGGGATAGCTAACACAACGTGCCATTGGAACACGGGATAGCTAACACAACGTGCCATTGGAACACGGGATAGCTAACACAACGTGCCATTGGAACACGGGATAGCTAACACAACGTGCCATTGGAACACGGGATAGCTAACACAACGTGCCATTGGAACACGGGATAGCTAACACAACGTGCCATTGGAACACGGGATAGCTAACACAACGTGCCATTGGAACACGGGATAGCTAACACAACGTGCCATTGGAACACGGGATAGCTAACACAACGTGCCATTGGAACACGGGATAGCTAACACAACGTGCCATTGGAACACGGGATAGCTAACACAACGCGCCATTGGAACACGGGATAGCTAACACAACGTGCCATTGGAACACGGGACAGCTAACACAACGTGCCATTGGAACACGGGATAGCTAACACAACGTGCCATTGGAACACGGGATAGCTAACACAACGTGCCATTGGAACACGGGATAGCTAACACAACGTGCCATTGGAACACGGGAGTGATGGTTGCTGATAATGGGCCTCTGTACGCCTGTGTAGATCAGCCGTTTCCAGCTACAATAGTCATTTACAACATTTAACAATGTCTACAATGTATTTCTGATCAATTCGATGTTATTTGGAATGAACCAAAAAAAAGTGCTTTTCTTTCATAAACAAGGACATTTCTAAGTGATGCCAAACTCCTGAACGGTAGTGTATATGTTAAAAGCACTGTGTGTTTGTAACCAGTGCTTAACTTGGACTGAAATCGGTTCCGGTACTTATTTTGGATGCCGGTACTGTTTATATATAGATGCAGGAGCTCCACAACACTTTTGAGCTAATATTCTATACGAGTAACAGGAACTCAAGCAGTAGAAAATGTTATGTGCCGGTCAAGAACCGCGTGTAACGTTACCTTTTTTTTTTTTAGTTAAGATGCTTAAATAATAATGTATAGTTTTATGAACCAACACGTTTTAAATTGAAGTTTTCTCAAATTTGAGCGAAAGTTGGCCTAACTAAATATTTTTAGTTCAGGTAACACTTGGCCCAAAACGTCCAGTATAGAAAATAAAAAGAAGACTGAAACCAGTTACTTAATAATAATTAGTTGAAACAACTAGATTGGTGGGTGTTTTTTTTTACAGTGTGGCTAAAACTGGTTTCCACCTGCATTTTGATGAACAACTACAGTCTATCACGAGGCAATATACCTGGGTTGGGTTTCGCTAAAAGCATGGTAGCATTAAAATCATATTTGGTCCATTTACTTCCAATGTTATTAAGCTGATATTAGTGCTCCGATGAACCATTTCGGTCGACCATAGAGCTCGATAGAGCCAAAACGGACTCAAATCCACACGGTAACGTTACACTGTGTTTGGGAATCTTCGATTACATAAATGAGTAGATCGAAATGTAATGAGCCAGTTTAAATGCGTTTTAAGGCTAGATTAGAATGTTGTTTTTTCTTAATTGTATTTTTAGGGTACACATACATACCTCTTTCAATGACGCATTTGCCATGGTGCAAGTATGTTGTTGTGCGTCCTTCGTTGCTATGAGGTAGAGCCAACTAACTTTCCTGTTCCCGGGGTTCGCTAAATCTACTTCTGCAGTATATAGAAACAAATGATCAAGGCTATATTGTCTTTACCGTAGCAATCTATTTGATCGATGTCCGTCGTTTTATTCTTGAGTCGCATTCAGCATTTTTCAAATTTGAAACCGATCCTAAACTGTCCAACCATTTAGTTTCGTTTTGATAAAGGGGAGTGATCTCTTGTGTTCATCCCAGATCAGCTGCTCCGCTTCTCTTCGTCCGCTAGAGGACAGTAGAACACTGTATATACACTCTTCACAGAGACTTCTCTTTAAGCGAGATGGTGCTGTCCTCCACAGAAGTGACAGCAGGTATCGTCATCATTTCTATTTACACTGGGATCATATTTGTTTAACATTGCTTTCATTGATTATTTCGTCGATGCGCTACAATGCTAAATCACATAGCCTTACACATGTTTTAAATTCGGGTAAAGATAGTTGGCATATTAGATTGGCTAGAATTGAATGTCATTTGGATAAACCAGCATCCCACAAACAAAACATCACACGAAACTATATTTCATGATCTGTATGAGAGTTTCCCTTATCTATGTTTTTTTTATTTATTTTTTATTTTTTAGTGAACAAATCTGATAAACCCGCTATATTGGCAACACTGAGAGACAGATCTCTGTATGCAAATCAGCTGTTTTGGTGACACACTTTTTCTATTCTGGCCGGTAATGATATGGTGCTCTCAGTAACTTAAAATTAATGATACGGTACTCGACTAAGAGTGAGGCTCTGCAATTGAATCGGCGCAGTATTCACAGACACGCCACCTGCACTAGGACTGCCACTGAATGAAAGACTCTAAATTAAGTCTCCATATAAGAAGACGAGAGCACAGAGATTTTAGGCAGCATTTCTAAAAAAAAAAAATTGGAGACTGCCTGACCGGAACAGAGATCACAGTATGTATGTTTGTAGCCTATTGTATACATGCCGCGGGCGGTTTAGACTGTGGAGCATGGGGCTATTGCAATGGATGGAGTCGGAAAGATTATGAGTTGAGTTTTGTAAGGGACAATTTTATCCTCAAGGTTTATTTAGCCTATTCAGATTCGTTGAAGACTAATTGTCTTTTAATAACCTCAAAATTGTTTTTGTGTTGTCCTCAAATTTCTGCAATTTCTGTATTGTAGTAATAACACGAAGTATGTTTTAACAATGTGTTATCTTGTGATTCTATTCGGTAGTATTTTGTCATTTTAATCCTGATAATGCATCCTATGTGATAATAATTTTAGAGAGCGCTGTAGACTTTTTTTCATAGTTTAAAAAAAATTCTAGCTATTAAATTATAATAATTTATAAAATGATGTAACATGCTTTATACCACTTGTTTGTAAGGGAAAACAAATACTATATTTCAATTTAAAGGATGTGAATTCTTTAATACATCTAAATGTTTGGTCAATAGTTGATTTTATAATTAATATTTTGTGCTTAAAGAATACATGCATTAAAATACCCCCAAAAAATATAAATCAATCTTCTGTTTATGTCAATGTCATACCTCAAATGCAAACGGAACTTGAGAAAACCTTAGCACAAATGTCAAGGTGTAGTACCTTGTTACCGAAAATGTGCTAGTTATCGGTAACAAATATTTTGGTTGGCAAAATAAAAAAGATTTTAGCCATTCATTTGTATGGCGTCATTGTACTGTAACTCTATATTGCATACTGGATAATGAATATGGAAATAACAACGGATATATTTCTTGACAGTCACCTTTTTTTCTAAATAAATAAGCTACAATATAATGAAACAATCTTGTCATGTATTTATCTCCAAATAATATGTATCAACATTAAAGACATATTACTTTAACTTTTCATTTTGATTTGTAGATAAATGATTAGCCTGTAATATTATGAATTATTAGAACAAGTATTGTTACTATCATTAATGTATAATTATTATTCAGCCGTTTTAACAATTGAAAATCCAAGATATCAAATAACAATTGAAAATCCAAGATAATAAAAATTTAAAATCAAAGATATCAAAAGCATACGCGATATGGACATTCGGGTATGTACATCGCTAGCCTACCATCTGTGAATAAGTAGCCTAGGCCTATTCAGATACTTTAAGCCGAGGTAGGGTATCTCATCTAGACACACACCCAACCATCTGACGCTGCGGATGAAAATGATGCATGGATTGGAAAAAAAAGACCAGCATTATTTTTGATCCGTCCTGTCCTGACATGATGGCAGATTTATGTGTCTCTCTTTCTATATTGATTTGCGCATCTCGCAGGATACAGCATCTTTCCAGTCGCTGACTCTACAGACCCGTTCACATTCAGAACACAACAACTTGAATTGAGAACTAAAAAGACACCCATGTGACACTTTGCTGCCTCTCGTGAACGAAATATCAGCCCACGCATTTATGCAGCCAGCCAGACAGCCCAGCGCCCACCATACAATACACCACTGTGGATTTAATAGCAGTGAAAGTATTATGTCGAATCGGATTGAGGGAGATTTAGACATCTGTCTAATGCAGCCAATAGAATGTACATTAGTAATATTGAACCAAGGGAGGGACGCCGGTGGCGGATCCAACAAGGATTAAGTACAATTCATAATCTGCCAAGGGAAAACGGCAATGCTGATTGAGAGCATCCAGGCGGCACGGCATGGCAGGGATGAAACGGGAGAATAGTTCACATCCCCAACAGCCTCATGGCAGGGATGACACGGGAAAATAGTTCACGTCCCCAACAGCCTCATGGCAGGGATGACACGGGAGAATAGTTCACATCCCCAACAGCCTCATGGCAGGGATGACACGGGAGAATAGTTCACGTCCCCAAGAGGCTCATGGCAGGGATGACACGGGAGAATAGTTCACATCCCCAACAGCCTCATGGCAGGGATGACACGGGAGAATAGTTCACATCCCCAACAGCCTCATGGCAGGGATGACACGGGAGAATAGTTCACATCCCCAACAGCCTCATGGCAGGGATGACACGAGAGAATAGTTCACGTCCCCAACAGCCTCATGGCAGGGATGACACGGGACACGGGAGCAGCATAGGTCACATCCCCAACAGCCTCATGGCAGGGATGGCACGGGAACAGCACAGTTCACATCCCCAACAGGCTCGTGGCAGGGATGACAAGGGAGCAGCACAGTTAATTCCATATCCTGAACAGCCCTACTGCTGATTTCCAACTGGCTGATATCAGGTTACATTAAAAAAAATGGAGAAAACGGAAAACATCTAGCTGTCATGTGAAACGCCTAGCTGTCTTATTCACTGTGTGTTCTTATGGGGGAACTATAAAGTATAATATCCGCTTTATTTAGAAATTCGGTTTATATTTCGAAAAGTGCTTTAATTTAGTTAATCAAATATCCGAAATACTAAATGGCGTCAACATCTCAAGTGCACAGACCTCTGTTGCTGCGTGTGTTGACCAACTAAAAGGAACGAAAGGAGAATACAATTTACCCACAATAAACAACGCTTTATTGTTCCCAAATTAATGTTTAATTATCGATACTGTTCTACGAGTGGTTGAAAGGGAATTGATGCCGGTATAAAGGTCTAGGTGCCATGTGTAGCTGAATCAAAAAAAAAGGGTTGCCAGGCGAATCATTGGATTCCAGCCGCTGGTTGGAGCCAGGTCTCTCTGTTTGTCTGTTGCGCCAAAGCCAGGCTCGCCTCGACGCGTGTCAAACAATGGGTCTCTCTCTCTCTCTCTCTCTCTCTCTCTCTCTCTCTCTCTCTCTCTCTCTCTCTCTCTCTCTCTCTCTCTCTCTCTGTCTCTGTCTCTTTCTGTCTCTCTCTCTCTCTCTCTCTCTTTTTATAAACTGGATAGAGAGACAACAGTCACCCAGAACAGCCAGCCAGCCTCCAAGAACCCATCACTAATCCCATCTAGAGATGTCATGGGGCACACGTACTAATTACCTTGTTGTTATGACTCTGTTGTTGTTTTTTGTAACGGGTGGAAAATATTTTCATTGACACTTTGATTCAAGGTTCATGAAACTGTCATTGTCATTAGCAAAATTATCTTGTTTTCTGTTGTGAAAAGGCAGCTATAATTCCGTGTTTTTTTGACTATAAGCTACGGTTCATCCTCTGTTAAGCGTCCTTTGTGTGTTTGTTTATATCATATAGTAAACTAGGCTATACAGACATCAACATCGCACAATATATTGCTATTTTGTAGGCTTCACACTTAGTTGTCTAATTGCTTATATTAATGACGGCATATGGAAATGCACAACATATAATTTGTAATTAGACTTTTCTAATTGTCTATATCAAAATAACACAGTTGCTACAGGAGTAGGCCTAATAAACTTCACCATATTATTATGAAGTGTATATCTATGTTACTGCACTATATCTAATAGATATGAAGTGTGGATCTATGTTACTATATCTATTAGATATGAAGTGTAGATCTATGTTACTATATCTACTAGATATGAAGTGTATATCTATGTTACTGTATATATCTATTAGATATGAAGTGTAGATATATGTTACTATATCTATTAGATATGAAGTGTGGATCTATGTTACTATATCTATTAGATATGAAGTGTAGATCTATGTTACTATATCTACTAGATATGAAGTGTATATCTATGTTACTGTATATATCTATTAGATATGAAGTGTAGATATATGTTACTATATCTATTAGATATGAAGTGTAGATCTATGTTACTATATCTACTAGATATGAAGTGTATATCTATGTTACTGTATATATCTATTAGATATGAAGTGTAGATATATGTTACTCTACTATTAGATATGAAGTGTATATCTATGTTACTGTATATATCTATTAGATATGAAGTGTAGATCTATGTTACTTTATCTATTAGATATGAAGTGTAGATCTATGTTACTGTACTATATCTATTAGACATGAAGTGTACATCTATGTTACTGTACTATTAGATATGAAGTGTAGATCTATGTTACTGTACTATATCTATTAGATATGAAGTGTAGATCTATGTTAATATACTATCAGATATGAAGTGTAGATCTATGTTACTATATCTACTAGATATGAAGTGTAGATCTATGTTACTGCACTATATATATTAGATATGAAGTGTATATCTATGTTACTGTACTATCAGATATGAAGTGTAGATCTATGTTACTATATCTACTAGATATGAAGTGTAGATCTATGTTACTATATCTACTAGATATGAAGTGTAGATCTATGTTACTGCACTATATATATTAGATATGAAGTGTATATCTATGTTACTGTACTATCAGATATGAAGTGTAGATCTATGTTACTATATCTACTAGATATGAAGTGTAGATCTATGTTACTGTACTATATCTATTAGACATGAAGTGTACATCTATGTTACTGTACTATTAGATATGAAGTGTAGATCTATGTTACTGTACTATATCTATTAGATACGAAGTGTAGATCTATGTTAATATACTATATCTATTAGATATGAAGTGTAGATCTATGTTAATATACTATATCTATTAGATATGAAGTGTAGATCTATGTTACTATGTCTATTAGATATGAAGTGTATATCTATGTTACTGTACTATATCTATTAGATATGATGTGTAGATTATGTTACTATATCTATTAGATATGAAGTCTAGATCTATGTTACTGTACTATATCTATTGGATACGAAGTGTAGATCTATGTTACTGTACTATATCTATTAGACATGAAGTGTACATCTATGTTACTTTATCTATCTATTAGATATGAAGTGTAGATCTATGTTACTTTATCTATTAGATATGAAGTGTAGATCTATGTTACTGCACTATATATATTAGATATGAAGTGTATATCTATGTTACTGTACTATCAGATATGAAGTGTAGATCTATGTTACTATATCTATTAGATATGAAGTGTATATCTATGTTACTATATCTATTAGATATGAAGTGTATATCTATGTTACTGTACTATCAGATATGAAGTGTAGATCTATGTTACTGTACTATTAGATATGAAGTGTATATCTATGTTACTGTACTATATCTATTAGATATGAAGTGTATATCTATGTTACTGTACTATCAGATATGAAGTGTAGATCTATGTTACTATATCTATTAGATATGAAGTGTAGATCTATGTTACTGTACTATTAGATATGAAGTGTAGATCTATGTTATTGTGTATATCTATTAGATATGAAGTGTAGATCTATGTTACTGCACTATATCTACTAGATATGAAGTGTAGATCTATGTTATTGTGTATATCTATTAGATATGCAGTGTAGATCTATGTTACTGTACTATCAGATATGAAGTGTAGATCTATGTTACTGTACTATTAGATATGAAGTGTAGAATCTATGTTACTATATCTATTAGATATGAAGTGTAGATCTATGTTACTATATCTATTAGATATGAAGTTTAGATCTATGTTAATATATATATTAGATATTAAGTGTAGATCTGTGTTACTATATCTATTAGATATGAAGTGTACATCTATGTTACTATATTTATAGAGATATGAAGTGTAGATCTGTGTTACTATATCTATTAGCTATGAAGTGCAGATCTATGGTACTATATCTATTTTACATGAAGTGCAGATCTATGGTACTATATCTATTTTACATGAAGTGCAGATCTATGGTACTATATCTATTTTACATGAAGTGCAGATCTATGGTACTATATCTATTTTACATGAAGTGCAGATCTATGTTACTGTACTCTAAGACCTCAAAGCAGATAAAACAACAACACTCAATAAACGAACAAGTGGCTCTGTTCTTTCAATTACAGTTGCTAATTAACAAATGTTCACAATGCACTAATTACTGTTGCATGCTTATTTGTTTACAGCGCACAGACACAAGTGGTATTTATTGTTTTGAAATGCACTAACCTTAACCGACCCATACTAGAATGTTAAGATGTTACAATCACAATCAATGTTATTGGTTAATGTTAAGAGGTTAGCATGTCTTTCAAAAAACCTTACTTGTTAATTAAGCTAAATCTATTTTTTGGAGGAATTGCATTGATATTTAATATTATAATTTCGCCATTATTTTGAGCAATCAATATACAGTATATGTTTGCTGGAATGTAAATCTGTTCCAAATGAAAGAGGTGGTGGATTCTTTGAATTCCAAAATAATTCCAAATTGTCCAATCAGAAATGGTCACATCCAAAACAATTGACACCATAGAATATATAGAGGTGTCATCTTTGTGTCTGTTCTGTTATTGCCTCTGTGACAGAGCCATCGCGTTGTGCTCTGTCAACTGAGCTACAGAGGACAACCATGTGTCTAGTGGTCAAGTACAGAGTTTTGAGATGCATAGCCGACAGAGTGGCTCCAACCTCCAAGAGCCTAAACATCGATTTTTACAAAACATAAACGTCTATAATGTACTATACTGTACTGTACCCTACCTTGCACATCCACAAAAAGTTCTACAGCTGCACCATTGAGAGCATCTTGACTTAATGCATCACTGCTTGGTACGGCAACTGCACCGCCGTCGATCGCATGGTGCTACAGAGGGGGGTGCGGACAGCCCAGTACGTAGATATTGATTACTACTGATATTGATTACTGCTGATATTGATTACTGCTGATATTGATTACTGCTGATATTGATTACTACTGATATTGATTACTGCTGATATTGATTACTACTGATATTGATTACTGCTGATATTGATTACTACCGATATTGATTACTGCTGATATTGATTACTACTGATATTGATTACTGCTGATATTGATTACTGCTGATATTGATTACTGCTGATATTGATTACTGCTGATATTGATTACTACTGATATTGATTACTGCTGATATTGATTACTGCTGATATTGATTACTGCATTGTTGGGAAAGAGCAAGCAAAAAAGGCATTTCACTGTATTTGTGCACATGACAATAACATTTGAAACTACTGTACTCTACTATACTCTACTGTACTCTACTGTACTCTACTGTACTGTACTATACTGTACTGTACTCTACTATACTCTACTGTACTCTACTGTACTGTACTCTACTGTACTGTACTCTACTGTACTGTACTCTACTGTACTCTACTGTACTGTACTATACTGTACTGTACTCTACTGTACTCTACTGTACTGTACTATACTGTACTGTACTCTACTGTACTCTACTCTACTGTACCCTACTCCACCTACTCTACTGTACTCTACTGTACTGTACTCTACTGTACTCTACTCTACTGTACTCTACTGTACTGTTTTATACTGTACTCTACTGTACTGTACTGTACTCTACTGTACTGTGCTGTACTCTACTCTACTCTACTGTACTGTACTGTACTGTACTGTACTCTACTGTGCTGTACTGTACTCTACTCTACTGTACTGTACTCTACTGTGCTGTACTGTACTCTACTGTACTCTACTGTACTGTAATATAATGTGCTCTACTCTACTCTACTGTACTGTACTCTTCTATACTCTGCTATACTCTATTGTGCTCGACTCTACTGTGCTCGACTCTACTCTTCTCTACTGTACTGTACTCTATTGTACTATACTCTACTGTACTCTTCTCTACTGTACTGTACTCTATTGTACTATACTCTATTGTACTCTATTGTACTGTACTCTGCTATACTCTATTGTACTGTTCTATACTCTGCTATACTCTATTGTACTCTACTGTATTCTACTCTACTGTATTCAGGTTTACTTGACTTTCTTACAATTGAAGAAAGGGCCCATGGACTTTTGATCTAGTAGTCCACTCAAGACCACATAAATTCAGTCTTTAAATTGTCATAGTCTCAACAACCGGGTCTGGATACTACCTTACCCTTCAGTTTACAAATGCTAGGCAATCCAATTTGAAGAGTGGAAGTGGAAGGATGTACATATTTTGAAGATTTCGCTGCATGCCCGTAATAAAAGCCCTGGTCAAAAGTAGTGCACTGAATAGGGAATATGGTGCTATTTGGAATGCATTATCCCACCATCCCTAGAATCATTAGAAATACATTATTATGAAGTGATGAGACATTATGATGAGACATTATGATGAGGTGATGAGACATTATGATGAGGTGATGAGACATGATGAGACATTATGATGAGGTGATGAGACATTATGATGAGATGATGAGGTGATGAGACATTATGATGAGACATTATGATGAGGTGACGAGACATTATGATGAGATGATGAGGTGATGAGACATTATGATGAGACATTATGATGAGGTGACGAGACATTATGATGAGGTGATAAGACATTATGATGAGGTGATGAGACATTATGATGATGTGATGAGACATTGTGATGAGGTGATGAGACATTATGATGAGATGATGAGAAATTGTGATGAGGTGATGAGATGAGGTGAGGAGACATTATGATGAGGTGATGAGACATGGTGATGAGACCTTATGATGAGGTGATGAGACATTGTGATGAGGAGATGAGACATTGTAATGAGGTGATGAGACATTGTAATGAGGTGATGAGACATTGCGATGAGATGAGACATTATGATGATGTGATGAGACATTGTGATGAGGTGATGAGATGATGAGGTGTTGAGACATTATGATGAGGTGATGAGACATTATGATGAGATGATGAGGTGATGATACATTATTATGAGATCATGAGGTGATGAGACATTATGATGAGGTGATGAGACATTATGATGATACATTTTGATGAGGTGATGAGACATCATGATGAGATGATGAGACAGGATGATGAGGTGATGAGATGTGATGAGGTGATGAGACATTGTGATGAGATGTGATGAGATGATGAGACATTATGATGATGTGATTAGTGGATCAATGAGGTGATAAGTGATGTGGGAACATGGGGCTGGGCAAAGCCATTTTATTGACTATAGCTGACACTGGAACTATGGAGCCAGAGAGACAGCAGCATGGAGGCAGCTAATACAAGTCCTAAATTGCACCCTATTTCCTATATAGTGCACACATTTTGACCAGAGCCCCATTGGGAAGTTCACTACATAGAAAATAGTATGTCATTTGGGACACATCGAAGGAGATGCACCCGACTGCTTAATGAGTCAACATGATGATAATTAATGATAGCTAACTGATGCCAGTAGTGGCATGGCATAAATAAATAGATTCAATCTTCATAATGTGAATGCCAAGACGAGGACTGACTCTTCCGGCGGTTCATCATTTTTTTTTTTATATTCTCGAGAAGGTGTCTCGTTGCGTTGTGGGCTAGCTTTATCTGAATTTTAATTGGCTAATGATCAGTCATTATTGCATGGATACGATCAATCACACGGCTGATTTAGCAGGTGGGTAAGATACTGTAACAGAGCAATCAGCTGATTAATCTACATGATCTAACATTACAAAACAGGACAAAATTCTTAGTCTACCAACTATATAAACTGTGAAGAGACACACAAACAAAGGTACCACAACACATGCATATGCATGCATTGTGATATTGTTTTGTAGTGGTATCAAATGTTTGGTATTGTAGATATGTAGTGGTGTAATATTGTTATATAATGTACTGTTTTATATGTGATGTAAGTGCTTTAATGTGTTTGGACCCCAGGAAGAGTAGCTGGTGCCTTGGCAGGAACTAATGGGGATCCATAATAAACCCCAGGAAGAGTAGCTGCTGCCTTGGCAGGAACTAATGGGGATCCATAATAAACCCCAGGAAGAGCAGCTGCTGCCTTGGCAGGAACTAATGAGGATCCATAATAAACCCCAGGAAGAGTAGCTGCTGCCTTGGCAGGAACTAATGGGGATCCATAATAAACCCCAGGAAGAGTAGCTGCTGCCTTGGCAGGAACTAATGGGGATCCATAATAAACCCCAGGAAGAGTAGCTGCTGCCTTGGCAGGAACCAATGGGGATCCATAATAAACCCCAGGAAGAGTAGCTGCTGCCTTGGCAGGAACTAATGGGGATCCATAATAAACCCCAGGAAGAGTAGCTGCTGCCTTGGCAGGAACTAATGGGGATCCATAATAAACCCCAGGAAGAGTAGCTGCTGCCTTGGCAGGAACTAATGGGGATCCATAATAAACCCCAGGAAGAGCAGCTGCTGCCTTGGCAGGAACTAATGAGGATCCATAATAAACCCCAGGAAGAGTAGCTGCTGCCTTGGCAGGAACTAATGGGGATCCATAATAAACCCCAGGAAGAGTAGCTGCTGCCTTGGCAGGAACTAATGGGGATCCATAATAAACCCCAGGAAGAGTAGCTGCTGCCTTGGCAGGAACCAATGGGGATCCATAATAAACCCCAGGAAGAGTAGCTGCTGCCTTGGCAGGAACTAATGGGGATCCATAATAAACCCCAGGAAGAGTAGCTGCTGCCTTGGCAGGAACTAATGGGGATCCATAATAAACCCCAGGAAGAGTAGCTGCTGCCTTGGCAGGAACTAATGGGGATCCATAATAAACCCCAGGAAGAGTAGCTGCTGCCTTGGTAGGAACTAATGGGGATCCATAATAAACCCCAGGAAGAGTAGCTGCTGCCTTGGCAGGAACTAATGGGGATCCATAATAAACCCCAGGAAGAGTAGCTGCTGCCTTGGCAGGAACTAATGGGAATCCATAATAAATATAAATACAAATATAAAAGCAATAAGAAACTAATTTGCTGTTGTTCCCTTCAAAATAACCAGTAATTATATCACAGTAATTATATTACAGTAATTATGTTACAGTAATTATATTACAGTAATTATGTTAAAATAATTATATTACAGTCATTATATTACAGTCATTATGTTACAGTAATTATATTACAGTCATTATATTACAGTCATTATGTTACAGTAATTATATTACAGTAATTATGTTAAAATAATTATATTACAGTCATTATATTACAGAAATTATGTTACAGTAATTATATTACAGTAATTATGTTACAGTAATCATATTTCAGTAATTATGTTCTAATATTCATGTTACAGTAATTATATTACAGTCATTATGTTACAGTAATTATATTACAGTAATTATATTACAGTAATTATGTTCTAATATTCATGTTACAGTCATTATGTTACAGTAATTATATTACAGTAATTATGTTACAGTAATTATATTACAGTAATTATATTACAGTAATTATGTTACAGTAATCATATTACAGTAATTATGTTACAATAATTATATTACAGTAATTATGTTACAGTAATCATATTACAGTAATTATGTTACAATAATTATATTACAGTAATTATGTTCTAATATTCATGTTACAGTAAAAGAGAAATTGAAGTGATCTCTTGCGAGCATCCTGTGCTTGACGGAGAAACAACACATTCATCAAAATGTTTTAGTGAGCCTGTCAGGAGCGCTCAGATGACTCATCAAAATGTTTTAGTGAGCCTGTCAGGAGCGCTCAGATGACTCATCAAAATCCTGAGAGAATCTCCGTTCTATTCTCAGCTAGTTTAACCGGGAACCATGTGAAATGTAGAGATTCTGATGGGAAAACAGAAGTATAGAGATAATCAAAGGGATATAGAGTATAAGTAGGATGAGGCCTGCTTGGATAGGGTACACCTAACGACTGAAAATGTATTGAGGTGAGGTGCTGACTTGCTGCACCCTCGACAACCGCTGTGTTTATTATTATCTGACCCTGCTGTTCATCTATGAACATTTGAACATCTTGGCCATGTTCTGTTATAATCTTCACCCGGCACAGCCAGAAGAGGACTGGCCACCATTCATATAGCCTGGTTCCTCTCTAGGTTTCTTCCTAGGTTCTGGCCTTTCTAGGGAGTTTTTCCTAGCCACCGTGCTTCTACACCTGCATTGCTTGCTGTTTGTGGTTTTAGGCTGGGTTTCTGTACAGCACTTTGAGATATCAGCTGATGTAAGAAGGGCTTTATAAATACACTTGATTTGATTTGATATTGTAATTTTTTTGGGGGGGAGGGGCATTTTGACAGTCTCAGAGAAAATCTTAGACCTTTACTATTCATGTGATCTCAAGATTTCACCATCTGCTATTGGGATGACACAAAATCTGTTTCTAAAATTAACACCAAACTAACTTTCATTTAGAACATGACTCTTTTAGTAGAATTTGAGATGAACGAGTAAAATCTGAAACTATACCGTGCTGTACAAGGCTCTTCAACTGCAGCTCCGACTGTTTTCACTGCGGTGTGTGTGTGTGTGTGTGTGTGTGTGTGTGTGTGTGTGTGTGTGTGTGTGTGTGTGTGTGTGTGTGTGTGTGTGTGTGTGTGTGTGTGTGTGTGTGTGTGTGTGTGTGTGTGTGTGTCACCACCAGACTAGCGTGGGTGTCACCAGAGTCACAGACAGGCCAAGCAGCTGGAGGATAGACAACAACCACTCTCCTTGCTTGCCTGTGATTCGTGGGAATGGATGATTGTGCTGCTTGGGTTGACTCATAACCCGCCCTTCCCCGTGGCTATATCCCCGGGGAAGGGCGGGTTTAGTGTCTTGATGTACTGTAAATATACTCTATCACATCTATAGGCTACATTGAGGTTTTTTAGTTTATAATTTGCCGTTAGTGCGTAGCGTCAGCTTTAGGGCATAACTGCAGTGCGTCAACTGCAAAATAATTTTAGGGCAGAAAAAGTTACCGTCGATCCACTGAGGCAACAAGGACAACGTCGGAGTTGAATTCAATAAGAGAAAAGCTACATAAGGAGAGTATCAAGGCACAAGGCGAGACCCAAATGAAGACACAGGAGGCGGACGGTTGGAGTCTTACAATGTTTATTCATCCAAAAGGAGTAGGGAAGAGAATGGTCGTGGACAGGCAAAAAGGTCAAAACCAGATCAGAGTCCAGGAGGTACAGAGTGGCAGACAGGCTCGTGGTCAAGGAAGGCAGAATGGTCAGGCAGGCGGGTACAGAGTCCAGAAACAGGCAAGATTCAAAACCAAGAGGACTAGGAGAAAGGAGAATAGCAAAAAGCAGGAGAACGGGAAAACCGCCGGTTAACTTGGAAACATACAAGACGAACTGGCACAGAGTGACAGGAAACACAGGGATAAATACACTGGTACAGAGAGACAGGAAACACAGGGATAAATACACTGGCACAGAGAGACAGGAAACACATGGATAAATACACTGGTACAGAGAGACATGAAACACAGGGATAAATACACTGGTACAGAGAGACAGGAAACACAGGGATAAATACACTGGTACAGAGAGACAGGAAACACAGGGATAAATACACTGGTACAGAGAGACAGGAAACACAGGGATAAATACACTGGTACAGAGAGACAGGAAACACAGGGATAAATACACTGGTACAGAGAGACAGGAAACACAGGGATAAATACACTGGTACAGAGAGACAGGAAACACAGGGATAAATACACTGGTACAGAGAGACAGGAAACACAGGGATAAATACACTGGTACAGAGAGACAGGAAACACAGGGATAAATACACTGGTACAGAGAGACAGGAAACACAGGGATAAATACACTGGTACAGAGAGACAGGAAACACAGGGATAAATACCCTGGCACAGAGAGACAGGAAACACAGGGATAAATACACTGGCACAGAGAGACAGGAAACACAGGGATAAATACACTGGCACAGAGAGACAGGAAACACAGGGATAAATACACTGGTACAGAGAGACAGGAAACACAGGGATAAATACACTGGTACAGAGAGACAGGAAACACAGGGATAAATACACTGGCACAGAGAGACAGGAAACACAGGGATAAATACACTGGCACAGAGAGACAGGAAACACAGGGATAAATACACTGGGGAAAATAAGCGACACCTGGAGGGGGTGGAGACAATCACAAGGACAGGTGAAACAGATCAGGGCGTGACGGAGAGAATAAAGAGAAGGGAGGGCCAGAACTGTAATGTTTGGGAAAGATTAGGTGTAGTTAGAGGATGATAGCAGTGCTGGCTATGTTATGTGGTGTAGTAGTTAGAGGATGATAGCAGTGCTGGCTATGTTATGAAGTGGTAAGAGGATGATAGCAGTGCTGGCTATGTTATGAAGTGGTAAGAGGATGATAGCAGTGCTGGCTATGTTATGAAGTGGTAAGAGGATGATAGCAGTGCTGGCTATGTTATGAAGTGGTAAGAGGATGATAGCAGTGCTGGCTATGTTATGAAGTGATAGGAGGATGATAGCAGTGCTGGCTATGTTATGAAGTGGTAAGAGGATGATAGCAGTGCTGGCTATGTTATGAAGTGGTAAGAGGATGATAGCAGTGCTGGCTATGTTAGGAAGTGGTAAGAGGATGATAGCAGTGCTGGCTATGTTATGAAGTGATAGGAGGATGATAGCAGTGCTGGCTATGTTATGAAGTGGTAAGAGGATGATAGCAGTGCTGGCTATGTTATGAAGTGGTAAGAGGATGATAGCAGTGCTGGCTATGTTATGAAGTGATAGGAGGATGATAGCAGTGCTGGCTATGTTATGAAGTGGTAAGAGGACGATAGCAGTGCTGGCTATGTTATGAAGTGGTAAGAGGATGATAGCAGTGCTGGCTATGTTATGTGGCGATGATTGTGATGCGCAATACAAATTTCACAATGCAAATTTGACTGTACTGTTCAGATACAGTGGAGCAAAAAAGTATTTAGTCAGCCACCAATTGTGCAAGTTCTCCCACTTAAAAAGATGAGATAGGCCTGTAATTTTCATCATAGGTACACTTCAACTATGACAGACAAAATGAGAAAAAAAATCCAGAAAATCACATTGTAGCATTTTTTATGAATTTATTTGCAAATTATGGTGGAAAATAAGTATTTGGTCACCTACAAACAAGCAAGATTTCTGGCTCTCACAGACCTGTAACTTCTTCTTTAAGAGGCTCCTCTGTCCTCCACTCGTTACCTGTATTAATGGCACCTGTTTAAACTTATTATCAGTATAAAAGACACCTGTCCACTACCTCAAACAGTCACACTCCAAACTCCACTATGGCCAAGACCCAAGAGCTGTCAAAGGACACCAGAAACAAAATTGTAGACCTGCACCAGGCTGGGAAGACTGAATCTGCAATAGGTAAGCAGCTTGGTTTGAAGAAATCAACTGTGGGAGCAATTATTAGGAAATGGAAGACATACAAGACCACTGATAATCTCCCTCGATCTGGGGCTCCACGCAAGATCTCACGCCGTGGGGTCAAAATGATCACATGAAAGGTGAGCAAAAATCCCAGAACCACATGGGGGGACCTAGTGAATGACCTGCAGAGAGCTGGGACCAAAGTAACAAAGCCTACCATCAGTAACACACTACGCCGCCAGGGACTCAAATCCTGCAGTGCCAGACGTGCTTAAGCCAGTACATGTCCAGGCCCGTCTGAAGTTTGCTAGAGAGCATTTAGATGATCCAGAAGAAGATTGGGAGAATGTCATATGGTCACATGAAACCAAAATATAACTTTTTGGTAAAAACTCAACTTGTTGTGTTTGGAGGACAAAGAATGCTGAGTTGCATCCAGAGAACACCATACCTACTGTGAATTATGGAGGTGGAAACATGCTTTGGGGCTGTTTTTCTGCAAAGGGACCAGGACGACTGATCCGTGTAAAGGAAAGAAGGAATGGGACCATGTATCGTGAGATTTTGAGTGAAAACCTCCTTCCATCAGCAAATGCATTGAAGATGAAACGTGGCTGGGTCTTTCAGCATGACAATGATCCCAAACACACCGCCCGGGTAACGAAGGAGTGGCTTCGTAAGAAGCATTTCAAGGTCCTGGAGTGGCCTAGCCAGTCTCCAGATCTCAACCCCATAGAAAATCTTTGGAGGGAGTTGAAAGTCCGTGTTGCCAAGCAACAGCCCCAAAACATCACTGCTCTAGAGGAGATCTGCATGGAGGAATGGGCCAAAATACCAGCAACAGTGTGTGAAAACCTTGTGAAGACTTACAGAAAACTTTTGACCTCTGTCATTGCCAACAAAGGGTATATAACAAAGTATTGAGATAAACTTTTGTTTTTGACCAAATACTTATTTTCCACCATAATTTGCAAATAAATTAATAAAAAATCCTGCAATAGAAACATAGACCTGTCTGAAAGGCCTGTCTAAAAAGGCCTGTCTAAAAAGGCCTGTCTAAAAGGCCTCTCTCTAAAAAAGACCTGTCTAAAACGCCTGTCTAAAAAGGCCTAAAAAGGCCTGTCTAAAAGGCCTGTCTAAAAGGCCTGTCTAAAAGGCCTGTATGAAAGGCCTGTCTGAAAGGCCTGTCTAAAAAGGCCTGTCTAAAACGCCTGTCTAAAAAGGCCTGTCTAAAAGACCTGTCTAAATGACCTGTCTAAAAGACCTGTCTATAAAGGCCTGTCTAAAAGGCCTGTCTAAAAGACCTGTCTAAAAGGCCTGTCTAAAAGGCCTGTCTAAAAGGCCTGTCTAAAAGGCCTGTCTAAAAGGCCTGTATGAAAGGCCTGTCTGAAAGGCCTGTCTAAAAAGGCCTGTCTAAAAAGGCCTGTCTAAAAGACCTGTCTAAATGACCTGTCTAAAAGACCTGTCTATAAAGGCCTGTCTAAAAGGCCTGTCTAAAAGACCTGTCTAAAAGGCCTGTCTAAAAGGCCTGTCTAAAAGGCCTGTCTAAAAGACCTGTCTAAAAAGGCCTGTCTAAAAAGACCTGTCTAAAAGGCCTGTCTAAAAAGGCCTGTCTAAAAGGCCTGTCTAAAAGGAATGTCTAAAAGGCCTGTCTAAAAGGCCTGTCTAAAAGGCCTGTCTAAAAGGTCTGTCTAAAAGGCCTGTCTAAAAGGCCTGTCTAAAAAGGCCTGTCTAAAAGGCCTGTCTAAAAGACCTGTCTAAAAAGGCCTGTCTAAAAAGACCTGTCTAAAAGGCCTGTCTAAAAAGGCCTGTCTAAAAGGCCTGTCTAAAAGGCCTGTCTAAAAGGCCTGTCTAAAAGGCCTGTCTAAAAGGCCTGTCTATAAAGGCCTGTCTAAAAGGCCTGTCTAAAAGACCTGTCTAAAAAGGCCTGTCTAAAAAGACCTGTCTAAAAGGCCTGTCTAAAAGGCCTGTCTAAAAAGGCCTGTCTAAAAAGGCCTGTCTAAAAGGCCTGTCTAAAAGACCTGTCTAAAAGGCCTGTCTAAAAAGGCCTCTCTCTAAAAAAGGCCTGTCTAAAAGACCTGTCTAAAAGGCCTGTCTAAATGACCTGTCTAAAAGACCTGTCTAAATGACCTGTCTAAAAGGCCTGTCTAAAAAGGCCTGTCTAAAAGGCCTGTCTAAAAAGGCCTCTCTCTAAAAAAGGCCTGTCTAAAAGGCCTGTCTAAAAGGCCTGTCTAAAAAGACCTGTCTAAAAAGGCCTGTCTAAAAAGGCCTGTCTAAAAGGCCTGTCTAAAAGGCCTGTCTAAAAGGCCTGTCTAAAAAGGCCTGTCTAAAAGGACTGTCTGAAAGGCCTGTCTAAAAGGCCTGTCTAAAAAGACCTGTCTAAAAAGGCCTGTCTAAAAAGGCCTGTCTAAAAGGCCTGTCTAAAAGGCCTGTCTAAAAAGGCCTGTCTAAAAGGACTGTCTGAAAGGCCTGTCTAAAAAGGCCTGTCTAAAAAGGCCTGTCTAAAAGACCTGTCTAAAAGACCTGTCTAAAAGGCCTGTCTAAAAGGCCTGTTTAAAAGGCCTGTCTAAAAGGCCTGTCTAAAAGGCCTGTCTAAAAGGCCTGTCTAAAAGACCTGTCTAAAAAGGCCTGTCTAAAAGGCCTGTCTAAAAGACCTGTCTAAAAGGCCTGTCTAAAAAGGCCTCTCTCTAAAAAAGGCCTGTCTAAAAGGCCTGTCTAAAAGGCCTGTCTAAAAAGACCTGTCTAAAAAGGCCTGTCTAAAAGGCCTGTCTAAAAGGCCTGTCTAAATGACCTGTCTAAAAGACCTGTCTAAATGACCTGTCTAAAAGACCTGTCTAAATGACCTGTCTAAAAGGCCTGTCTAAAAGGCCTGTCTAAAAAGGCCTGTCTCTAAAAAAGGCCTGTCTAAAAGGCCTGTCTAAAAAGGCCTAAAAAGGCCTGTCTAAAAGGCCTGTTTAAAAAGGCCTGTCTAAAAAGGCCTGTCTAAAAGGCCTGTCTGAAAGGCCTGTCTAAAAAGGCCTGTCTAAAAGGCCTGTCTAAAATACCTGTCTAAAAGGCCTGTCTATAAAGGCCTGTCTAAAAGGCCTGTCTAAAAGGCCTGTCTAAAAGGCCTGTCTAAAAGGCCTGTCTAAAAGACCTGTCTAAAAAGACCTGTCTAAAAGGCCTGTCTAAAAAGACCTGTCTGAAAGGCCTGTCTAAAAGGCCTGTCTAAAAAGACCTGTCTAAAAAGGCCTGTCTAAAAAGGCCTGTCTAAAAGGCCTGTCTAAAAGGCCTGTCTAAAAGGCCTGTCTAAAAGGCCTGTCTAAAAAGGCCTGTCTAAAAAGGCCTGTCTAAAAAGACCTGTCTAAAAAGGGCTGTCTAAAAAGGCCTGTCTAAAAGGCCTGTCTAAAAGGCCTGTCTAAAAGGCCTGTCTAAAAGGCCTGTCTAAAAAGGCATGTCTAAAAGGCCTGTCTAAAAAGGTCTAAAAAGGCCTGTCTAAAAAGGCCTGTCTAAAAAGGCCTGTCTAAAAAGGCCTAAAAAGGCCTGTCTAAAAAGGCCTGTCTAAAATGGGGTGGTAAGGGTAGGGAACAACACATCTGCCACGCTGATCCTCAACACAGGGGCCCCTCAGGGGTGCGTGCTCAGTCCCTTCCTGTACTCCCTGTTCACTCATGACTGCATGGCCAGGCACGACTCCAACACCATCATTAAGTTTGCCGATGACACAACAGTGGTAGGCCTGATTACCGACAACGGTGAGACATCCTATAGGGAGGAGGTCAGAGACCTGGCCGTGTGGTGCAAGGACAACAGCCTCTCCCTCAACGTGATCAAGACAAAGGAGATGATTGTGGACTACAGGAAAAGGAGGACCGAGCACGCCCCCATTCTCATCGACGGGGCTGTAGTGGAGCAGGTTGAGAGCTTCAAGTTCCTTGGTGTCCACATCACCAACAAACTATCATGGTCCAAGCACAGCAAGACAGTTGTGAAGAGGGAACGACAAAACCTATTCCCCCTCAGAAGACTGAAAATATTTGGCATGGGTCCTCAGATCCTCAAAAAGTTCTACAGCTGCACAATCGAGAGCATCCTGACTGGTTGCATCACTGCCTAGTATGGCAACTTCTTGGCCTCCGACCGCAAGGCATACGGCCCAGTACATCACTGGGGCCAAGCCTCCTGCCATCCAGGACCTCTATACCAGGCGGTGTCAGAGGAAGGCCCTAAAATTGTCAAAGATTCCAGCCACCCTATTCATTGACTGTTCTCTCTGCTACCGCAGGGCAAGCGGTACCGGAGCGCCAAGTCTAGGTCCAAGAGGCTTCTTTACTGCTTCTACCCCCAAGCCATAAGACTCCTGAACAAATAATCAAATGGCTCCCCAGACTATTTGCATTGCTCCATCTTTTACGCTGGTGCTATTCTCTGGTTATTCTCTATGCATAGTTACTTTAACTACCTACATGTACATATTACCTCAATTACCTAGACTAACCGGTGCCCCCCGCACATTGACTCTGTACCGCTACCCCCTGTATGTAGCCTCCACATTGACTCTGTACCGGTACCCCCTGTATATAGCCTCCACATTGACTCTGTACCGGTACCCCCTGTATATAGCCTCAACATTGACTCTGTACCGGTACCCCCTGTATATAGCCTCCACATTGACTCTGTACCGGTACCCCCTGTATATAGCCTCCACATTGACTCTGTACCGGTACCCCCTGTATATAGCCTCCGCATTGACTCTGTACCAGTACCCCCTGTATATAGCCTCCACATTGACTCTGTACCGGTACCCCCTGTATATAGCCTCCACATTGACTCTGTACCGGTACCCCCTGTATGTAGCCTCCACATTGACTCTGTACCGGTACCCCCTGTATATAGCCTCCACATTGACTCTGTACCGGTACCCCCTGTATGTAGCCTCCACATTGACTCTGTACCGGTACCCCCTGTATATAGCCTCCACATTGACTCTGTACCGGTACCCCCTGTATGTAGCCTCCACATTGACTCTGTACCGGTACCCCCTGTATATAGCCTCCACATTGACTCTGTACCGGTACCCCCTGTATATAGCCTCCACATTGACTCTGTACCGGTACCCCCTGTATATATCCTCCACATTGACTCTGTACCGGTACCCCCTGTATATAGCCTCCACATTGACTCTGTACCGGTACCCCCTGTATATAGCCTCCATATTGACTCTGTACCGGTACCCCCTGTATGTAGCCTCCACATTGACCCTGTACCGGTACCCCCTGTATATAGCCTCCATATTGACTCTGTACCGGTACCCCCTGTATATAGCCTTCACATTGACTCTGTACCGGTACCCCTTGTATATAGCCTCCACATTGACTCTGTACCGGTACCCCCTGTATATAGCCTCCATATTGACTCTGTACCGGTACCCCCTGTATATAGCCTCCACATTGACTCTGTACCGGTACCCCCTGTATATAGCCTCCACATTGACTCTGTACCGTAATACCCTGTATATGGCCTCCACATTGACTCTGTACTGGTACCCCCTGTATATAGCCTCCACATTGACTCTGTATCGGTACCCCCTGTATATAGCCTCCACATTGACTCTGTATCGGTACTCCCTGTATATAGCCTCCACATTGACTCTGTACCGGTACCCCCTGTATATAGCCTCCGCATTGACTCTGTACCGGTACCCCCTGTATATAGCCTCCATATTGACTCTGTACCGGTACCCCCTGTATATAGCCTCCACATTGACTCTGTACCGGTACCCCCTGTATAAAGCCTCCACACTGACTCTGTACCGGTACCCCCTGTATATAGCCTCCACATTGACTCTGTACCGGTACCCCCTGTATATAGCCTCCACATTGACTCTGTACCGGTACCCCCTGTATATAGCCTCCACATTGACTCTGTACCGGTACCCCCTGTATATAGCCTCCACATTGACTCTGTACTGTAATACCCTGTATATGGCCTCCACATTGACTCTGTACTGGTACCCCCTGTATATAGCCTCCACATTGACTCTGTATCGGTACCCCCTGTATATAGCCTCCACATTGACTCTGTATCGGTACTCCCTGTATATAGCCTCCATATTGACTCTGTACCGGTACCCCCTGTATATAGCCTCCACATTGACTCTGTACCGGTACCCCCTGTATATAGCCTCCACATTGACTCTGTACCGTAATACCCTGTATATGGCCTCCACATTGACTCTGTACTGGTACCCCCTGTATATAGCCTCCACATTGACTCTGTATCGGTACCCCCTGTATATAGCCTCCACATTGACTCTGTATCGGTACTCCCTGTATATAGCCTCCACATTGACTCTGTACCGGTACCCCCTGTATATAGCCTCCGCATTGACTCTGTACCGGTACCCCCTGTATATAGCCTCCATATTGACTCTGTACCGGTACCCCCTGTATATAGCCTCCACATTGACTCTGTACCGGTACCCCCTGTATAAAGCCTCCACACTGACTCTGTACCGGTACCCCCTGTATATAGCCTCCACATTGACTCTGTACCGGTACCCCCTGTATATAGCCTCCACATTGACTCTGTACCGGTACCCCCTGTATATAGCCTCCACATTGACTCTGTACCGGTACCCCCTGTATATAGCCTCCACATTGACTCTGTACTGTAATACCCTGTATATGGCCTCCACATTGACTCTGTACTGGTACCCCCTGTATATAGCCTCCACATTGACTCTGTATCGGTACCCCCTGTATATAGCCTCCACATTGACTCTGTATCGGTACTCCCTGTATATAGCCTCCACATTGACTCTGTACCGGTACCCCCTGTATATAGCCTCCGCATTGACTCTGTACCGGTACCCCCTGTATATAGCCTCCATATTGACTCTGTACCTGTACCCCCTGTATATAGCCTCCACATTGACTCTGTACCGGTACCCCCTGTATAAAGCCTCCACATTGACTCTGTACCGGTACCCCCTGTATGTAGCCTCCACATTGACTCTGTACCGGTACCCCCTGTATATAGCCTCCACATTGACTCTGTACCGGTACCCCCTGTATATAGCCTCCACATTGACTCTGTACTGTAATACCCTGTATATAGCCTCCACATTGACTCTGTACCGTAACACCCTGTATATAGCCTCCACATTGACTCTGTACCGGTACCCCCTGTATATAGCCTCCACATTGACTCTGTACTGTAATACCCTGTATGTAGCCTCGCTATTGTTATTTTACTGCTGCTGTTTAATTATATGTTATTTTTATTTGTTATTTTTACTTTTTTTTCTTAAATCTGCATTGTTGGTTAAAGGGCTTGTAACTAAACATTTCACTGTTGTATGTGGTGCATGTGACAAATAAAAATTGATTTGATTCCTTTGGAGAATCAAGGTACAAGTTGCAGTAACATTAAGTTGTGGCAACACTTTATATTAAGTTGTGTCAACACTTTATATTAAGTTGTGTCAACACTTTATATTAAGATGTGGCAACACTTTATATTAAGTTGTGGCAACACTTTATATTAAGTTGTGGTAACACTATATATTAAGTTGTGGTAACACTTTATATTAAGATGTGGCAACACTTTATATTAAGTTGTTGTAACAATTTGTATTAAGTTGTGGTAACACTTTATATTAAGTTGTATCAACACTTTATATTAAGTTGTGTCAACACTTTATATTAAGTTGTGGCAACACATTTTATTAAGTTGTGTCAACACTTTATATTAAGATGTGGCAACACTTTATATTAAGTTGTGGCAACACTTTATATTAAGTTGTGGCAACACTTTATATTAAGTTGTGTCAACACTTTTTATTAAGATGTGGCAACACTTTATATTAAGTTGTGGCAACACTTTATATTAAGTTGTGTCAACACTTTATATTAAGATGTGGCAACACTTTATATTAAGTTGTGGTAACACTATATATTAAGTTGTGGTAACACTTTATATTAAGATGTGGCAACACTTTATATTAAGTTGTTGTAACAATTTGTATTAAGTTGTTGTAACACTTTATATTAAGTTGTGGTAACACTTTATATTAAGTTGTGGTAACACTTTATATTAAGTTGTGTCAACACTTTTTATTAAGATGTGGTAACACTTTATATTAAGTTGTGGCAACACTTTATATTAAGTTGTGGTAACACTTTATATTAAGTTGTGGCAACACTTTATATTAAGTTGTGTCAACACTTTATATTAAGATGTGGCAACACTTTATATTAAGTTGTGGTAACACTATATATTAAGTTGTGGTAACACTTTATATTAAGTTGTGGTAACACTTTATATTAAGTTGTGGTAACACTTTATATTAAGGGATCTATTCAATCTGCATTGTGGAAGTTTAGCTTTACAGTGTAATTGAAATTTAACGTCGATATTTCTGCTTTAGCAGTCACTGTAAACACTGCATATTACTATAGCGGAATCTGTAATCCTTCAGTTTTACAGACTGAATAGAGCCATAAATATATTACGTTCCTGTTATACCTGTGGATTAACCCTATAATTACTACAGCTCCTGTTATACCTGTGGATTAACCCTGTAATTACTACAGCTCCTGTTATACCTGTGGATTAACCCTGTAATTACTACAGCTCCTGTTATACCTGTGGATTAACCCTGTAATTACTACAGCTCCTGTTATACCTGTGGATTAACCCTGTAATTACTACAGCTCCTGTTATACCTGTGGATTAACCCTATAATTACTACAGCTCCTGTTATACCTGTGGTTTAACCCTATAATTACTACAGCTCCTGTTATACCTGTGGTTTAACCCTATATTTACTACAGCTCCTGTTATACCTGTGGATTAACCCTATATTTACTACAGCTCCTGTTATACCTGTGGATTAACCCTATAATTACTACAGCTCCTGTTATACCTGTGGATTAACCCTATAATTACTACAGCTCCTGTTATACCTGTGGATTAACCCTGTAATTACTACAGCTCCTGTTATACCTGTGGATTAACCCTGTAATTACTACAGCTCCTGTTATACCTGTGGATTAACCCTATAATTACTACAGCTCCTGTTATACCTGTGGATTAACCCTATAATTACTACAGCTCCTGTTATACCTGTGGATTAACCCTGTAATTACTACAGCTCCTGTTATACCTGTGGATTAACCCTGTAATTACTACAGCTCCTGTTATACCTGTGGTTTAACCTGTAATTACTACAGCTCCTGTTATACCTGTGGATTAACCCTGTAATTACTACAGCTCCTGTTATACCTGTGGATTAACCCTGTAATTACTACAGCTCCTGTTATACCTGTGGATTAACCCTATAATTACTACAGTTCCTGTTATACCTGTGGATTAACCCTGTAATTACTACAGCTCCTGTTATACCTGTGGATTAACCCTGTAATTACTACAGCTCCTGTTATACCTGTGGATTAACCCTATAATTACTACAGCTCCTGTTATACCTGTGGATTAACCCTATAATTACTACAGCTCCTGTTATACCTGTGGATTAACCCTGTAATTACTACAGCTCCTGTTATACCTGTGGATTAACCCTGTAATTACTACAGCTCCTGTTATACCTGTGGATTAACCCTATAATTACTACAGCTCCTGTTATACCTGTGGATTAATCCTGTAATTACTACAGCTCCTGTTATACCTGTGGATTAACCCTATAATTACTACAGCTCCTGTTATACCTGTGGATTAACCCTATAATTACTACAGCTCCTGTTATACCTGTGGATTAACCCTGTAATTACTACAGCTCCTGTTATACCTGTGGATTAACCCTATAATTACTACAGCTCCTGTTATACCTGTGGATTAACCCTGTAATTACTACAGCTCCTGTTATACCTGTGGATTAACCCTGTAATTACTACAGCTCCTGTTATACCTGTGGATTAACCCTATAATTACTACAGCTCCTGTTATACCTGTGGATTAACCCTATAATTACTACAGCTCCTGTTATACCTGTGGATTAACCCTGTAATTACTACAGCTCCTGTTATACCTGTGGATTAACCCTGTAATTACTACAGCTCCTGTTATACCTGTGGATTAACCCTATAATTACTACAGCTCCTGTTATACCTGCGGATTAACCCTATAATTACTACAGCTCCTGTTATACCTGTGGATTAACCCTATAATTACTACAGCTCCTGTTATACCTGTGGATTAACCCTGTAATTACTACAGCTCCTGTTATACCTGTGGATTAATCCTATAATTACTACAGCTCCTGTTATACCTGTGGATTAACCCTATAATTACTACAGCTCCTGTTATACCTGTGGATTAACCCTGTAATTACTACAGCTCCTGTTATACCTGTGGATTAACCCTATAATTACTACAGCTCCTGTTATACCTGTGGATTAACCCTGTAATTACTACAGCTCCTGTTATACCTGTGGATTAACCCTATAATTACTACAGCTCCTGTTATACCTGTGGATTAATCCTATAATTACTACAGCTCCTGTTATACCTGTGGATTAACCCTGTAATTAGTACAGCTCCTGTTATACCTGTGGATTAACCCTGTAATTACTACAGCTCCTGTTATACCTGTGGATTAACCCTATAATTACTACAGCTCCTGTTATACCTGTGGATTAACCCTGTAATTACTACAGCTCCTGTTATACCTGTGGATTAACCCTGTAATTACTACAGCTCCTGTTATACCTGTGGATTAACCCTATAATTACTACAGCTCCTGTTATACCTGTGGATTAACCCTATAATTACTACAGCTCCTGTTATACCTGTGGATTAACCCTATATTTACTACAGCTCCTGTTATACCTGTGGATTAACCCTGTAATTACTACAGCTCCTGTTATACCTGCGGATTAACCCTGTAATTACTACAGCTCCTGTTATACCTGTGGATTAACCCTATAATTACTACAGCTCCTGTTATACCTGTGGATTAACCCTATAATTACTACAGCTCCTGTTATACCTGTGGATTAACCCTATAATTACTACAGCTCCTGTTATACCTGTGGATTAACCCTATAATTACTACAGCTCCTGTTATACCTGTGGATTAACCCTGTAATTACTACAGCTCCTGTTATACCTGTGGATTAACCCTGTAATTACTACAGCTCCTGTTATACCTGTACAGCTTTTTCAAAATGTCACTATCAATATTTTCTTACATTGTTTTATTGAGCAGGAGAGGAGCCAGCTACTCTGTTTCCCGGACACTAGCCAGCTACCTCTTTAGCTAAAGCTATCAGGCTAATTTAGGGTTTGACACAAACCAGAGTCCCTTCACCGATGGTTACCATTTCTCCCGGGCTAATAGAAGCCCATTCTTCATCCTGCAGAGGTGCATTTATGTAAAGGAAACTTGAAGCCATCACTTAATGGTGGTAAACATACATGCTGATGGATGCAGTGTTTAGACTAGCTAGTTAAGACCAAAACCACACACACACACACACACACACACACACACACACACACACACACACATACAACACACACATACACACACACACACACACATTTGATTTTAAACAGCAGAATATATAGTTATAAATGAGCCCTCATGTCAGATGTCTTCTGGGGAGATAAAAAAAATAAACATCGGACGAAGGAGATAGTTGCCGTGGTAACCGTTATAAATTAAATCTCTCAAATGAGAGAGAGGTAGTGGGGGGGGGGGGGGGGGGGGGGTTGACGATAAAAACAAACAACTGAACATCGTTGCTCTGCTTGTTTCCCTCTAGAAGGTATAAATGAATGATGGTCCGGCCAAGATTTAACATTAAAGCCTTCGGCAGTGTATAAAGATTCAGAGAGAGACGAATGGAGAAAACACATTCTCTGAGACCTCAAGGTTTCAGGCTTAATAACTGGGGGGCTAGATGCTTTTTGGCTGAACACCCCGGGCACGAGATGGTTGGAGTTGTCAACAATGTAGCATGACAGAAATATGATGGCAAGTTTTTGAACTTTTTTTTGTGAAGATATATAGAGCGATCTGTGCATTGGAACAACAGCATATAATACACCTATATCACTTTTACATTTCAAAAACCGATTGACCCCTTTGCTGCCTCTGTTAAAAACAGACAGTTGGCCTAGTGGATAGAGCGTTGGGCCAGTAACCAGCAGGTAACCTAGTGGTTAGAGCGTTGGGCCAGTAACCAGCAGGTAACCTAGTGGTTAGAGCGTTGGGCCAGTAACCAGCAGGTAACCTAGTGGATAGAGCGTTGGGCCAGTAACCAGCAGGTAACCTAGTGGTTAGAGCGTTGGGCCAGTAACCAGCAGGTAACCTAGTGGTTAGAGCGTTGGGCCAGTAACCAGCAGGTAACCTAGTGGTTAGAGCGTTGGGCCAGTAACCAGCAGGTAGCCTAGTGGATAGAGCGTTGGGCCAGTAACCAGCAGGTAGCCTAGTGGTTAGAGTGTTAGACTAGTAACCAGCAGGTAGCCTAGTGGAGAGAGTGTTGGACTAGTAACCAGCAGGTGGCCTAGTGGTTAGAGTGTTGGACTAGTAACCAGCAGGTAGCCTAGTGGTTAGAGCGTTGGGCTAGTAACCAGCAGGTAGCCTAGTGGTTAGAGTGTTGGACTAGTAACCAGCAGGTAGCCTAGTGGTTAGAGTGTTGGACTAGTAACCAGCAGGTAGCCTAGTGGTTAGCGTGTTGGACTAGTAACCAGCAGGTAGCCTAGTGGTTAGCGTGTTGGACTAGTAACCAGCAGGTAGGCTAGTGGTTAGCGTGTTGGACTAGTAACCAGCAGGTAGCCTAGTGGTTAGAGGGTTGGGCCAGAAACCAGCAGGTGGCCTAGTGGTTAGAGTGTTGGACTAGTAACCAGCAGGTAGCCTAGTGGTTAGAGTGTTGAACTAGTAATCAGCAGGTAGTCTAGTGGTTAGAGTGTTGGACTAGTAACCAGCAGGTAGCCTAGTGGTTAGAGTGTTGGACTAGTAACCAGCAGGTAGCCTAGTGGTTAGAGTGTTGGACTAGTAACCAGCAGGTAGCCTAGTGGTTAGAGTGTTAGACTAGTAACCAGCAGGTAGCCTAGTGGATAGAGTGTTGGACTAGTAACCAGCAGGTAGCCTAGTGGTTAGAGTGTTGGACTAGTAACCAGCAGGTAGCCTAGTGGTTAGCGTGTTGGACTAGTAACCAGCAGGTAGCCTAGTGGATAGAGTGTTGGACTAGTAACCAGCAGGTAGCCTAGTGGTTAGAGTGTTGGACTAGTAACCAGCAGGTAGCCTAGTGGTTAGCGTGTTGGACTAGTAACCAGCAGGTAGCCTAGTGGTTAGCGTGTTGGACTAGTAACCAGCAGGTAGCCTAGTGGTTAGAGGGTTGGGCCAGAAACCAGCAGGTGGCCTAGTGGTTAGAGTGTTGGACTAGTAACCAGCAGGTAGCCTAGTGGATAGAGCGTTGGGCCAGTAACCAGCAGGTAGTCTAGTGGATAGAGCGTTGGGCCAGTAACCAGCAGGTAACCTAGTGGTTAGAGCGGTGGGCCAGTAACCAGCAGGTAACCTAGTGGATAGAGCGTTGGGCCAGTAACCAGCAGGTAACCTAGTGGTTAGAGCGTTGGGCCAGTAACCAGCAGGTAACCTAGTGGTTAGAGCTTTGGGCCAGTAACCAGCAGGTAGCCTAGTGGATAGAGCGTTGGGCCAGTAACCAGCAGGTAGCCTAGTGGTTAGAGTGTTAGACTAGTAACCAGCAGGTAGCCTAGTGGATAGAGTGTTGGACTAGTAACCAGCAGGTAGCCTAGTGGATAGAGTGTTGGCCTAGTAATCAGCAGGTAGCCTAGTGGATAGAGTGTTGGACTAGTAACCAGCAGGTAGCCTAGTGGTTAGAGTGTTGGACTAGTAACCAGCAGGTAGCCTAGTTGTTAGCGTGTTGGACTAGTAACCAGCAGGTAGCCTAGTGGTTAGCGTGTTGGACTAGTAACCAGCAGGTAGCCTAGTGGTTAGCGTGTTGGACGAGTAACCAGCAGGTAGCCTAGTGGATAGAGTGTTGGGCTAGTAACCAGCAGGTAGCCTAGTGGTTAGAGTGTTGGGCTAGTAACCAGCAGGTGGCCTAGTGGTTAGAGTGTTGGACTAGTAACCAGCAGGTAGCCTAGTGGTTAGAGCGTTGGGCTAGTAACCAGCAGGTAGCCTAGTGGATAGAGCGTTGGGCCAGTAACCAGCAGGTAGTCTAGTGGATAGAGCGTTGGGCCAGTAACCAGCAGGTAACCTAGTGGTTAGAGCGGTGGGCCAGTAACCAGCAGGTAACCTAGTGGATAGAGCGTTGGGCCACTAACCAGCAGGTAACCTAGTGGTTAGAGCGTTGGGCCAGTAACCAGCAGGTAACCTAGTGGTTAGAGCTTTGGGCCAGTAACCAGCAGGTAGCCTAGTGGATAGAGCGTTGGGCCAGTAACCAGCAGGTAGCCTAGTGGTTAGAGTGTTAGACTAGTAACCAGCAGGTAGCCTAGTGGATAGATTGTTGGACTAGTAACCAGCAGGTAGCCTAGTGGATAGAGTGTTGGCCTAGTAATCAGCAGGTAGCCTAGTGGATAGAGTGTTGGACTAGTAACCAGCAGGTAGCCTAGTGGTTAGAGTGTTGGACTAGTAACCAGCAGGTAGCCTAGTTGTTAGCGTGTTGGACTAGTAACCAGCAGGTAGCCTAGTGGTTAGCGTGTTGGACTAGTAACCAGCAGGTAGCCTAGTGGTTAGCGTGTTGGACGAGTAACCAGCAGGTAGCCTAGTGGATAGAGTGTTGGGCTAGTAACCAGCAGGTAGCCTAGTGGTTAGAGTGTTGGGCTAGTAACCAGCAGGTGGCCTAGTGGTTAGAGTGTTGGACTAGTAACCAGCAGGTAGCCTAGTGGTTAGAGCGTTGGGCTAGTAACCAGCAGGTAGCCTAGTGGTTAGAGTGTTGGACTAGTAACCAGCAGGTAGCCTAGTGGTTAGAGTGTTGGACTAGTAACCAGCAGGTAGCCTAGTGGTTAGAGTGTTAGACTAGTAACCAGCAGGTAGCCTAGTGGATAGAGTGTTGGACTAGTGACCAGCAGGTAGCCTAGTGGTTAGAGTGTTGGACTAGTAACCAGCAGGTAGCCTAGTGGTTAGCGTGTTGGACTAGTAACCAGCAGATAGCCTAGTGGTTAGTGTGTTGGACTAGTAACCAGCAGGTAGGCTAGTGGTTAGCGTGTTGGACTAGTAACCAGCAGGTAGCCTAGTGGTTAGAGGGTTGGGCCAGAAACCAGCAGGTGGCCTAGTGGTTAGAGTGTTGGACTAGTAACCAGCAGGTAGCCTAGTGGTTAGAGTGTTGAACTAGTAATCAGCAGGTAGTCTAGTGGTTAGAGTGTTGGACTAGTAACCAGCATGTATCCTAGTGGTTAGAGTGTTGGACTAGTAACCAGCAGGTAGCCTAGTGTTTAGAGTGTTGGACTAGTAACCAGCAGGTAGCCTAGTTGTTAGAGTGTTAGACTAGTAACCAGCAGGTAGCCTAGTGGATAGAGTGTTGGACTAGTAACCAGCAGGTAGCCTAGTGGTTAGAGTGTTGGACTAGTAACCAGCAGGTAGCCTAGTGGTTAGCGTGTTGGACTAGTAACCAGCAGGTAGCCTAGTGGTTAGCGTGTTGGACTAGTAACCAGCAGGTAGGCTAGTGGTTAGCGTGTTGGACTAGTAACCAGCAGGTAGCCTAGTGGTTAGAGGGTTGGGCCAGAAACCAGCAGGTGGCCTAGGGGTTAGAGTGTTGGACTAGTAACCAGCAGGTAGCCTAGTGGTTAGAGTGTTGAACTAGTAATCAGCAGGTAGCCTAGTGGTTAGAGTGTTGGACTAGTAACCAGCAGGTAGCCTAGTGGTTAGAGGGTTGGGCCAGAAACCAGCAGGTGGCCTAGTGGTTAGAGTGTTGGACTAGTAACCAGCAGGTAGCCTAGTGGTTAGAGTGTTGAACTAGTAATCAGCAGGTAGTCTAGTGGTTAGAGTGTTGGACTAGTAACCAGCATGTATCCTAGTGGTTAGAGTGTTGGACTAGTAACCAGCAGGTAGCCTAGTGTTTAGAGTGTTGGACTAGTAACCAGCAGGTAGCCTAGTTGTTAGAGTGTTAGATTAGTAACCAGCAGGTAGCCTAGTGGATAGAGTGTTGGACTAGTAACCAGCAGGTAGCCTAGTGGTTAGAGTGTTGGACTAGTAACCAGCAGGTAGCCTAGTGGTTAGCGTGTTGGACTAGTAACCAGCAGGTAGCCTAGTGGTTAGCGTGTTGGACTAGTAACCAGCAGGTAGGCTAGTGGTTAGCGTGTTGGACTAGTAACCAGCAGGTAGCCTAGTGGTTAGAGGGTTGGGCCAGAAACCAGCAGGTGGCCTAGTGGTTAGAGTGTTGGACTAGTAACCAGCAGGTAGCCTAGTGGTTAGAGTGTTGAACTAGTAATCAGCAGGTAGCCTAGTGGTTAGAGTGTTGGACTAGTAACCAGCAGGTAGCCTAGTGGTTAGAGTGTTAGACTAGTAACCAGCAGGTAGCCTAGTGGATAGAGTGTTGGACTAGTAACCAGCAGGTAGCCTAGTGGTTAGAGTGTTGGACTAGTAACCAGCAGGTAGCCTAGTGGTTAGCGTGTTGGACTAGTAACCAGCAGGTAGCCTAGTGGATAGAGTGTTGGACTAGTAACCAGCAGGTAGCCTAGTGGTTAGAGTGTTGGACTAGTAACCAGCAGGTAGCCTAGTGGTTAGCGTGTTGGACTAGTAACCAGCAGGTAGCCTAGTGGTTAGCGTGTTGGACTAGTAACCAGCAGGTAGCCTAGTGGATAGAGTGTTGGACTAGTAACCAGCAGGTAGCCTAGTGGTTAGCGTGTTGGACTAGTAACCAGCAGGTAGCCTAGTGGTTAGAGTGTTGGACTAGTAACCAGCAGGTAGCCTAGTGGTTAGCGTGTTGGACTAGTAACCAGCAGGTAGCCTAGTGGATAGAGTGTTGGACTAGTAACCAGCAGGTAGCCTAGTGGTTAGCGTGTTGGACTAGTAACCAGCAGGTAGCCTAGTGGTTAGAGGGTTGGGCCAGAAACCAGCAGGTAGTCTAGTGGATAGAGCGTTGGGCCAGTAACCAGCAGGTAACCTAGTGGTTAGAGCGTTGGGCCAGTAACCAGCAGGTAACCTAGTGGATAGAGCGTTGGGCCAGTAACCAGCAGGTAACCTAGTGGTTAGAGCGTTGGGCCAGTAACCAGCAGGTAACCTAGTGGTTAGAGCTTTGGGCCAGTAACCAGCAGGTAGCCTAGTGGATAGAGCGTTGGGCCAGTAACCAGCAGGTAGCCTAGTGGTTAGAGTGTTAGACTAGTAACCAGCAGGTAGCCTAGTGGATAGAGTGTTGGACTAGTAACCAGCAGGTAGCCTAGTGGATAGAGTGTTGGACAAGTAACCAGCAGGTAGCCTAGTGGTTAGAGTGTTGGACTAGTAACCAGCAGGTAGCCTAGTTGTTAGCGTGTTGGACTAGTAACCAGCAGGTAGCCTAGTGGTTAGCGTGTTGGACTAGTAACCAGCAGGTAGCCTAGTGGTTAGCGTGTTGGACTAGTAACCAGCAGGTAGCCTAGTGGATAGAGTGTTGGACTAGTAACCAGCAGGTAGCCTAGTGGTTAGAGTGTTGGACTAGTAACCAGCAGGTAGCCTAGTGGTTAGAGTGTTGGGCTAGTAACCAGCAGGTAGCCTAGTGGTTAGAGTGTTGGGCTAGTAACCAGCAGGTGGCCTAGTGGTTAGAGTGTTGGACTAGTAACCAGCAGGTAGCCTAGTGGTTAGAGCGTTGGGCTAGTAACCAGCAGGTAGCCTAGTGGTTAGAGTGTTGGACTAGTAACCAGCAGGTAGCCTAGTGGTTAGAGTGTTGGACTAGTAACCAGCAGGTAGCCTAATGGTTAGAGTGTTAGACTAGTAACCAGCAGGTAGCCTAGTGGATAGAGTGTTGGACTAGTAACCAGCAGGTAGCCTAGTGGTTAGCGTGTTGGACTAGTAACCAGCAGATAGCCTAGTGGTTAGTGTGTTGGACTAGTAACCAGCAGGTAGGCTAGTGGTTAGCGTGTTGGACTAGTAACCAGCAGGTAGCCTAGTGGTTAGAGGGTTGGGCCAGAAACCAGCAGGTGGCCTAGTGGTTAGAGTGTTGGACTAGTAACCAGCAGGTAGCCTAGTGGTTAGAGTGTTGAACTAGTAATCAGCAGGTAGTCTAGTGGTTAGAGTGTTGGACTAGTAACCAGCATGTATCCTAGTGGTTAGAGTGTTGGACTAGTAACCAGCAGGTAGCCTAGTGTTTAGAGTGTTGGACTAGTAACCAGCAGGTAGCCTAGTTGTTAGAGTGTTAGACTAGTAACCAGCAGGTAGCCTAGTGGATAGAGTGTTGGACTAGTAACCAGCAGGTAGCCTAGTGGTTAGAGTGTTGGACTAGTAACCAGCAGGTAGCCTAGTGGTTAGCGTGTTGGACTAGTAACCAGCAGGTAGCCTAGTGGTTAGCGTGTTGGACTAGTAACCAGCAGGTAGTCTAGTGGTTAGCGTGTTGGACTAGTAACCAGCAGGTAGCCTAGTGGTTAGAGGGTTGGGCCAGAAACCAGCAGGTGGCCTAGTGGTTAGAGTGTTGGACTAGTAACCAGCAGGTAGCCTAGTGGTTAGAGTGTTGAACTAGTAATAAGCAGGTAGTCTAGTGGTTAGAGTCTTGGACTAGTAACCAGCAGGTAGCCTAGTGGATAGAGCATTGGACTATTAACCAGCAGGTAGCCTAGTGGTTAGAGTGTTGTACTAGTAACCAGCAGGTAGCTTAGTGGTTAGAGCATTGGGCCAGTAACTGAAAGGTTGCTGGATCAAATCCCCGAGCTGACAAGGTAGCTGAACACCCCGGGCACGAGATGGTTGGAGTTGTCAACAATGTAGCATGACAGAAATATGATGGCAAGTTTTTGAACTTTTTTTTGTGAAGATATATAGAGTGATCTGTGCATTGGAACAACAGCATATAATACACCTATATAACTTTTGCATTTCAAAAAACGATTGACCACTGCCCCACATGCTGCCTCTGTTAAAAACAGACAGTTGGCCTAGTGGTTAGAGTGTTGGACTAGTAACCAGCAGGTAGCCTAGTGGTTAGAGTGTTGGACTAGTAACCAGCAGGTAGCCTAATGGTTAGAGCTTTGGACTAGTAACCAGCAGGTAGCGTAGTGGTTAGAGTGTTGGACTAGTAACCAGCAGGTAGCCTAGTGGATAGAGCGTTGGACTAGTAACCAGCAGGTAGCCTAGTGGTTAGAGTGTTGTACTAGTAACCAGCAGGTAGCCTAGTGGTTAGAGTGTTGTACTAGTAACCAGCAGGTAGCTTAGTGGTTAGAGCATTGGGCCAGTAACTGAAAGGTTGCTGGATCAAATCCCCGAGCTGACAAGGTAAAAATCTGTCGTTCTGAACAAGGCAGTTAACCCACTGTTCCCCGGTAGGCCGTCATTGTAAATAAGAATTTGTTCTTAACTGACTTGCCTAGTTATATAAAGACTATTTGGAATGAGCAGCCAGCTCACAAACAAACGATTGCACCCTATTTCTACAATTTCTATTCTTAAAAATTTGATTTTAAATCTGCTAACCCTACTGCTAACCTTATGCCTAACCATAACATAACATTTTGACCAAAAGCACAAATTAGTCAAATATAATTTTTTAGAAAGACTTGAAATTGGCATGGGAGCTAACGAGCTAACGAGCTACCAGCTAGCTATAGCTGCTTATCAAAGGTTTCATTTACCCCCCCCCACAAAAAAAAATAAATAATCACCCACACTATTTCTAAATGTATCTCAAAATTACTGTAGCTTGTTAATTCATTTGATCATACTTTGTGTGATACACCCGGTTTTATGCTGTTTTTGCCCACACAACATGTCGCCCTGTTGCCTAGCTACAGTAGAACCAGATGAACAACATGAGTGGGGGGGGGGGGGGGGGGGGCAGAATTGGCCAGCTACTGTCGAGCTTTTTTTGTCCTACCTGTTCCACAATGAGAAGGTTCTACCTAGGATGTCCCTCTTGTAGGATATGGTGGTCTGGTTGATAAGGTCCCAGCCTCCCATTATCAGGTCCCAGCCCCCCATGACAGTTATGACGATTTATTTACAAGTTAATTACTATTTTATTTTTGAAAGCATTTAAAACATCATCTATGAATTATATACTGTAATATATATATATATGTATACCAATATATTTACCAATCAGTAAGTGTGGCGCTGCCCCTGTCTCAGCGACGGACAGAAATAGTGCGTAGAACAGCCCTTAAGCTCCAGACAAGTGTAAATAAGTTTGCCTTATCCAATCCCATGGCCTTTGTCTAAAGGGCAAATGTTATTTTTCCTGCGAGAGAACGGTTTACATTAGAGCACATGTCATAATGTTCCGTTATTCGTTCTCTAGTATCTTAGAGTGACTCCAGAGAAACATGTTGAGTCGGGGGATTCTTTTCAGGTGAAAAATTATTTAATTTTATATATTATTATTATTATTATTTTATATAATATTTTATATTTTTATATTTTATGCAGATATTTACAACTTTCCATGTTCACGTATTAAATAATTATAAACATCCTTAGATTTCTCCTACTATTTATGTCATATTAAGAACTGCATGTTTACGAAAGGACAACAGTGATTTCATCCCTCACATTCAGTCTGATGAGAAATGATTATAGTAAGGGAAACCATATTTCAAACAGTGAAGCACCGACATGGACAGAACGGCTTAAAGTCATGTGTCATGAGATTCTACATCTAGATATATGTGTGTGTGTGTGTGTGTGTGTGTGTGTGTGTGTGTGTGTGTGTGTGTGTGTGTGTGTGTGTGTGTCACAAACTGTAAGCCACTCAAATATTCAGAGTGTTTGATAGTCAGGATTGCAGGTGTGATTGCAGTGTACAGTACAGTGAAAGTCTTAGGATCCTAGCTCCGACATGCTAAAGAGAGTAGAAACCTGTAATGTTTTATCGGGGCTCAAGGTGAGACGCCATCTTAACCATCTTATCGTCTGCTAAATAAATAACATGTAACATAAACATGTAAATGTAAAACATTTCTGTGAGATACGCACATCCAGACGGTTCCATTCTATACATGATATGTTTCCTGGTTTGAACCTGGCGCAGCTACCTCTCCTCTCCCAGCCATGAGTCCGATTCTTATTGATGAGGTGTGTGTTATTTCTGCCTGGATGCTAAGCCACGCTATCTGCAAGACCCGTGGCAGTGAGGACTGCTGACGCGGGACCACGGTGAAGGTAAAGGCTATACGGGAATCCTCTGGATTCTATCTGAACAGGGTGGGATTTATACAAGCAGACCCGTGCCAAAACAAATACTAATAATATATAAATATATATATAGTATATATAGAATATAGTATATATAGGGATTTATTTCAATTGCATTTCTTTTTTAAAAAACATGACGGTATTTCAACAATAGACGACCACAACAGAAAATACATATCTTTAATAAAATATACTTTCAAAGTGGTGAAAGAACACAATGGAGGATATTTATTTCACCACACCATGATTACTAAAATATAAATCACCTCGTTTAACTAGAAATAAAATGAGAAAATAAGCTGCGGCGTATTTGATGAGATAAAATAGTTTAGTGCAAGAAGGGTCCTGGTGGCTATTTGCTTAAGTATTTCCTTAACTATTTAGCAGTTTTATGACTTGGGGGGTTAGAAGCTGTTCAGGGGTCCTGTTGGTTCCAGACTTGGTGCATCGGTACCGCTTGCCGTACGCTACCAGAGAGAACAATGCATAACTTGGGTGGCTGAAGTCTGACAATTCGTAGGGCCTTCCTCTGACACCGCCTGGTATAGAAGTCCTGGATGGCAGGGATCTGGGCGCCAGTGATGTACTGGGCAGTCCTTACTACACTCTGTAGCGCCTTGCGGTCGGATGCCAAGCTGTTGCCATACCAAATGGTGATGCAGGCCAGGTCTCTGACCTCCTCCCTATAGGCTGTCTCATCGTTGTCAGTGATCAGGTACCACTGTTGAGTCATCAGCAAATTGAATGATGGTGTAGAAGTCGTGCTTGGCCACGAAGTCGTGGGTGAACAGGGAGTACAGGAGGGGACTGAGCATGCACCCCTGAGGGGCCCTCGTGTTGAGGATCAGCATGGCAGATGTGTTGTTGCCTACCCTTACCACCTGGGGGCGACCCGTCAGGAAGTCCAGGATACAATTGCAGATGGAGGTGTCCAGACCCTGGGTCCTTAGCTTAGTGATGAGCTTTGTGAGCATTATGGTGTGGAATGCTGAGCTGTAATCGATGAACAGCATTCTCACTTAGGCGTTCCTCTTGTCCAGGTGGGAAAGTGCAGTGTGGAGTGCAATAGAGATTGCATCATCTTTGGATCTGTTAGGGCGGTATGCAAATTGGAGTGGGTCTAGGGTTTCTGGGATAATGGTGTTGATGTGAGCCATGACCAGCCTTTCAAAGCACTTCATGGCTACAGGTGTGATTGCTACGGTGCCGTAGTCATTTAGACTTGTTACCTTTGCATTTTTGGGCACAGGGAATACAGTGGTGTGCTTGAAACATGGGAGAGGTTGAAAATGTCAGTGAAGACACTTGCCAGCTGGTCAGCGCATGCTTTGAGTATGCATCCTGGTAAGGCTGCGGCATTGTGAATGTTAAACTGTTTAAATATCTTACTCACATCGGCTACGGAGAGCGTGGTCACATAGTCGTCCGGAACAGCTGGTGCTCTCACGCATGGTTCAATGTTGTTTGACTCGAAGCGAGCATGTGGGGACAACTTTGTCGATGTGCTTATTAATGAATTATTATTATTAATTATTAATTATTATTAATGAAGCTGGTGACTGATATGGTAAAGTCCTCAATGCCATCGGAAGAATCCCAGAACATATTCCACTTTGTTGGCGAAACAGTACTGTAGCATTGCAGCCGTTACATTGGACCGCTTCTGTATTGAGCGCCTCACTGTTACTTCCTGTTTGATTTTTTGTTGTTGCTTGTAAGCAGGAATCAGGAGAATAGAGATATGGTCAGATTTGCCAAATAGAGGGCAAGGGAGAGCTTTGTACGTGTTTCTGTGAAGAAGAAAAAACACAAATTAGGAAAATTGGTCAGAATCTTGTTATACGGATGCTGCACCATGAGAGAGAGAGAGAGAGAGGTGGCGGGGGGCTTTCTCTAGCTCTCCTTCCAAAAGACGGGGGGGGGGGCTTTCTAAGGCTCTCCTTCCAAAAGACGGGGGGGGCTTCTCTGGCTCTCCTTCCAAAAGACGGGGGGGGGGCTTTCTCTGGCTCTCCTTCCAAAATACCTTCTCTAAGTAAGGTTCTCTCAATCCTACTTTAGTTATAGTTGTAGGCTTGACAGAGCAGCTGCAGAACACATGAACCACACACACACACACGCACGCACGCACGCACGCACGCACCCACACACACACACACACACACACACACACACACACACACACACACACACACACACACACACACACACACACACACACACAGGCACACACACAGGCACACACAGGCACACACTGTATGTCTCGGAAAGAAATGGGAATCATTTATTCTCCTGTTCTTGTAGAAGACTCAGGTTTTGATCTGTATTACTGTGACTTCCTGTGACTTCCTGTGACTTCCTGTGACTTCCTGTGACTTCCTGCAACCTTTCAAATACTAAATGCATCTACTCCAATCTGTGAACGTTATGAAAAAACAAGAGGGCAAACAACACACAGCATGGTGAAAAGGAAGCATCATTGTGTGTGTGTGTACACTCTGGCAGCTATTTAACCACGCCTCCCAGGCAACAGCAGTCTGAGAGCTGACACTGCTCTTCACACTGTAAATTATTGAGTGCACACAGAAGCGTAGGAAGCGAGATATAGAGGGAAGGAGCAAAAAGGAAGATGGAGATGGGCGGGGGTTGTTTACAGGAGAATAGGAGAACTGGGAACCAAAATGGTATAGCACTACTGCAGTACTACTATAGTACTGAGAACCAACTAGCAGCTAGCCTGACTGCTCACTACCCCTGTGTTCCGGGGGGGTACACACCCTGGGGTTGTGTGGATTACTGTCGCCCCTCTGGAGGTATGGTATAGCACTACTGCAGTACTACTATAGTACTGAGAACCAACTAGCAGCTAGCCTGACTGCTCACTACCCCTGTGTTCCGGGGGGGTACACACCCTGGGGTTGTGTGGATTACTGTCGCCCCTCTGGAGGTATGGTATAGCACTACTGCAGTACTACTATAGTACTGAGAACCAACTAGCAGCTAGCCTGACTGCTCACTACCCCTGTGTTCCGGGGGGTTACACACCCTGGGGTTGTGTGGATTACTGTCGCCCCTCTGGAGGTATTCCCAGTTCACATCTGGAGCTTCTCCTCTTCTCCTCCGCTCCTCTCCCTGTGTCTCTCTCCGTGTCGACATTAAACTTTCAGGTGGCTTGGGCCGAGGGCCTGGTGTGACTGCTGTTAAACACGGGTCTGGTGTGTGTGTGTGTGTGTGTGCGACTGCTGTTAAACACGGGTCTGCCTCGTAGAGTAATGCATGCTGTCGCAGCTGGAAGGCAGCCATGGGCAACGGCATGTCAGAGACATCGGACTCCGGGTCTCCTGGTGCCACGGTGGCAGATACAAGTGTTCACCCAGCAAACATCCACATTGGCACGATGTGGGCCCAATGCGGGCTAAAATATTGACCCCACGTAGGCTGCCCACATTGGGCCAATGTACCTTTGGTCATCGGCTCCACATTGGCCCCCCAAGGCATTTTCCCAATGTGGGCAGCTCATACCTGGTGAGGGCACCGCACACATCTTTTCCTAGCAAACATGTCCACATTGGCACGATGTGGGCCCAGTGCCGGCTAAAATAGGACAAACCATCCACAGAGACGAACTGATAAATGTTCAACGGATAAAATCTAAACCAGGCAAGAACTTCTCTGTGTAGACCAATTAGGGTTTCCAACCTCTCCAAAATAATGTGGTGGTTCGATGGTGTCAAAAGCAGCACTAAGGTCTAGGGGCACGAGGACAGACGCAGAGCCTCGGTCTGACACCATTATTAAAAGGTCATTTACCACCTTCAAGAGCGCGGTCTCAGTACTATGATGTGGTCTAAAACCAGACTGGACCATTTCGCATACATGCATTGTCTTCAGGAAGGCAGTGTAACTGGCTTCATCAATAAGTGCTTCAATGACGTCATCCCCACAGTGACAGTACATGCATACTCCAACCAGAAGCCATGGATTACAGGCAACATCCACACTGAGCTAAAGGGTAGAGCTGCCGCTTTTAAGTAACGGGACTCTAACCCGGACACTTATAAGAAATCCTGCTATGCCCTCCGACGAACCATCAAATAGGCAAAGCGTCAATACAGTACTAAGATTGAATCCTCCTACACAGGCTCCGACGCTCATTGGATGTGGCAGGGCTTGCAAAACTATTATGTACTACAAAGGGAAGCCCAGCCGTGAGCTTCTCAGTGACACGAGCTAAATTACCTACCAGACGAGCTAAATTACTTCTATGCACGCTTTGAGGCAAGCAACACTGAAGCATGCATGAGAGCACCAGCTGTTCCAGACGACTATCTGATGACGCTCTCTGTAACTGATGTGAGTAAGACCTTGAAACAGGTCGACATTCACAAGGCCAAAGGGCCAGACGGATTACCAGGATGTGTACTCAGCGCAAGTGCTGACCATCTGCCAAGTGTCTTCACTAACATTTTCAACCTGTCCCTGACCGAGTCTGTAATACCTACATGTTTCAAGCAGACCACCATAGTCCCTGTGCCCAAGAATACCAATACATGCCTAGATGACTACCGACCCATAGCACTCATGTCTGTAGCGATGAAGTGTTTTGAAAGGCAGGTCATGGCTCACATCAACACCATCATGCCAGAAACCCTAGACCCATTCCAATTTGCATATCGCCCTAGTCATTTTTACAATGACCAGTGAAATATACCTGTTGGAGCGCGTGCTACAGGCAGGTGTTGCTATGGTGACCAGTGAGCTGAGATAAGGCAGAGCTCTACCTAGCAAAGACTTATAGATGACCTGGAGCCAGTGGGTTTGGCAACGAATATTTAGCAAGGACCAGCCAATGAGAGCATACAGGTCTCAGTGGTGGGTTGTATATGGGGCTTTGGTGACAAAACAGATGGCACTGTGATAGACTGCATCCAATTTGCAAGAGCGACATCATTGATATATACAGAGAAAAGAGTCGGTCCGAGAAATGAACCCTGTGGCACCCCCATAGAGACAGCCAGAGGTCCGGACAGCAGACCCTCTGATTTGACACACTGAACTCTATCTGAGAAGTAGTTAGTGAACCAGGCGAGGCAGTCATCAGAGAAACGAAGGCTGTTGAGTCTGCCAATAAGAATACGGTGATTGACAGAGTCAAAAGCCTTGTCCAGGTCGATGAAGATGGCTGCACAGTACTGTCTTTTATCGATGGCGGTTATGATATCGTTTAGGACCTTGAGCGTGGCTGTGGTGCACCCGTGACCAGCTCGGAAACCAGATTGGATAGCGGAGAAGGTACGGTGGGATTCTAAATGTTTGGTGATCTGTTTGTTCACTTGGCTTTCGAAGACCTTAGAAAGACAGGGCAGGATGGATATAGGTCTGTAGCAGTTTGGGTCTAGAGTGTCTCCCCCTCTTCAAAGGTTGCGAGTGGTGCGGAGCTGTTGGCCGTGGTTGGGGTAGCCACCTTTATTTAACCAGGTAGGCTAGTTGAGAACAAGTTCTCATTTGCAACTGCGACCTGGCCAAGATAAAGCGTAGCAATTCGACACATACAACAACACAGAGTTACACCTGGAATAAACAAAACATACAGTCAATAATACAGTAGAACAAAAGAAAACATAAAGTATATATACAGTGAGTGCAAATGAGGTAAGTTAAGGAAATAAATAGACCATGATGGCGAAGTAATTACAATATAGCAATTAAACACTGGAATGGTAGATCAGCAGAAGATGAATGTGCAGGTAGAGATACTGGGTGCAAAGGAGCTAGATAAATAAATAAATACAGTATGGGGAAGAGGTAGTTGGATGGACTATTTACAGATAGGTTATGTACAGGTGCAGTGATCTGTGAGTTGCTCTGACAGCTGGTGATTAAAACTAGTGAGGGAAATGTGAGTCTCCATTTTCAGAGATTTGTGCACTTCGTTCCAGTCATGGGCAGCAGAGAACTGGAAGGAAGAACGACCAAAGGAGGAATTGGCTTTGTGAGATATATTTATCAGTGGTGACAGTGTTTCCTAGCCTCAGTGCAGTGGGCAGCTGGGAGGAGGTGCTCTCATTCCCCACAGACTTTACAGTGTCCCAAAAGTTTTGGGAATTAGTGCTGCAGGATGCAAATTTATACCAGGCGGTGTCAGAGGAAGGCCCCAAAAATTGCCAAAGACTCCAGCCACCCAAGTCATGGACTTTTGTCAGTGCTACCGCACGGCAAGTGGTACCGGAGCGCCAAATCTAGGTCCAAAAGGCTTCTTAACAGCTTCTACCCCCAAGCCATAAGACTCCTGAACAGCTAATCAAATGGGTATTTGCATTGACCCCCCATTTCTACGCTGCTGCTACTCACTGTTTATTATCTATGCATAGTCACTTTACGCCTACCTACATGTACATATTACCTCAATGTCCCCCGCACATTGACTCGGTCCTGGTACCCCCTGTTAATAGCCTCGTCATTGTTATTTTATTCTTAATCTTTTTTTTTTCTTACTTTAGTTTATTTAGTAAATCTTTTCTTAACTGTTATTTTTCTTAAAGCAATTTTTGGTTAATGGCTTTAAGTAAGCATATCACGGTAAGGTTGCCTGTTGTATTCAGCGCAAGTGACAAATAAAATGAGATTTTATATTATTTTGATTTGAGTTGCAACGCAACAGCTTTTTTTTTTACATTTTGAGAGTAATGAGAGATTCGAAAATAGGCCGATAGTTTTACAACATTTTCGGGTCAAGATTTGGCTTTTTCACGAGAGGTTTTTATACTGCCACTTTTAGTGAGTTTAGTACACATCCGGAGGATAGGGAGGAGTTTATTATGTTCAGTTTAGGAGGGCCAAGCACAGGAAGTAGCTCTTTCAGTAGTTTAGTTGGATTAGGGTCCAGTATGCAGCTGGAAGGTTTAGAGGACATTACTATGTTCGTGAATGTGCCAATAAAATAAAAAACTTGAGTGTCTCCATTGATCCTGGCAGTTCTGTGCAAACTCAGGACAACTAAGGTTTGGAGAAATACGCATATTCGAAGGCGAGTCCGTAATTTTCTTTCTGATGACCATGATCATTTCGTCAAAGAAGTTCATGAATTAATGACTGCTGAAGTGAAGGCCATCCTCACTTGAGGAATGCTACTTTTGTTGGATAAATGTTGGATTGTTTTTAATTATCCTCAATCAGGATGGAAAAGTAGGCTGATCCAGCAGCAGTGATATTGCACTGTACTGTCTCTCCAAGCTAGTCGGAAGACTTCCCGTTTGGTGGAGCACCGTTTCCAATCCAATTTTCTGGAAGCTTGCTTCAGGTTTTTTTCTGTATACCAGGGAGCTAATTTCTTGTAATGTGTGTTTTTTTGTTTTTAGGGGTGTGACTGCATCTCGGGTATTACTCAAGGTTAAACGTAGATCCTTGGTTAGGTGGTTAACGGATGTTTGTAATGCGACGTCCTTGGGTAGAAGGAGGGAGTCTAGAAGGGCATCTAGGAATCTTTTGGTGTCCGAGAATTTATAGCTCGACATTTTGATCATCCTTGGTTGGGGTCTGAGCAGATTATTTTTTTTGGCAGTTGCGTCTGTAATAAGATGGTGGTCCGATAGTCCAGGATTATGAAGAAAAGCATTTCAATTCACAATATTTATTCCACATGACAAAACTAGACCCAGGGTATGATTGTGGCAATGCATAGATCCCGAGACATGTTGCACATAACCCACTGAGTCGATAATGGCTCCGAAAGCCTGATGGGTCTGTGGACTTTTCCATGTGAATATTGAAGTCACCAAAAAATGTAAATGTTATCTGCAATGACTATGATGTTCGATAGGAAATTCAGGGAACTCAGTGAGGAACGCTGTACATGGCCCAGGAGGCTTGTAAACAGTAGCTATAACATAGAATATTGAGTAGGCTGCATAGAGTTCATGACCAGAAGTTCAAAAGACGAAAACACAAGCTTATTTTCTGAAATAGAAATTTGCTGTCGTATATGTAAACAACATTTAGAGGGAGTGCTGGGGATATGGTAACTAGTATAACCAGGAGGAGAGGCCTCATTTAACACGGTCAATTCATCAGGCTTGAGCCATGTTTCAGTCAGGCCAATCGCATTACGTTTATGATCAGTGATTAGTTCATTGACTATGACAACATTGGAAGTGAGGGATCTAACATACCTCTTACATTAAGTAGTCCTATTTTGAGATTATCACAATCTCTTTCAATAATGACAGGAACAGAGGTCTTTATTCCAGTGAGATTGCTAGAGCGAACACTGCCATGTTCAGTTTTACCCAACTTAGATTGAGGCACCGACATGGTCTCAATGGGGATAGCATGAACTGACTACACTAACTGTGCTAGTGGCAGACTCCACAAAACTGCCAGGCTGGCTAACAGCCTGCTGCCTCGCCTACACCCCATCTCATTTCACCCCATCCTAAATTGGGTTAGACATGATTCTTCCACCCGCTGACTGAGTATAGAGAGAAATATGGTGTCTCCTTGTCACGATGTTCGTAATAATAATGGTCGGACCAAGGTGCAGCGTGCGTAGAGTTCCACATATTTTAATTAATAGAAACTCACCAAACAAAACAAACATGCACAAACGAAACGTGAAGCTACTGGTGTGCACACGGGCAACTATCTGTAGACAAGATCCCACCAAGCACAATGAGGAAATGGCTACCTAAATATGATCCCCAATCAGAGACAACGATAAACAGCTGTCTCTGATTGGGAACCATACCAGGCCAACGTAAACCATTAATCCCCTAGATGACCCACCTTAGTCACTATCATGCCCCAACCAACAGAGAATAAACAGCTCTCTATGGTCAGGGCCGGACAGTACCCCCCCCCCCCCCCAAAGATGCGGACTCTGACCGCAAAGCCTGACTCAATAGGGGAGGGTCCGGGCGGGCATCTACCATCGGGGGGCAGCTCCGGTGCGGGGCGAAGTACCCACTCCGCTCGCAGATACGACGTGTTCCTCCATGGCGGCTCTGGTGCGGGGATCGTCGCAGGAGGAACCGGACCGTGTGTCGTCGCCGGAGGCACCGGACCGTAGATCGTCGCCGGAGGAACTGGACCGTAGATCGTCGCAGGAGGCTCTGGACTGCCGACCATCTCAGGAGGTTCCGGACTGTGGACCGTCGCCGGAAGCTCTGGACTGGGAACTGTCGCCGGAAGCTCTGGACTGGGAACTGTCGCCGGAAGCTCTGGACTGGGAACTGTCGCCGGAAGCTCTGGACTGGGAACTGTCGCCGGAAGCTCTGGACTGGGAACTGTCGCCGGAAGCTCTGGACTGGGAACCGTCGCCGGAAGCTCTGGACTGTGGAGGCGCACTGGAGGCCTGATGCATGGGACCGGTACAGGTGGCACCGGGGTTATGACACGCACCTCAGGGCGAATGCGGGGAAGAGGCACAGGACGTAGTGGACTGTGAAGGCGCACTTGAGACACAGTACCTATGGCCGGCGCAGAAAATACTGGGCCATGGAGACGCACTGGAGGTCTGGAATGTAGAGCTGGCACAACGCGTCCTGGCTGGATGCTCCCTTTCGCACGGCAAGTGCGGGGCGCTAGCACAGGACGCACTGGGCTGTGAAGAGCACTAGAACCGGCGCAGGACATCCTGGACTGAGGAGACGTACTGGAGACCAGGAGCGCTGAGCCGGCACAACCCGTCCTGGCTGGATGCTCCCTTTCGCACGGCAAGTGCGAGGAGCTGGCACAGAACGCTCCGGGCTGTGGATGCGCACTGGAGACACATTGCGTAGAGCCGCAAAACATGGTGCCTGACTGGTCCCACGCTCCTCACGGCAACTGTCTGGCTCCAGACACCAAAACATGGTGCCTGACTGGTCCCACGCTCACTCTACCTCATCACTCCCCTCAACTATCTCACAATGCTCCTCGCCCAGTCTATCCCAATATTCCTCTTCGCTCTCAGACTCGCCCCTCGGCTTCGCCGACCAACCATGTCCATGATGTCCTCCACTCACTTTTCTCCTGTGCCCAAGATCCATGCTCCTCGTTACCACGCTGCTTGGTCCTTTGGTGGTGGGATCTTCTGTCACGATGTTCGTAATAATAATGGTCGGACCAAGGCGCAGCGTGCGTAGAGTTCCACATATTGTAATTAATAGAAACTCACCAAACAAAACAAACAAGCACAAACGAAACGTGAAGCTACTGGTGTGCACACATGCAACTATCTGTAGACAAAAGGTAATTCAAAGTGCGTGAATGTAAATATTCAATGCTTTCCAGCTTTTTATGTTAATTAATGATGATAGCTCCTTGAATCTCTCAATCAATCAATCAGAGATGATTACTGCTTACATGCATCACTGCCGCACAAATTACTTTGCTTCTTAGACGGCAATCACCTAATTCTCTCCCAATTCACCAGTGGATACAGTTACTGTTAGAAGTTACAACATTAGAATTATCGACAGCGAGAATGAATGGTGCTGGTCAAGAAACAATTGAGGCCTGGACAAATATACTTGACTCTGTAAAGAATAACCTCAGCTAAAGCCCAACACATACACACAAACAAAATATATATATATATACCTATTTACATGCGCTAACATTGGCAGCTAAATTCTAATACCAAGGCCCTGTTGAATTAGATGTGGAAATAGTTACATACTCTAAACATAGCTAGCTAACATCCTGCAACTAAGCCCTGTTGAATTAGATGTGGAAATAGTTACATACTCTAAACATAGCTAGCTAACATCCTGCAACTAAGCCCTGTTAAATTAGATGTGGAAATAGTTACATACTCTAACACAGCTAGCTAACATCCTGCAACTAAGCCCTGTTGAATTAGATGTGGAAATAGTTACATACTCTAAACATAGCTAGCTAACATCCTGCAACTAAGCCCTGTTAAATTAGATGTGGAAATAGTTACATACTCTAACACAGCTAGCTAACATCCTGCAACTAAGCCCTGTTGAATTAGATGTGGAAATAGTTACATACTCTAAACATAGCTAGCTAACATCCTGCAACTAAGCCCTGTTAAATTAGATGTGGAAATAGTTACATACTCTAACACAGCTAGCTAACATCCTGCAACTAAGCCCTGTTAAATTAGATGTGGAAATAGTTACATACTCTAACACAGCTAGCTAACATCCTGCAACTAAGCCCTGTTGAATTAGATGTGGAAATAGTTACATACTCTAACACAGCTAGCTAACATCCTGCAACTAAGCCCTGTTAAATTAGATGTGGAAATAGTTACATACTCTAAACATAGCTAGCTAACATCCTGCAACTAAGCCCTGTTGAATTAGATGTGGAAATAGTTACATACTCTAAACATAGCTAGCTAACATCCTGCAACTAAGCCCTGTTGAATTAGATGTGGAAATAGTTACATACTCTAAACATAGCTAGCTAACATCCTGCAACTAAGCCCTGTTGAAATAGATGTGGAAATAGTTAATACTCTAACACAGCTAGCTAACTTCCTATAACTAGGCCCACACAGATACTGTAACAAAGCTAGCTAACATAGCATGGGGGACGTGGGTACATGCCAGCTAACTTCCAATAGCTAGGCCCTGTTGAATTAGATGGGGAAATAGTTATATACTCTAACACAGGTAGCTAACATAGCATGGGACGCGGGTACATGTGCTAACATTGCCAGCTAACTTCCAATAGCTAGGCCCTGTTGAATTAGATGGGGAAATAGTTACATACTGTAACATAGCTGGCTAACTTCCTGTAGCTAGTAACAGAGTTGGTTATGTTTCCATTTGACACTGAAGAAATACGTATTCAATGTTTATGTATTCCTATTGGTTGGTTGAATTTACATATCAATAAGGTGTTATGCCATTGGTCATGCGTGCAGACAGGGGAGGACACGAACGTAAATTCTTCCCAGTCTGATTTTGACATGCAGGCTGTGGGTTAGGGTAGGGACGTTAATGTTAGGGTAGGGACGTACCAAAGATCCCCAATTGTACTAACCACAAAATCAATGCTAGTTCTAGCATAAAAAAAATTAAACAAATGTATTGAACCTTTATTTAACTAGGCAAGTCAGTTAAGAACAAATTGTTATTTACAATGACGGCCTACCCCCCGGCCAAACTCAGACGACGCTGGGCCAATTGTGCGCCGCCCCAATGGGACTATGTTGTGATACAGCCTGGAATGGAACCAGAGACTGTAGTGATGCCTCTAGCACTGAGATGAGGCACCCAAGTAGATGCAACTTCTCTTCTGTCATTACTTATTGCCCTAGTAGACTAGATGAACCCGGTGTCGAGGTAAATAGTCTGGGTAGCCATTTGATTAGCTGTTCAGGAGTCTTATGGCTTGGGTGTAGAAGCTATTTAGGAGCCTCTTGGACCTAGACTTGGCGCTCCGGTACCGGTTGCCGTGCGGTAGCACCGTGTGGTAGCAGAGAGAACAGTCTATGACTAGGATGGTTGGAGTCTTTGACAATTTTAGGGCCTTGCTTTAACACCGCCTGGCATAGAGGTCCTGGATGGCAGGAAGCTTGGCCCCAGTGATGTACTGGGCTGTACGTACTACCCTCTGTAGTGCCTTGCAGTCGGAGGCCGAGCAGTTGCCATACCAGGCAGTGATACAAACCGTCAGGATGCTGTCAATGGTGCAGCTGTTAAACCTTTTGAGGATTTGAGGACCCATGCCAAATATTTTCAGTCTCCTGAGGGGGAATAGGTGTTGTCGTTCCCTCTTCACAACTGTCTTGGTGTGTTTGGACCATGTTAGTTTGTTGGTGATGTGGACACCAAGGAACTTGAAGCTCTCAATCTGCTCCACTACAGCCACGTCATTGAGAATGGGGGCGTGCTCGGTCCTCCTTTTCCTGTAGTCCACAATCATCTCCTTTGTCTTGATCCCATTGAGGGAGAGAATGCTGTCCTTGCACCATACCCTACTGTATTCCATCCTCACACTACTGTATTCCATCCTCACACTACTGTATTCCATCCTCACACTACTGTATTCCATCCTCACACTACTGTATTCAAACCTCTCACTACTCTATTCCATCCTCACACTACTCTATTCCATCCTCACTCTGCTGTATTCCACCCTCACTCTACTGTATTTCATCCTCACTCTACTGTATTCCATCCTCACACTACTGTATTCAAACCTCTCACTACTCTATTCCATCCTCACACTACTCTATTCCATCCTCACTCTGCTGTATTCCACCCTCACTCTACTGTATTTCATCCTCACTGTACTGTATTCCAGCCTCACTCCCCTGTTTTCCATCCACACTCTACTGTATTTCACCCTCACTCTCCTGTATTTCATCCTCACTCTACTGTATTCCATCCTCACACTACTGTATTCAAACCTCTCACTACTCTATTCCATCCTCACACTACTCTATTCCATCCTCACTCTGCTGTATTCCACCCTCACTCTACTGTATTTCATCCTCACTCTACTGTATTCCATCCTCACACTACTGTATTCAAACCTCTCACTACTCTATTCCATCCTCACACTACTCTATTCCATCCTCACTCTGCTGTATTCCACCCTCACTCTACTGTATTTCATCCTCACTGTACTGTATTCCAGCCTCACTCCCCTGTTTTCCATCCACACTCTACTGTATTTCACCCTCACTCTCCTGTATTTCATCCTCACTCTACTGTATTCCAGCCTCACTCTCCTGTTTTCCATCCACAATCTACTGTATTTCACCCTCACTCTACTGTATTCCATCCTCACTCTCCTGTATTCCACCCTCACTCTACGGTATTCCACCCTCACTCTACTGTATTCCATCCTCACTCTACTGTATTCCAGCCTCACTCTCCTGTTTTCCATCCACACTCTACTGTATTTCACCCTCACTCTCCTGTATTTCACCCTCACTCTCCTGTATTTCACCCTCACTCTCCTGTACTTCATCCTCACACTACTGTAT
>NC_048575.1:82019916-82094916 GCF_013265735.2 Oncorhynchus mykiss | reverse complement strand
TAGCAGTGTGAACAGACAACACAGAGTTACACATGGAGTAAACAATTAACAAGTCAATAACACAGTAGAAAAAAGGGGAGTCTATATATACATTGTGTGCAAAAGGCATGAGAAGGTAGGCAAATAATTACAATTATGCAGATTAACACTGGAACACAGTAACACAGTAACTGTAACACAGCTCTAACACAACACAACTCTAACACAGCTCTAACACAACTGTAACACAGCTGTAAAGCTCCAACCTCAAACTGCAATACAGCCCTTTCATCTTCTAGGCTCTGTTTAGTGTGTGTGTGTGTGTGTGTGTGTGTGTGTGTGTGTGTGTGTGTGTGTGTGTGTGTGTGTGTGTGTGTGTGTGTGCGCGCGTGCGTGCGTGTGTAAGTGTCTCCATATTGTGTGTGTTTAAAATTGTATGTCTCCGTCTCTCTCTCTCTCTCTCTCTCTCTCTCTCTCTCTCTCTCTGTGTGTGTGTGTTTTTGTGATGTGTGTAACCCTCAGAGGAAAGCCCAGTCTATCTCATATGATAACATGAGATGACATGCAGTCTATTCTAATCAGCATTATGTTAGACCAGCCAGAATGCTGCTGAGGCCTGGGCACAAGCCTGACAGCCTGACACTGCATGCCACTCACTATGTGTGTGTGTGTGTTTGTGTACTGCCGTGCTGCCCCCGATTACACACCCTCACTGCCGTGCTGCCCCACATAACACACCCTCACTGCCCTGCTGCCCCACATAACAAACTCTCACTGCCCTGCTGCCCCACATAACACCCTCACTGCCGTGCTGCCCCCATTACACACCCTCACTGCCGTGCTGCCCCACATAACACACCCTCACTGCCCCACATAACACGCCCTCACTGCCGTGCTGCCCCACATAACACCCTCACTGCCCTGCTGCCCCCCATAACACCCTCACTGCCGTGCTGCCCCCCATAACACCCTCACTGCCGTGCTGCCCCACATAACACCCTCACTGCCGTGCTGCCCCCCATAACACCCTCACTGCCGTGCTGCCCCACATAACACCCTCACTGCCGTGCTGCCCCCCATAACACCCTCACTGCCGTGCTGCCCCACATAACACACACTCACTGCCCCACATAACACACCCTCACTGCCGTGCTGCCCCCCATAACACACCCTCACTGCCGTGCTGCCCCACATAACACCCTCACTGCCGTGCTGCCCCCCATAACACCCTCACTGCCGTGCTGCCCCCCATAACAACCTCACTGCCGTGCTGCCCCACATAACACACCCTCACTGCCCCACATAACACACCCTCACTGCTCCACATAACACACCCTCACTGCCGTGCTGCCCCACATAACAGACCCTCACTGCCCTGCTGCCCCACATAACACACCCTCACTGCCGTGCTGCCCAAATTACACACCCTCACTGCCGTGCTGCCCCACATAACACACCCTCACTGCCCCACATAACACACCCTCACTGCCGTGCTGCCCCACATAACACCCTCACTGCCCTGCTGCCCCCCATAACACCCTCACTGCCGTGCTGCGCCCCATAACACCCTCACTGCCGTGCTGCCCCACATAACACAACCTCACTGCCCCACATAACACACCCTCACTGCTGTGCTGCCCCACATAACACCCTCACTGCCCTGCTGCCCCCCATAACACCCTCACTGCCGTGCTGCCCCCCATAACACCCTCACTGCCGTGCTGCCCCCATAACACCCTCACTGCCGTGCTGCCCCCCATAACACCCTCACTGCCGTGCTGCCCCACATAACACACCCTCACTGCCCCACATAACACACCCTCACTGCCGTGCTGCCCCACATAACACACCCTCACTGCCCTGCTGCCCCACATAACACCGTCACTGCCGTGCTGCCCCACATAACACACCCTCAATGCCCCACATAACACACCCTCACTTTCCCCCATAACACCCTCACTGCCGTGCTGCCCCACATAACACACCCTCACTGCCCCACATAACACACCCTCACTGCCGTGCTGCCCCACATAACGACCTCACTGCCCCACATAACACCCTCACTGCCGTGCTGCCCTACATAACACCCTCACTGCCCCACATAACACCCTCACTGCCCCACATAACACCCTCACTGCCGTGCTGCCCCACATAACACCCTCACTGCCGTGCTGCCCCCCATAACACCCTCACTGCCGTGCTGCCCCCCATAACACCCTCACTGCCGTGCTGCGCCCCATAACACCCTCACTGCCGTGCTGCCCCACATAACACCCTCACTGCCGTGCTGCCCCCCATAACACCCTCACTGCCGTGCTGCGCCCCATAACACCCTCACTGCCGTGCTGCCCCACATAACACCCTCACTGCCGTGCTGCCCCCCATAACACCCTCACTGCCGTGCTGCCCCACATAACACACCCTCACTGCCCCACATAACACACCCTCACTGCCCCACATAACACACCCTCACTGCCGTGCTGCCCCCCATAACACACCCTCACTGCCCCACATAACACACCCTCACTGCCCCACATAACTACCTCACTGCCGTGCTGCCCCACATAACACCCTCACTGCCGTGCTGCCCCCCATAACACCCTCACTGCCGTGCTGCCCCCCATAACACCCTCACTGCCGTGCTGCCCCCCATAACACCCTCACTGCCGTGCTGCCCCACATAACACCCTCACTGCCGTGCTGCCCCCCATAACACCCTCACTGCCGTGCTGCCCCCCATAACACCCTCACTGCCGTGCTGCCCCCCATAACACCCTCACTGCCGTGCTGCCCCCCATAACACCCTCACTGCCGTGCTGCCCCACATAACACACCCTCACTGCCACACATAACACACCCTCACTGCCCCACATAACACACCCTCACTGCCGTGCTTCCCCACATAACGACCTCACTGCCCCCCATAACACCCTCACTGCCGTGCTGCCCCCCATAACACCCTCACTGCCGTGCTGCCCCACATAACACACCCTCACTGCCACACATAACACACCCTCACTGCCCCACATAACACACCCTCACTGCCGTGCTGCCCCCATAACACCCTCACTGCCGTGCTGCCCCCCATTAATGCCCTCATTATGTATTCAAATACAAAATCGTAAAAAAAAGACGGGGAATTTAAAAAAGAAAAAAAGCATTGGTCCCGGGAGCCGTTAGAGAAGCCGGGCATCTCTTAATGTTACATTTAGGCTAAATCATCAGCCGACTGAGAGGCTGAGAGGCTCAGGCTGATGTCTCTGGTGACCTAAATGGAACCCACAGGAGAATACCCACCCGCCCGCCTTGCCTGCCCGCCTGCCTGCCGAGCGAACGAGCTACTCTCAGCTAAATGCACTCTCATATTAATATTTTAAAATGCCATAATGCCTCTGGAACAAACCTCAGAGGAGAGATACATCAATTTACAAAGGTCTCTCTCTCTCTCTCCCCCATCTCTCGCTCTCTCTCTCTCTCTCTCACCCTCTCTCTCTATCTCTCTCTTTCCCCATCTCTCTCTCTCTCCCCCCTCTCTCTCTCTCTCTCTCCCCATCTCTCTCTCTCCGCCTCACCCTCTCTCTCTCTCCCCCATCTCTCTCTCTCCCTCACCCTCTCTCTCTCTCACCCTCTCTCTCTCTCTCTCTCTCTCTCTCTCCCTCTATCTCTATCTATCTCTCTCCCTCTCTCTCTATCTCTCTCTCCCCATCTCTCTCTCCCCCCCTCACCCTCTCTCTCCCCATCTCTCTCTCTCCCCCTCACCCTCTCTCTCTCTCCCCATATCTCTCTCTTCCCCTCACCATCTCTCTCTCTCTCCCCCTCACCCTCTCTCTCTCACCCCATCTCTCTCTCTCACTCCCCCCACCCACCCTCTCTCTCTCTCTCTCTCTCCCCCCACCCTCTCTTTCTCTCCCCCCTCTCTCTGTCTCTCTCTCTCCCCACACCCTCTCCTCCTCCACCCTCTCTTTCTCTCCCCCCTCTCTCTGTCTCTCTCTCTCTCCCCCCACCCTCTCCCCCTCCACCCTCTCTTTCTCGCTCACTGTGTCTCTTTCTCACCTCCACCCTCTCGCTTTCTCTCTCTCTCTGCACGCAGGGAGGCAGGAAGGAAGTAGAAACAGGAGGATAATTTGCCATTAAAAGAAATAGTTAATTATGTCGCTGCCGTGGCTTCTTAGGGGCTCCATAAACCCAGCTCTCTCCCCGGCTTCACTTAAGGGGCCAAGACACACTTTCAAGTGGACGGGCGGGCATCCCAAAAGGCACACTACGCCCTATTTAGTGCACTCATTTTGACCAGAGTCCATATGGCTCCTATGCACTACATAGGGAACAGGGTACCTTATGGAACGTAGCCGTGGAACACATTGGCCTAGGAGCCTTGACTGTCCCTGGGCTGATTAGCACAGAAAGGCTTCCTGAGCACGTTGCATCTGCAGCATGTTGCAGAGAACAATTCAACGTGAATTGGGCTTTCCACTACGGCCGGATCGAGGGTCATAAATCAATAAACTAATCCTAACCCACTGAGGCTTTATCGGGGGTCATAAATCAATAAACTAATCCTAACCCAATAAGGCCTTACCGGGGGTCATAAATCAATCAGCTAACCCTAACCCACTGAGGCCTTATCAGGGGTCATAAATCAATAAACTAATCCTAACCCACTGAGGCCTTTTCGGGGGTCATGAATCAATAAACTAATCGTAACCTAATAAGGCCTTTATCGGGGGTCATAAATCAATAAACTAATCCTAACCCACTAAGGATTTATCGGGTGTCATAAATCAATAAGATTCTAAGAAAATTGAGCTCCTTTTTTAATCAGGGTTATTTCTGTTTAAATAGGGATCCACTGATTAGTAGGGATCTATGGCCTCAGGGATTAGTAGGGATCTATGGCCTCAGGGATTAGAAGGGATCTATGGCCTCATGGATTAGAAGGAATCTAAGGCCTCAGGGATTAGAATGGATCTATGGCCTCAGGGATTAGTAGGGATCTATGGCCTCAGGGATTAGTAGGGATCTATGGTCTCAGGGATTATTAGGGATCTATGGCCTCAGGGATTAGAAGGGATCTATGGCCTCAGGGATTAGAAGGGATCTATGGCCTTAGGGATTAGTAGGGATCTATGGCCTTAGGGATTAGAAGGGATCTATGGCCTCAGGGATTAGTAGGGATCTATGGCCTTAGGGATTAGAAGGGATCTATGGCCTTAGGGATTAGTAGGCATCCATGGCTTCAGGGATTAGAAGGGATCTATTAATTCAGGGATTAGAAGGGATCTATGGCTTCAGGGATTAGCAGGGATCTATGGCCTCAAGGATTAGCAGGGATCTATTGCTTCAGGTATAGAAGGGATCTATGGCCTCAAGGATTAGAAGGGATCTATGGCTTCAGGGATTAGAAGGGATCTATGTTCTTGGGGATTAGCAGGGATCTATGGCCTCAGGGATTAGAAGGGATCTGTGGCCTCAGTTATTAGAAGGGATCCTTTTTTTAAGCACTTTCTGACATGTCATTGGAGATGCACAATTCCTCAGGTTATCCTGTTAATAAAGATAGCATGGGACAAAGTGTAACAACTTGAATTATGGTTTAGTAACAGTAATGCTTATAATAACTAACAATTATATAATTTCTTTAACCGGATCCTCTGGTTCTTAGGGATCTATTGTCAGGGACCAGGACAGATCATTTTTAATAGCTTTCTGGCATCTCAGAGGATCCACATTACTTAAGGATTTAACCTCCATAGAGTGTTAACGTTATCTTGTGACAAACGCGAGAAAGTGTAATTACACAAATCATAATTGTAATACTAATAATACTAATATGAAAACGTAAAATCCATAGCAATTATGATAATCATCAATAATAATTGTAATGTTTGTAGTAAAAACAACTTGTTTTACTGTGGAGCGCCAGGGTAGCCCACTGTTCCTAGAACGTCATTGAAAATAAGAATTTGTTCTTAACTGACTTGCCTAGTTAAAAAAAGGTAAAATAAATAAAACTGTGGATATAGATACTATTGTACCTGTTTCCTCCATCATCTTTACACGGTTCTTTGCTGTTGTTCTGGGATTGATTTGCACTAAAGTACGTTCATCCCTGGGAGACAGAACGCGTCTCCTTCCTGAGTAGTATGATGGCTGCGTGGTCCCATGGTGTATATACTTGCTTACTATTGTTTGTACAGGCGTTTGGAAATTGCTCCCAAAGATGAACCAGACTTGTGGAGGTCTACCATTTTTTTTCTGGGGTCTTGGCTGATTTCTTTTGATTTTCCCATGATGTCTAGCAAAGAGGCACTGAGTTGGAAGGTAGGCCTTGAAATACATCCACAGGTACACCTCCAATTGACTCAAAATATCATCAGAAGCTTCTAAAGCTATGAATTAATTTTCTGGAATTTTCCAAGCTGTTTAAAGGCACAGTCAACTTAGTGTATGTAAACTTCTGACCCACTGGAATGGTGATACAGTGAATTATAAGGGAAATAATCTGTCTGTAAACAATTGTTGGAAAAATGACTTGTGTCATGCACAAAGTAGATGTCCTAACCGACTTGCCAAAACTATAGTTTGTTAACAAGAAATTTGTTGAGTGGTTGAGAAATTAGTTTTAATTACTAAGTAAGTGTATGTAAACTTCTGACATCAAATGTGTGACAGACAGACTGATAAAGAGCCTGTCACGCCCTGACATTTGTATTCTTTGTTTTCTTTATTGTTTTGGTTAGGTCAGGGTGTGACATGGGTGAAGTATGTGTTTTAGTACTGTCTAGGGGGTTTGTATGTTCATGGGGGTGTTTACTATCTAGGTGTTTATGTATGTCTATGGTTGCCTCGATTGGTTTTCAATTAGAGGCAGCTGTTTATCGTTGTCTCTGATTGGGAACCATATTTAGGCAGCCATCTGCTTTGGGTATTTTTGTGGGTTATTGTCTATGTGTTAGTTGCCTGTGTCAGTACTATATTTAGCGTCACGTTGTTTTTGTAGTTTGTTTATGTGTTTCTTTGTCGTCATTAAAGTAACATGTATTCATATCACCCTGCGCCTTGGTCTCCTCCATTCAACGAACGTGACAGAGCCAGTCCAATGTAGCCTGAAGAGTGATTTAAGAGACTATGTCTTATATTCTGACATAATTACCCAGATATGTTTTTAACCTTTATTTAACTAGGCAAGTCAGTTAAGAACAAATTCTTATTTTCAATGACGGCCTAGGAACAGTGGGTTAACTGCCTTGTTCAGGGGGCAGAAAGACAGATTTTTACCATGTCAGCTCGGGGATTCAATCTTCCAACCTTTTGGTTACGCTCTAACCACTAGGCAACCTACCGCCCTGTATACTATACTAAACAAGGCTTTTTATATTAATACATACAGTGCATTCAGAAATTATTCAACCCGTTCAGTGTTCCCCTTGACTTTTTCCACATTTTGTTACTTTACAGCCTTATTCTAAAATTGATTAAATACATTTTTTCCCTCATCAATCTACACACAATACCCCATAATGAAAAAGCAAAAACAGGTTTTTAAAAATGTTTTCAAATGTATTAAAAAATTCTAAAACTGAAATATCACATTTACATAAGTATTCAGACTTTACTTTGTTGAAGCACCTTTGGCAGAGATTACAGCCTCGAGTCCTCTTGGGTATGATGCTACAAGCTTGGTTCACCTATGTTTGGGGAGTTTCTCTCATTTTTCTCCGCAGATCATGTCAAGCTCTGTCAGGTTGGACGGGTAGCGTCGCTGCACAGCTATTTTCAGGTCTCTCCAGAGGTGTTTGATCAGGGTTCAAGTCCGGGCTCTGGCTGGGCCACTCAAGTACTTTCAGAGTCACTCCTGCGTTGTCTTGGCTGTGTGCTTAAGGTTGTTGGAAGGTGAGCTCACTGGAGCAGGTCTTCTTCAAGGATCTCTGTGCTTTGCTCCATTCATTTTCCCCTCGATTCTGACTAGTCTCCCAGTCCCTGCCACTGAAAAACATCCCCACAGCATGATATTCCCACCACCATGCTTCACCGTAGGGATGGTGTCAGGTTTCCTCCAGACGTGACGCTTGGTATTCAGGCCAAAGAGTTCAATCTTGGTTTCATCAGACCAGAGAATCTTGTTTCTTTTGGTCTGAGAGTCTTTAGGTGCTCCAGGTGTGCTGTCATGTGCCTTTTACTGAGGAGTGGCTTCCGTCTGGACACTCTACCATAAAGGCCTGATTGGTGGAGTGCTGCAGAGATGGTTGTCCTTCTGGAAGGTTCTCCCATCTCCACAGAGGAACGCTGGAGCTCTGTCAGAGTGACCATCTGGTTCTTGGTAACCTCCCTGACCAAGGCCCTTCTCCCCCGATTGCTCAATTTGGCAGCCAACTCTAGGAAGAGCCTTGGTCGTTCCAAACCATTGTGTTCTTGGGACCTCCAATGCTGCAGAAATGTTTTGGTACCTTTCCCCAAATCTGTGACTCCACACAATACTGTCTTGGAGCTCTACGGACAATTCTTTCGAGCTCATGGCTTGGTTTTTGCTCTGACATGCAATGTCAACTGTGTGTCCTTATAGAGACAGGTTTGTACCTTTCTAAAATCATGTCCAATCAAGGGAATTTACCACAAGTGGAATCCAGTCAAGTTGTAGAAAGATCTCAAGGATGATCAAAGGAAACAGGATGCACCTGAGCTCAATTTCGAGTATCATAGCAAAGGTTCTGAATACATGCATTTCTATAATTGTTTTAGTTTTAATCTAATTTATTTTTGTCATAATGGGGTATTGTGTGTGGATTGACTAGAAACCCCAAGACCCTAGACTACAATCCCCAGACCCTAGACTACAACCCACCACAAAACCCAGACTACAACCCCCCAGACCCTAGAATACAACCCCCCAGAACCCAGACAACAACCCCCCCAGAAACCAGACTACAACTCACCCAGACCCTAGACTACAACCCCCAGACCAAGAGTACAAACCCCCCAGACCCCAGACTACAACCCCTCAGACCTCAGACTACAACCCCCCAGACCCAGACTACAAACCCCCCAGACCCCAGACTACAACCCACCAAGACCAAGACCACAACCCCCCCAGACCCTAGACAACAACCCTCAAGACCAAGACTATAACCCTGCCAGACCCTACACTACAACCCCCCAGACCAAGACCACAACCCCCCCAGAACCTAGACTACAACACCCCAGACCAAGACTAAACCCACCCAGAACCCAGACCACAACCCCCCAGACCAAGACTACAACCCCCCAGAACAAGACTGCAACCCCCCAGACCAAGACTACAACCCCCAAGACCCTAGACTGCAACCCTCCAAGACCAAGACTACAACCCTGCCAGACCAAGACTATAACCCCCCCAGACCCCAGACTACAACCCCCAAGACTAAGACTATAACCCCCCCAGACCATAGACTACAACCCTCCAAGACCAAGACTACAACCCCACCAGACCAAGACTATAACCCCCCAGACCCCAGACTACAACCCCCCAGACCATAGACTACAACCCCCCAGACCATTGACTACAACCCCCAAGACCAAGACTACAACCCCCCAGACCATAGACTACAACCCCCCAGACCATTGACTACAACCCCCAAGACCAAGACTACAACCCCCCCAGACCAAGACTACAACCCCACCAGACCAAGACTACAACCCCCAAGACCAAGACTACAACCCCACCAGACCAAGACTATAACCCCCCCAGACCCCAGACTACAACCCCCAAGACCAAGACTACAACCCCACCAGACCAAGACTACAACACCCCAGACCAAGACTACAACCCCCCAGACCAAGACTACAACCCCCCAGACCATAGACTACAACCACCCAGACCATAGACTACAACCCTCCAGACCAAGACTACAACCCCCCAGACCATAGAATACAACCCCCCAGACCATAGAATACAACCCCCTAGACCATAGACTACAACCCCCCCAGACCATAGACTACAACCCCTCAAGACCATAGACTACAACCCCCCAGACCAAGACTACAACCCCACAGACCATAGACTACAACCTACCAGACCATAGACTACAACCCCTCAGACCAAGACCACAACCCCCCAGACCAAGACTACAACTCCCCAGACCATAGACTACAACCCCCCCAGACCAAGACCACAACCCCCCAGACCATAGACTACAACCCTCCAGACCAAGACCACAACCCCCCAGACCATAGACTACAACCCCCCAGACCAAGACCACAACCCCCCAGACCAAGACTACAACCCCCCCAGAACCCCGACTAAACCCCCCCAGACTCCAGAATACAACCCCCAGACCCTGGACTAAAACCCCCAGACCCCAGACTACAACCCCCCCCAACCCAGAATACTACCCCCCCAGACCTCAGAATACGACTCCCCCAGACCCCAGAATCCAACTCCCCCAGACCCCAGAATACTACCCCCCAGACCTCAGAATACAACTCCCCCAGACCCCAGAATATTACTCCCCCTGACCCCAGAATACAACCCCCCCCCAGCCCCAGAATACACCCCCCACCCAGATACACACCCAGATACACCTCCCCCCCCTCCAGTCCCCAGACAAAGGCATTGGAAACATTCTATAAAACCATACCACTTCACCAGAGCCCGCCGAGCGTGCCCGCTATCTGCCAGCTTTTCTCAGACAACACAATTATGTGGCCCATAGGCAAACAGTGACCACTAAACAGGCCCATTTCTTCCCTTACATCACCAGATGGTTCCATTCAGAGAGGGGAGAATTATGAGCATGGCTTTGACTGTCTGCCGGTTGTGTCCTGGGTGTGTACTGGTCTTGTTTGTCTTCCACTCAGGGCCAGGGTCGTAATGTAGTCTCTAATGATTATAAAACACCTGCTCTGCAAATAAAACAAACAAAGCATTTTGGTGGGACTGGGAGCTAAATACCTATGTGATCAGGTTAAAAGGGGCTGTCTGTACTCTCTCCGATCTCTCTAACAGATAGACAGGAAGCCCCAGCAGATGTCCCTTTACTAACACTACCTATAGAGGTAAGAGGGTTTGACCTCGCCCCATCAGCCCACAGAGCTGCTACACAATCAGGCTATACACACACACACACACACACACGTGCACGCACACACACACACACACACACACACACACACACACACACACACACACACACACACACACACACACACACACACACACACACACACCATAGATAATAGATCATTGGGTATTTGTTAAATAGATAAAAAAAAGTGTCCTGTTCAGATCAACAAAGACTCGTGTCCGCCAATAGATTCATGGTCTGGGCGAGAGGCTGTCTGTTTTGATGGCTAGTGTTTGATGTGTTTTTTTTTTTTTTTTTACCAAGCTCTGACACAATGGGACATTATGGGATGTTTGTATTGTCTGACAAGCACCAGTCTGGTGGACAGCTTCATATTAGGTAGATGTAGACAGTTCACCATACAGAATGGTGTTGATATATGGAAAACAGACAGAATCCCTTCATGAAGAGCATTTAGCTACTGTGAAGGTCCCACTTACACTTGTTTGGCAGATAGATTCTTCTCAGGTACAATCTTTAGGAATTGTATAATTGTCATTCCATTTATTCACCAAGTTGACATGAGGCTCCTAAGCTCCTAAGCTCTGACACAAAGAGATAGTATGGGATGTTAGTACTGAAAAGAGGTTGGGTACTGTCTGACAAGCACCAGTCTGGTAGAGAAACATAATTTCTCACAACTTCCTATCAAGGAGATGTGGACAGTTCTGTTCAGGTAAGTTTTTCTCAAGTGCATTTTGTCGGCAAATAAGTTTGTCTAGTTAGCTATCAGATAAACTAAAGAGGTACACTACTGTTCAAAAGTTTGGGGTCACTAGAAATGTCCTTGTTTTTTAGAGAAAAGCACATTTTCTGTCTATTAAAATAACATCAAATTGATCAGAAATACAGTGTAGACACTGTTAATGTTGCAAATAACCATTGCAGCTGGAAACGGCTGATTTTTAATGGAACATCTACAGAGGCGTACAGAGGCCCATTATCAGCAACCATCACTCCTGTGTTCCAATGGCACGTTGTGTTAGCTAATCCAAGTTTTATCATTTTAAAAGGCTAATTGATCATTAGAAAACCCTTTTACAATTATGTTAGCACAGCTGAAAACTGTTGTTCTGATTAAAGAAGCAATTACAACTGGCCTTCTTTAGACTAGTTGAGTATCTGGAGCATCAGAAATTGAGGATTCGATTACAGGCTCAAAATGGCCAGAAACGAAGCACTTTCTTCTGAAACTCGTCAGTCTATTCTTGTTCTGAAAAATGAAGGCTATTCCATGCGAGAAATTGCCAAGAAACTGAAGATCTCGTACAACGCGGTGTACTACTCCCTTCACAGAACAGGGCAAACTGTCTCTAACCAGAATAGAAAAAGGAGTGGGAGGCCCCGGTGCACAACTGAGCCAGAGGACAAGTACATTAGAGTGTCTAGTTTGAGAAACAGATGCCTCACGAGTCCTCAACTGGCAGCTTCATTAAATAGTACCCGCAAAACACCAGTCTCAACATCAACAGTGAAGAGGTGACTCTGGGATGCTGGCTTTCTAGGCAGAGTTCCTCTGTCCAGTCTCAACGTCAACAGTGAAGAGGCGACTCCAGGATGCTGGCCTTCTAGGCAGAGTTCCTCTGTCCAGTCTCAACGTCAACAGTGAAGAGGCGACTCCAGGATGCTGGCCTTCTAGGCAGAGTTCCTCTGTCCAGTGTCTGTGTTCTTTTGCCCATTTTAATATTTTATTTTTATTGGCCAGTCTGAGATATGGCTTTTTCTTTGCAACTCTGCCTAGAAGGCCAGCATCTCGGAGTCGTCTCTTCACTGTTGATGTTGAGACTGGTGTTTTGCGATTCTTCAAAGGAGTCACCCTTTTCCTCGATGACAGCTTTGCACACTATTGGCATTCTCTCAACCAGCTTCATGAGGTAGTCAACTGGAATGCATTTCAATTAACAGGTGTGCCTTGTTACAAGTTAATTTGTGGAATTTCTTTCCTTCTTAATGCATTTGAGCCAATCAGTTGTGTTGTGACAAGGTAGGATTGGTATACAGAAGGTACAGTGCCTTGCGAAAGTATTCGGCCCCCTTGAACTTTGCAACCTTTTGCCACATTTCAGGCTTCAAACATAAAGATATAAAACTGTTTTTTTTTGTGAAGAATCAACAACAAGTGGGACACAATCATGAAGTGGAACGACATTTATTGGATATTTCAAACTTTTTTATCAAATCAAAAACTGAAAAATTGGGCGTGCAAAATTATTCAGCCCCCTTAAGTTAATACTTTGTAGCGCCACCTTTTGCTGCGATCACAGCTGTAAGTCGCTTGGGGTATGTCTCTATCAGTTTTGCACATCGAGAGACTGAAATTTTTTCCCATTCCTCCTTGCAAAACAGCTCGAGCTCAGTGAGGTTGGATGGAGAGCATTTGTGAACAGCAGTTTTCAGTTCTTTCCACAGATTCTCGATTGGATTCAGGTCTGGACTTTGACTTGGCCATTCTAACACCTGGATATGTTTATTTTTGAACCATTCCATTGTAGATTTTGCTTTATGTTTTGGATCATTGTCTTGTTGGAAGACAAATCTCTGTCCCAGTCTCAGGTCTTTTGCAGACTCCATCAGGTTTTCTTCCAGAATGGTCCTGTATTTGGCTCCATCCATCTTCCCATCAATTTTAACCATCTTCCCTGTCCCTACTGAAGAAAAGCAGGCCCAAACCATGATGCTGCCACCACCATGTTTGACAGTGGGGATGGTGTGTTCAGCTGTGTTGCTTTTACGCCAAACATAACGTTTTGCATTGTTGCCAAAAAGTTCAATTATGGTTTCATCTGACCAGAGCACCTTCTTCCACATGTTTGGTGTGTCTCCCAGGTGGCTTGTGGCAAACTTTAAATGACACTTTTTATGGATATCTTTAAGAAATGGCTTTCTTCTTGCCACTCTTCCATAAAGGCCAGATTTGTGCAATATACGACTGATTGTTGTCCTATGGACAGAGTCTCCCACCTCAGCTGTAGATCTCTGCAGTTCATCCAGAGTGATCATGGGCCTCTTGGCTGCATCTCTGATCAGTCTTCTCCTTGTATGAGCTGAAAGTTTAGAGGGACGGCCAGGTCTTGGTAGATTTGCAGTGGTCTGATACTCCTTCCATTTCAATATTATCGCTTGCACAGTCCTCCTTGGGATGTTTAAAGCTTGGGAAATCTTTTTGTATCCAAATCCGGCTTTAAACTTCTTCACAACAGTATCTCGGACCTGCCTGGTGTGTTCCTTGTTCTTCATGATGCTCTCTGCGCTTTTGACGGACCTCTGAGACTATCACAGTGCAGGTGCATTTATACGGAGACTTGATTACACACAGGTGGATTGTATTTATCATCATTAGTCATTTAGGTCAACATTGGATCATTCAGAGATCCTCACTGAACTTCTGGAGAGAGTTTGCTGCACTGAAAGTAAAGGGGCTGAATAATTTTGCAAGCCCAATTTTTCAGTTTTTGATTTGTTAAAAAAGTTTGAAAAATCCAATAAATGTCGTTCCACTTCATGATTGTGTCCCACATGTTGTTGATTCTTCACAAAAAAATACAGTTTTATATCTTTATGTTTGAAGCCTGAAATGTGGCAAAAGGTCGCAAAGTTCAAGGGGTACAAATACTTTCGCAAGGCACTGTATGCTGCAGAGGATAAGTTCATTAGAGTTACCTGGCTGTCATGTGGACCGCCACAGGAAAGGAAGACCCAGAGTTACCTCTGCTGTAAAGGATAAGTTCATTAGAGTTAACTGGCACTCATGAGGACTGCCACAGGAAAGGAAGACCCAGAGTTACCTCTGCTGCAGAGGATAAGTTCATTAGAGTTACCTGGCTGTCATGAGGACCGCCACAGGAAAGGAAGACCCAGAGTTACCTCTGCTGCAGAGGATAAGTTCATTAGAGTTACCTGGCTGTCATGTGGACCGCCACAGGAAAGGAAGACCCAGAGTTACCTCTGCTGTAAAGGATACGTTCATTAGAGTTACCAGCCTCAGAAATTGAAGCCCAAATAAATGCTTCACAGAGTTCAAGTAACAGACACATCTCAACATCAACTGTTCAGAGGAGATCAGGCCTTCAGGGTATTATTACTGCTAAGAAACCCCTAATAAAGGACACCAATAAGAAGAAGAGACTTGCTTGGGCCAAGAAACATGAGCAATAGACATTAGACTGGTAGAAATCAGAGATTTTTGGTTCCAACTGTGGTGTATTCTTGAGATGCAGAGTAGGTGAACAGATGATCTCCTTATGAGTGGTTCCCACCGTGAAACATGGAGGAGGAGGTGTGAGGGTGTGGGGGTGTCTTGCTTGTGACACTGTCAGTGATTTATTAGAATTCAAGGCACACTTAACCAGCATGGCTACCACAGCATTCTGCAACGATATGCCATCCAATCTGGTATGGGCTTAGTGGGACTATCATTTCTTTTTCAACATGACAATGACCCAACACACCTCCAGGATGTGTAAGGGCTATTTGACCAAGGAGGAGAGTGATGGAGTGCTGCATCAGATGACCTGGCCTTCAAAATCCCCGGACCTCAACCCAATTGAGATAGTTTTGGATGAGTTGGTCCTCAGAGTGAAGGAAAAGCAGCCAACAAGTTCTCGGCATATGTGAGAACTCCTTCAAGACTGTTGGAAAGGCATTCCAGGTGAAGCTGGTTGAGAGAATGTCAAGAGTGAAAGCTGTCATCAAGGGAAAGGATGTTTACTTTGAAGAATCTAAAATCAAAAATACATTTTGATTTAACACTTTTTTGGTTACTACATGATTCCATATGTGTTATTTCTTATTCTACAATGTAGAAAATAGTAAAAATAAAGAAAAACCCTTGAATGAATAGGTGTTTCCAAACCTTTGACTGGTACTGTGTATTTTGTACTGTGTATTTTGTACTGTATATTTTGGTCGAAAATCTGCCAAGAATGTAGCAATTATTAAGTTTGTATGGTGAGAAAAACAACAAAACAACATCTAAGCAACCTCTTGAGAATTAAAACCCACCCCAATCCCAGACAGCTGCCCTGTAGTATGATGAACAGATTATCAGGGCCAGAGGAAATCAGCATGCAAGAGAGAGGAGTGTGCCACTGTGTGTTTTCTCTCTCCTTCCCTCCATGCCTCTCCTCTGCTCGGGCCAGCCTTCTACATCTCAATCACTTAGTCTCTGGGCCCACCCCTTTGTATTAGGTGGACAGAAAGTGATGGTTTGCATCCCAAATGGTACCTTATTCCCTATGTAGTACACTACTTCTGACTAGGGCCCATAGGGATGCTGGAGGGGGGGTTCTAGTCAAAAGTAGTGCACTACATAGGGAGTAGGGTGACATTTGCGATGCAGATGGAAAGTGATGGACATCCATTCAGTGGCAGCGTGACCTCTGGGTAATCCTGTTTCACAGACCAGCTCCCCGCTGACGACAACACAATGGCTGCCTTTACCGCCCTCCCTCCCCTTCCTCCTCCTCTCTCCCTCATCCTCTCGTCCCTCCCTCCTCCCCCAAAAAACACGATGTTGTGTTGTTATTCACCCACCCCTGCGTTGTCTTGTTTAACTTCCTCCTCACGGCACCCCGTTCACTTACTAGCCCTCCTTCCTCCTCGGGGTTCAAATGAAAGGTTCAAATGGCTTGCGGCTGGTCACTGGGCCCAGAGGGACTGACTGATTAATCATGATTTCACCCCTTGTTAACAACGTCTGTGTTAACAATGCTAGAAGACACGGCATTCCGTATTGTGAATCACTGGAGATATGGATGGATTTTTAGACTAGGACCGAATATAAAAATAGGGACAGTCATTTTATTGTATTCGTCACTGATTAACAAAAACTGAACAACTTAACCAAATAAAAGATACAACATGAATAAACTTGAATATCTCAATTTCAGTCAGTTTTACAGTTGTACTGCATGTATGAACATTGAAGGGGAAAGTGGTTGTAGCATTGTAGTAGTGTGTGTTTGTGTGTGTGTGTGTGTGTGTGTGTGTTTGTGCATCTGATAGTGGATAATGCCGTATTAAAGCCAAGTGTTTGATTGGTACAACCACGGGGGCAGAACAGGCCATCCAATAAAAACATCATACTGTCCCGTGCATGTTAATTCCTCTACCACTTCACCCCTCTCCTCATTTTCATCTACCACTTTCTCATCTTCCCCTCGTCTCCTCTCTGCAGCGGCAGCCCATTGGGTCAACTTGTTTTATTTTTTAATGAACAAATGTAACCCAGAATATATTAAAGCTGTCCTTGTTTCAAATGAATGGCTGTTGTTTTCTTCTTCACCCCCTTTCTCTAAATTCCTCACATTGGTGCCATTTTCTTGGCGGGGATGTATCACACCATGTTTAAGTAGCATTAATTGCATCGCGCATATGTAACCAACACAACCTTTGCAGCATTACCAGCCAGCTACACTTGTACATTTTTAAATGTAGCGCATTCATAATTTTACTTGGCGTGCAGGAAAATAGTACTCTACCAATTATAACCACAGCTGTTGCGGGCAAAGGATTATTTTTTTGTTGTTCTTAATTAACCCTTGTTTGAAAATGTGTGAAACACTACTGCCATTAACACACAGACAGACAAGAATAAGGGAAGTAGTTTTTTTTACTGTGAAAATGGGCCACAAAACATCAGCGTTTACATTGGAGGAGAAAAAGCTATTGAATTATAATAGTGTGATTTTATTTTGAGACAAAACACTTTATTTTTCTTGGCACTTGTGATTAAACACTTCGGTTTTGATGTGGGACTTCAGTACAGAATAAAGCAAGGTCTCAGTCTGTCATAGTAAGTGAACGTGGTGCCTTGAGGAGGAAGTTAAACAAGGCAAGGTCTCAGTCTGTCATACACGAAAAGGGTTACAGGAGAGTTCTTCGGCTGTCCCCATAGCAGAACCCTTTTTGGTTCCAGTTAGAACCCTTTTTGGGTCCAGGTAGAATTATTTTGGGTTCCATGTAGAACCTTCTGGGGAAAGGGTTCTACATGGAATCGAAAGAGGCTTCTTCAAAGGAGTCTCCTATGGGGGACAGCCAAATAACCTATTTAGGTTCTAGATAGCATACGGTCCTTCCCTCTGTCCCTCCCTCTGTCTCTCCCACTGTCCCTCCCTCTGTCTCTCCCACTATCTCTGCCACTGTCCCTCCCTCTGTCCCTCCCACTGTCCCTCCCTCTGTCTCTCCCACTGTCCCTCCCTCTGTCCCTCCCTCTGTCTCTCCCACTGTCCCTCCCTCTGTCTCTCCCACTATCTCTCTCTCTGTCTCTCCCACTATCTCTCCCACTGTCCCGCCCACTGTCCCTCGCATTGTCCTTCCCTCTGTCTCTCCCTTTGTCCCTCCCTCTGTCTCTCCCACTATCTCTCCCTCTGTCTCTCCCACTATCTCTCCCCCTGTCCCTCCCTCTGTCTCTCCCACTGTCCCACCCTCTGTCTCTCCCACTGTCTCCCACTGTCCCTCTCACCGTCCCTCTCACCGTCCCTCCCACTGTCCCTCTCACCGTCCCTCTCACCGTCCCTCCCTCTGTCCCTTCCTCTCTGTCTGACCCATTTAGCCCTTGAAAGAACATCTCTACATCTTCAAAAATTCACTTGCATTTCTTTGGAAGCCCTACAACAGGTCACTCAGGCGTAGAGTATCATCAGCTCCAGATGACACCTGTGTCAGGGGATATACATTGTTCAGTGAGTCTTAGTCTCTTTGATACAGTTAGTAGGTAGGTAGCACCTGCAAAGCTAGCATCTGCATAGCTAGTACCTGCATAGCCAGCATCCTGCATAAGTAGCAAATGTACAGTTAACATCCTGCATAGTTAGCATCCTGCATTTAGCAACTGCATAGCTAGCACCCATTTAGATATCACCTGCATAGTTAGCACCTGCATACTTAGCACATGCATAGTTAGCACCTGCATAGTTAGCACCTGCATAGCTAGCATCCTGCATAGCTAGCTTCCTGCATAGTTGGCACCTGCACAGAGAGCACCTGCACAGTTAGCATCCTGCAAAATTAGCACCTACAAACCTGCATCATTAGCACATGCTTAGTTAGCACCTGCATAGTTAGCACCAGCATACTTAGCACCAGCATAGTTACTACCTGCATAGTTTGCACCTGCATAGTTTGCACCTGCATAGTTAGCACCTGCAAAGTTAGCATCCTGCATAGTTAGCACCTGCATAGTTAGCACCAGCATACTTAGCACCAGCATAGTTACTACCTGCATAGTTTGCACCTGCATAGTTAGCACCTGCATAGTTAGCACCTGCATAGTTAGCACCTGCATAGTTTGCACCTGCATAGTTAGCACCTGCATAGTTAGCACCTGCATAGTTAGCACCTGCATAGTTAGCACCTGCATAGTTACTACCTGCATAGTTTGCACCTGCATAGTTAGCACCTGCAAAGTTAGCATCCTGCATAGTTTGCACCTGCATAGTTAGCACCAGCATACTTAGCACCAGCATAGTTACTACCTGCATAGTTTGCACCTGCATAGTTAGCACCTGCAAAGTTAGCATCCTGCATAGTTTGCACCTGCATAGTTAGCACCAGCATAGTTACTACCTGCATAGTTTGCACCTGCATAGTTAGCACCTGCATAGTTAGCACCTGCATAGTTTGCACCTGCATAGTTAGCACCTGCATAGTTAGCACCTGCATAGTTTGCACCTGCATAGTTAGCACCTGCATAGTTAGCACCTGCATAGTTAGCACCAGCATACTTAGCACCAGCATAGTTACTACCTGCATAGTTAGCACCTGCATAGTTAGCACCTGCATAGTTAGCACCTGCATAGTTAGCACCTGCATAGTTTGCACCTGCATAGTTAGCACCTGCATAGTTAGCACCTGCATAGTTACTACCTGCATAGTTTGCACCTGCATAGTTAGCACCTGCATAGTTAGCACCTGCATAGTTACTACCTGCATAGTTTGCACCTGCATAGTTAGCACCAGCATACTTAGCACCAGCATAGTTACTACCTGCATAGTTTGCACCTGCATAGTTAGCACCTGCAAAGTTAGCATCCTGCATAGTTTGCACCTGCATAGTTAGCACCAGCATAGTTACTACCTGCATAGTTTGCACCTGCATAGTTAGCACCTGCATAGTTAGCACCTGCATAGTTTGCACCTGCATAGTTAGCACCTGCATAGTTAGCACCTGCATAGTTTGCACCTGCATAGTTAGCACCTGCATAGTTAGCACCTGCATAGTTAGCACCAGCATACTTAGCACCAGCATAGTTACTACCTGCATAGTTAGCACCTGCATAGTTAGCACCTGCATAGTTAGCACCTGCATAGTTAGCACCTGCATAGTTTGCACCTGCATAGTTAGCACCTGCTGCAGGGTTGTAATATTACTTAAACATTCCAGAAATGTCCTAGTAAAAAAAAAAACAATCCTTATTGCAGAATTCCAGGTTGGAGGATTCCCTTACAATGGTAATCTCTGCTGATTCCAGAAAACCCTGAAAATATACATTTCTAAGGATTTTTTAGGGGGGGCGGGGGGGGGGGGTAGGTATGAGTGACACCTGTTCTCTAGGCTTCCTAATAAGATAGGGGCTTCTGATCAGCTGGTTTAGCATCATCCTGAGCCCCAACTGACAGTTGTTAGCTTTCCCTTGTTCTGTTTCTAATACCAGAATCCCTTGTTGTTGTGGGCTTTTTTAAAGCCCCTGTACCTCAGAGGGAAAAACAAGAACACAAACAGCATGCTGAGGGTATTACTTTAATACCAGATAGACTCAACTAGGGGATTTACATCAGACTTATCATACAGTACTTACCTCCTCATATCTTACATGTTTATTTTTGTCCACCCAAAATACCATGGATTCAAAATCGTTTCAACGTGTCCGTAAAAAGCCTGCTGATAAAAATCATGAAATCCAAAGTGACCTAAAAAAAAATCTAACATTCTTACTGTCTGTCTGTCTGTCTGTCTGTCTGTCTGTCTGTCTGTCTGTCTCAGCACGGCTAATCTGAAAATAATAAAGCATTACACTTCAACATACTAGTTCGATGGGGAAGATGTGATGCACTTAAGGCATACAGTATGGACACAGAGAGACAGACCAGGAGACTGAGGTTAGTTTACTGGAGGTAGGAACACAGAGAGACAGACCAGGAGACTGAGGTTAGTTTACTGGAGGTAGGAACACAGAGAGACAGACCAGGAGACTGAGGTTAGTTTACTGGAGGTAGGAACACAGAGAGACAGACCAGGAGACTGAGGTTAGTTTACTGGAGGTAGGAACACAGAAAGACAGACCAGGGGACTGAGGTTAGTTTACTGGAGGTAGGAACACAGAGAGACAGACCAGGAGACTGAGGTTAGTTTACTGGAGGTAGGAACACAGAGAGACAGACCAGGAGACTGAGGTTAGTTTACTGGAGGTAGGAACACAGAAAGACAGACCAGGGGACTGAGGTTAGTTTACTGGAGGTAGGAACACAGAGAGACAGACCAGGAGACTGAGGTTAGGTTACTGGAGGTAGGACCACAGAGAGACAGACCAGGAGACTGAGGTTAATTTACTGAAGGTAGGAACACAGAGAGACAGACCAGGAGACTGAGGTTAGTTTACTGGAGGTAGGAACACAGAGAGACAGACCAGGAGACTGAGGTTAGTTTACTGGAGGTAGGAACACACAGAAGGGTTGAGCATCGCAGCATCGCAACATGAAGCCATTAGTCCAGTACAGAGGGCAGTGAATGTCATTGGATTGATCTATAGAACCTCCACACTGGCCACTTTGTCACAACAGATAAATGCCACCTCTCTGTCAGGGCTGACTGAGTCTCAGTGTGGAGTGGAGAGCAGTGGAGGGTAGCGGGACCTTCTTGGGGTTCGGCCTCTACGGCTGTGTGCAAATGACACCCTATTCCCTAAATAGCACCTTATGAACCAGGTCTAAAGTAGTGCACTATACAGGGAATAGGATGCCATTTGGGTTGCAAGCCTCTTCTATGAACTCTCCATTGAACTCTTCACTCGCTTAATCAGTAATCAATAGGACTCGCAGGAAGCCTAGCTCACTGAGCAGAGTGGGGGGGGGGGGGGGGGGGGGGGGTGACTGTCACAGCTCTGTCACTGTCTCTGCTGTGGCCATGCGCTAGCTAGTGTTAGCATCAGACATGGTTGCAAATACTACTCAAAATCCTTTCAAATTCTTTATCTGGACTTCATCTAGCTTGCCTGGCTTAATTGAAGCAATATGATATTCCTAAATAGCTGGCAAACGGTCAAAGTTTTTGAGAGATTTCCAGTGTTGTGCGAACCCCAGGGTCCGGTCAGTGTTAGTCCCTATGAGCCTATTAGAGGGCAAACTAATCCTAGGTATGAATTGTGTTGACTTTTGACCCGGAACTCACCTCTGCTACGTGTCGCAAGCTTTTGTAGCAAACTGGTGAATGACTAAAGACTGGGTCTGCTCTGGTCTGTGATTGAGAACAGTATGGGTTGTAGCGATACACCATAAGGAAGGGACAAACAATTCGTAGCTAACACTGGCCATCTACCTTGCATAGCAACATTACTTAAAAATCATTTTAAAAATGACTAGCTGGCTGTAAAACTAGCCTGCTAGCTAGATTAATACAATTCACATATACAGTGCCTTGCGAAAGTATTCGGCCCCCTTGAACTTTGCGACCTTTTGCCACATTTCAGGCTTCAAACATAAAGATATAAAACTGTATTTTTTTGTGAAGAATCAACAACAAGTGGAACACAATCATGAAGTGGAATGACATTTATTGGATATTTCAAACTTTTTTAACAAATCAAAAACTGAAAAATTGGGCGTGCAAAATTATTCAGCCCCTTTACTTTCAGTGCTGCAAACTCTCTCCAGAAGTTCAGTGAGGATCTCTGAACGATCCAATGTTGACCTAAATGACTAATGATAAATACAATCCACCTGTGTGTAATCAAGTCTCCGTATAAATGCACCTGCACTGTGATAGTCTCAGAGGTCCGTTAAAAGCGCAGAGAGCATCATGAAGAACAAGGAACACACCAGGCAGGTCCAGATACTGTTGTGAAGAAGTTTAAAGCCGGATTTGGGTACAAAAAGATTTCCCAAGCTTTAAACATCCCAAGGAGCACTGTGCAAGCGATAATATTGAAATGGAAAGAGTATCAGACCACTGCAAATCTACCAAGACCTGGCCGTCCCTCTAAACTTTCAGCTCATACAAGGAGAAGACTGATCAGAGATGCAGCCAAGAGGCCCATGATCACTCTGGATGAACTGCAGAGATCTACAGCTGAGGTGGGAGACTCTGTCCATAGGACAACAATCAGTCGTATATTGCACAAATCTGGCCTTTATGGAAGAGTGGCAAGAAGAAAGCCATTTCTTAAAGATATCCATAAAAAGTGTCATTTAAAGTTTGCCACAAGCCACCTGGGAGACACACCAAACATGTGGAAGAAGGTGCTCTGGTCAGATGAAACCAAAATTGAACTTTTTGGCAACAATGCAAAACGTTATGTTTGGCGTAAAAGCAACACAGCTCATCACCCTGAACACACCATCACCACTGTCAAACATGGTGGTGGCAGCATCATGGTTTGGGCCTGCTTTTCTTCAGCAGGGACAGGGAAGATGGTTAAAATTGATGGGAAGATGGATGGAGCCAAATACAGGACCATTCTGGAAGAAAACCTGATGGAGTCTGCAAAAGACCTGAGACTGGGACGGAGATTTGTCTTCCAACAAGACAATGATCCAAAACATAAAGCAAAATCTACAATGGAATGGTTCAAAAATAAACATATCCAGGTGTTAGAATGGCCAAGTCAAAGTCCAGACCTGAATCCAATCGAGAATCTGTGGAAAGAACTGAAAAGTGCTGTTCACAAATGCTCTCCATCCAACCTCACTGAGCTCGAGCTGTTTTGCAAGGAGGAATGGGAAAAAATGTCATTCTCTCGATGTGCAAAACTGATAGAGACATACCCCAAGCTACTTACAGCTGTAATCGCAGCAAAAGGTGGCGCTACAAAGTATTAACTTAAGGGGGCTGAATAATTTTGCACGCCCAATTTTTCAGTTTTTGATTTGTTAAAAAAGTTTGAAATATCCAATAAATGTCGTTCCACTTCATGATTGTGTCCCACTTGTTGATGATTCTTCAAAAAAAATACAGTTTTATATCTTTATGTTTGAAGCCTGAAATGTGGCAAAAGGTCGCAAAGTTCAAGGGGGCCGAATACTTTTGCATGGCACTGTAGCTAGCTGATCGTTCTGATGTTAAAAACTTGTTTTTGCTTAATGAACTGCATTGTTGGTTAAGGGCTTGTAAGTAAGCATTTCACGGTAAAGGTGAAATACCTGTTGTATTCGGCGCACGTGACAAATAAAGTTTGATTTGATTTAGTTATCTTATGTATTCTGTTAGGTCGAAGGTAACGCAGTAGCATGGAGGGCAAGTGCTTCTAAAATGTTTACATTTTATGCATTCTCCGCACTCACAACAACGGAGTCAAGGGAACGTCCTCGGAGAATGAACTCGGAGAACCAACTCGTAGAACCAACTCGGAGAACCAACTCGGAGAACGAACTCGGAGAACGTCCTCGGAGAACGAACTCGGAGCATGAGGCTGTTACACGGTAGTATCACAGGAGGCTGCTGATGGGAGGACGGCTCATAATAACAGCTGGAACGGAACAAATGGAATGACATCGAACACCTGGCAACCATGGAAACCAGGTGTTTGATGTATTTGATAACATTCCATTGTATCCGGGGGTGATTAGTGTTATGAATAAAATGATGTGGGCACAATCTTGTGATTTAAGAAGAAGACCAACGTCAATATAAAGATTATAGCTACTACTACAGCTGCTGTTTATGAATGAACACTGAATATTAATACATTGATTAGCAATGTTGCATCTCCTTTAACAGATATTGATAACATGCCCCCTTTGGGAAGACTTTCCCTGTTGACCTATTTATGTACAATTTAGTTGTCGATGAAGTTCTATTGACCAGTTGTCAGACTCTCCCAACACCCGACCAGAACCAGAACACGTGGCTCCCTCTGATGACTCATTTCCTGGTGGTACATGTCTGAACAACGAACACAGTGGGCGTTACAACTTCCAGGCCTCTCATCTCAGTCACCAATCACAGCGTATCCAAAAAGGGGAGGTATTTCTGTGAACACCAACACACCTGCCCAGATAGTCTTCTTACCCCACACTGCAGCCCCAATACCCCTATACCGTAGCCCTATACCCCAGCCCTAAACCTCAGCCCTATACCCCAGCCTTATACCTCAGCCCTATACCACAACCCTATACCCCAGCCCTATACTTCAGTCATACACCCCAGCCTTATACAACAGCCCCAGCCCTATATCCCTAGCCCTATATCCCAGCCCTGTACCCCAGCCCTATACCCCAGCCATATACCCCAACCCTATACCCCATCCCTATACTTCAGCCCTATAACCCAGCCCTAGTCCTATAACCCAGCCCTAGCCCTATAACCAGCCCTATAACCAGCCCTATAACCCAGCCCTAGCCGTATAACCCAGCCCCATAACCCCTCCCAGCCCTATAACTCAGCCCTATAACCAGCCCTATAACCCAGCCCTAGCCCTATAACCCAGCCCTAGCCCTATAACCCAGCCCTAGCCATATAACCCAGCCCTAGCCCTATAACCCCTCCCAGCCCTATAACCCAGCCCCATAACCCCTCCTAGCCCTATAATCCAGCCCTATAATCCAGCCCCAGCCTGACTTAGTTCGTCCTGTTCATTCTTCTCCATGATGAAGACATCTCACAGGAAGTTGTGGCCTTGGGGGGGGGGGGGGGGGGGGGGGGATTTGGCTTTAGTACGACTGACTGGAGGTTGTCTGTGATTTTGCCTGAGTGGCTTTCCTTCCATGACCAACACAGCAAGACAAGACACACCCCGCCCGGGAAATTGATTTTTTTCCCCCTTTGACTTTCATCCAAAAGCCAATTTAACCATCCGTCCAACGGAACAGGGGTCCTTTTTGAAGACTGAGATAGTAATGGTTCTCATTCATTAAACTACAGCTCAGTGTTCAACACCATGGTGCCGTCCCCTAAAGCTAAGGACCCTGTGACTGAACACTTCCCTCTGCAACTGGATACTGATGGGCCGCACCCTCATGTGGTGAGGCAACAAGACGTCCTCCACACTGACCCTCAGAGAGGCGTCAGACCAGCTGGATGCTGGTCAAGGTAACATCAGACCAGCTGGATGGTGGTCAAGGTAACATCAGACCAGCTGGATGGTGGTCAAGGTAACATCAGACCAGTTGGATGGTGGTCAGTATAACATCAGACCAGTTGGATGGTGGTCAGTATAACATCAGACCAGTTGGATGGTGGTCAAGGTAACATCAGACCAGCTGGATGGTGGTCAGTATAACATCAGACCAGCTGGATGGTGGTCAAGGTAACATCAGACCAGTTGGATGGTGGTCAAGGTAACATCAGACCAGTTGGATGGTGGTCAAGGTAACATCAGACCAGCTGGATGGTGGTCAAGGTAACATCAGACCAGCTGGATGGTGGTCAGTATAACATCAGACCAGTTGGATGGTGGTCAGTATAACATCAGACCAGTTGGATGGTGGTCAAGGTAACATCAGACCAGTTGGATGGTGGTCAAGGTAACATCAGACCAGTTGGATGGTGGTCAAGGTAACATCAGACCAGTTGGATGGTGGTCAAGGTAACATCAGACCAGTTGGATGGTGGTCAGTATAACATCAGACCAGTTGGATGGTGGTCAAGGTAACATAAGACCAGTTGGATGATGGTCAAGGTAACATCAGACCAGTTGGATGGAGGTCAAGGTAACATCAGACCAGTTGGATGGTGGTCAAGGTAACATCAGACCAGTTGGATGGTGGTCAAGGTAACATCAGACCAGTTGGATGGTGGTCAGTATTACATCAGACCAGTTGGATGGTGGTCAAGGTAACATCAGACCAGTTGGATGGTGGTCAAGGTAACATCAGACCAGTTGGATGGTGTTCAAGGTAACATCAGACCAGTTGGATGGTGGTCAAGGTAACATCAGACCAGTTGGATGGTGGTCAGTATAACATCAGACCAGTTGGATGGTGGTCAGTATAACATCAGACCAGTTGGATGGTGGTCAAGGTAACATCAGACCAGTTGGATGGTGGTCAAGGTAACATCAGACCAGTTGGATGGTGGTCAGTATTACATCAGACCAGTTGGATGGTGGTCAAGGTAACATAAGACCAGTTGGATGGTGGTCAAGGTAACATCAGACCAGTTGGATGGTGGTCAAGGTAACATCAGACCAGTTGGATGGTGGTCAAGGTAACATCAGACCAGTTGGATGGTGGTCAAGGTAACATCAGACCAGTTGGATGGTGGTCAGTATAACATCAGACCAGTTGGATGGTGGTCAAGGTAACATCAGACCAGTTGGATGGTGGTCAAGGTAACATCAGACCAGTTGGATGGTGGTCAGTATAACATCAGACCAGTATGGCTCAGCTTGTATTTGTTTAAAACCCTGTAATAAAAAGAAAAATAAAATTGGGTGGCGACCTTGGGTCCACTTTGTGTCAGGGGGGGGGCGTGGTGGGGGGAGGGGTGGGGGGAGGGGTGGCGCGGTGGGGTGTCGGTGAATGGATGGGGCTCAGCGGGGCTCGAAAGCACCTGGTCGAACGGCCTGGACCGATGGACGGACGGGAGGCTGGCAGCACAAAGCCATCTGGGGGTAATTACCACAAGGTATTCTCTAAAGGACCAGATGGGATGAGGAGGGAGGGAGGGGGGCATAACCTAGCCCTCCCCTTAGCTCTACCACTACCCCATCACATCATTTACAAAATAGTTCCATTCAATGATACACTTACTCTCCCCACCAGTTAGGTCTTTCAGCTTCTCCCTTACTCTCCCCACCAGTTAGGTCTTTCAGCTTCTCCCTTACTCTCCCCACCAGTTAGGTCTTTCAGCTTCTCCCTTACTCTCCCCACCAGTTAGATCTTTCAGCTTCTCCCTTACTCTCCCCACCAGTTAGGTCTTTCAGCTTCTCCCTTACTCTCCCCACCAGTTAGGTCTTTCAGCTTCTCCCTTACTCTCCCCACCAGTTAGGTCTTTCAGCTTCTTACTCGAAGGAAAACGCCACCCAAAACTATATTTTGGTATTTGTTTCATTAGTCCATTGTTGACCCAGTCCTAAAATGTTTTGCTTGTCAGCATTCGCGTTTTTAAGATATGTAACTTTCAAAATACAATAATGCAAACTCAGCATCATATGATGCAAAATGAGTCATATGGGGGATAATTTTTGTATTTTGAAAGTTATACATCTTGAAAACTTGGTGACTAGCAAAATGTTTTGGGACTAGCTTAACAAAGACCAGAAATAGTTATGGGGTGGAGTTTTAGTTTAGTCTCCACACCAAATAGGTATTTCAGCCTCTCAGCTGTTGTTACACAGCCCCTTTATGTTAATCCAGCCCCCTTTAAAAAAAGAGAGAGACAGAAAGGAAGAGCGAGAGAGAGGGGAAGAGAGAGACAGGAAGGAAGAGCGAGAGAGAGGGGAAGAGAGAGACAGAAAGGAAGAGCGAGAGAGGGGGGAAGAGAGAGACAGAAAGGAAGAGAGAGAGAGAGCGAGAGAGGGGGGAAGAGAGAGACAATGAGAGAGAGAGGTGGGAAAGAGGGAGGAGAGAGACTCACCCTCAAATCGTTTCCTCCTCAGAGAGTACATTTTTACGCCCTTCCCTTTCTTCCCTTCTGTCCCTTCCCCACCTCGGAGTGCCTAGAAAAGACCTGGTTTATTTTGAGAGGAGAGAAAATAAAAGAGAGGGTAGAGTGAGAGAGAGATTAGAGAGAGATGGTAGAGTGAGTGAGAGAGAGATTAGAGAGAGAGTTGAGTGATAGAGAGATTAGAGAGAGATGGAGGAGTGAGTGAGAGAGAGATTAGAGAGAGAGGGTAGAGTGAGTGAGAGAGAGACGGTAGAGTGAGTGAGTGAGAGATTAGAGAGAGATGGTAGAGTGAGTGAGTGAGAGAGAGAAAGATGGTAGAGTGAGTGAGAGAGAGATTAGAGAGAGTCGAGTGATAGAGAGTTTAGAGATTGTGGGTAGAGTGAGTTAGAGATTAGAGAGAGATGGTAGAGTGAGTGAGAGAGATATTACGGAGAGAGGGTAGAGTGAGTGAGTGAGAGATTTGAGAGAGAGGGTAGAGTGAGTGAGAGAGCGATTAGAGAGAGAGGGTCGAGTGAGAGAGAATAGAGAGAGAGGGTCGAGTGATAGAGAGATTAGAGAGAGTGGGTAGAGTGAATGAGAGATTAAAGAGAGAGTGGGTAGAGGGAGTGAGAGATATTACGGAGAGAGGGTAGAGTGAGTGAGATAGAGATTAGAGAGAGAGGGTTGAGTGAGAGAGAGATTAGAGAGAGTGGGTAGAGTGAGTGAGAGAGAGATTAGAGAGAGTGGGTAGAGTGAGTGAGAGAGAGAGAGAGATTGTAGAGTAAGTGAGAGAGATATTACGGAGAGAGGGTAGAGTGAGTGAGAGAGAGTGGGTAGAGTGAGAGAGAGATTAGTGAGAGAGCGATTAGAGAGAGTGGGTCGTGTGAGTGAGAGAGAGATTAGAGAGATTGTAGAGTGAGTGAGAGTGACTAGTTGACACTATTTGATAACAATTTGACACACTGGAAAGAATCAACCAATAAACAAACTGGAATGCTATCTAGAATGCTATCTAGAACGCTAACTAGAATGCTATCTAGAACGCTATCTAGCCCTTAACAGAGAGTACACAGTGGCAAAATACTTGACCCCTGCGACTGACCCAAATTTAAGAAAATACATGACTATGTACAGACTCAGTGAGCATAGCCTTGCTATTGAGAAAGGCCGCCGTAGGCAGACCTGACTCTCGAGAGAAGACAGGCTATGTGCCCACTGCTCCACAAAATGAGGTGGAAACTGAGATGCACTTCCTAACCTCCTGTCCAATGTATGACCATATTATAGACACATATTTCCCTCAGATTACACAGGGCAACAACCCGAAAACAAATCAGACATTGATAAACTCCTAATCTGTACATTGTAAAATGCCACAATGCACCATAACAGCAGCAAGATGTGTGATCCGTTGCCATGACAACAGAGCAACCAGAGGAGCACAAACAACATTGTAAAAAAACACTAATATTTATCTGTTTCCTTATTTTCCGCTACTATTTGTACAACAAATATTTGCACATTGTTAAAACATTGTACATAGTTTATAATATAATATCTGAAATGTCTGTATGAGTGCAATGTTTACTGTAAAATAACAAATAGATTTGCTGATGTTGTTTTTTTGTTTCTTCTCAATGTAGTTTTTTGTTTATTTCACTTGCTTTGGGAATGTAAACATATGTTTCCCATGCCCCTTTGAATTGAATTGAATTGAGTGAGTGAGAGAGAGAGAGAGAGAGAGAGAGAGAAACAGAAAGTGATCGAGAGAGAGAGAGAGAGAGAGAGAGAGAGAGAGAGAGAGAGAGAGAGAGAGAGACAGGGGAAAGTGATCGAGAGAGAGAGAGAGAGAGAGAGAGAGAGAGAGAGAGAGAGAGAGACAGGGGAAAGTAGGAGAGAAACAGAAAGTGATTGAGAGAGAGAGAGAGAGAGAGAGAGAGAGAGAGAGAGAGAGAGAGAGAGAGAGAGAGAACTACAGGACAAAATAAAAACTCTCCAACCCAAAAAGGCCTGTGGTGTTGATGATATCATGAATGTAATTATAAATTATACAGACCACAAATTCCAATTGGCTACACTTTTTCACATCATCCTTAGCTCTGGCATCTTCCCCAGTATTTGGAACCAAGAACCGATCACCACAATCCACAAAAGTGGAGACAAATTTTACCCCAATAACAACAGTGGGATATGCATCAATAGCAACCTTGGGAAAATCCTCTGCATTATCATTAACAGCAGACTCATACATTTCCTCAGTGAAAACAATGTCTTGAGCAAATATCAAATTGGCTTTTTACCAACTTATTGTACGACAGACCACGTATTCAGCCTAATTGACAAACAAACAAACCAAAACAAAGGCAAAGTACTCTCATGCTTTGTTGATTTCAAAAAAGCTTTTGACTCAATTTGGCATCATGGTCTGCTATACAAATTGATGGAAAGTGGTGTTGAGGGGGAAAACAATCCATGCACACAAACAGCAAGTGTGCAGTTAAAATTGGCCAAAAAAAACACATTTCTTTCCACATGGCCGTGGGGTGGGACAGGGATGCAGCTTGAGCCCCACCTTCTTTAACATATGTCAACAAAATGGTGAGGGGAACTAGAACACTCTAAATCTCAGTAAGACAAAAATAATGGTCCAGAGCACACAAAAACCTCGACCTAAACATCAGTGACACATTCTGAGAGACAAGGCAAGAAGGGCCTTCCACGCCATTAAAAGGAACATACAATTTGGCATAACAATTAGGATCTGGCTAAAAATACTTGAATCAGTTATAGAAACCATTGCCATTTGTGGTTGTGAGGTCTGGGGTCCGCTCACCAACCAAGTATTCAGAAAATGGGACAAACACAAAATTGAGACTCTGCATGCAGAATTCTGCAAAAATATCCTCTGTGTACAACGTAAAACACCAAATAATAAATGCCGAGCAGAATTAGCCACATTCCTGCTAATTATCAAAATACAGAAAAGAGACGTTCAATTCTACAACCACCTAAAAGGAATTGATTCCCAAACCTTCCATAACAAAGCCATCACCTACAGATAGATTAACCTGGAGAAGAGTCCCCTAAGCAAGCTGTCACAAACACAAACAGATCCCACAGAGCCCCAGGACAGCAACATATTTAGATCCAACCAAATCACGAGAAAACAAGATTGCAAGGAATTAACAAAGAACAGAGCAATCTAGAATGCTATTTGGCCCTAAACAGAGAGTACACAGTGGCAGAATACCTGACCACTGTGACTGACCTAAAATTAAGGAAAGCTTTGACTATGTACAGACTCAGTGAGCGTAGCCTTGCTATTGAGAAAGGTCGCCTTAGGCAGACCTGGCTCTCAAGAGAAGACAGGCTACGTGCACACTGCCCATAAAAGGAGGTGGAAACTGAGCTGCACTTCCAAACCTCCTGCCAAATGTATGACCATATTGGAGACACCTATCCTGCCTGTTTGGCCCTGTCCGGGGGTATCATCGGATGGGGCCAGAGTGTCTCCTGACCCCTCCTGTCTCAGCCTCCAGTATTTATGCTGCAGTAGTTTATGTGTCAGGGGGCTAGGGTCAGTCTGATATATCTGGAGTATTTCTCCTGTCTTATCCGGTGTCCTGTGTGAATTTAAGTATGCCCTCTCTAATTCTCTCTCTCTATTTCTCTCTCTCTCTCTCTCTCTCTTTCTTTCTTTCTTTCTTTCTTTCTTTCTTTCTTTCTTTCTTTCTTTCTTTCTTTCTTTCTTTCTTTCTTTCTTTCTTTCTTTCTTTCTGTCTTTCTTTCTTTCTCCCGGAGGACCTGAACCCCAGGACCATGCCTCACGACTACCTGGCATGATGACTCCTTGCTGTTCCCAGTCCACCTGGCCGTGCTGCTGCTCCAGTTTCAACTGTTCTGCCTGCGGCTATGGAACCCTGACCTGTTCACCGGACGTGCTACCTGTCCCAGACCTGCTGTTTTCAACTCTCTAGAGACAGCAGGAGCAGTAGAGATACTCTGAATGATCGACTTCGAAAAGCCAACTGACGTTTATTCCTGAGGTGCTGACCTCAGGAATACACCCTCGACAACCACTGTGATTATTATTATCTGACCCTGCTGGTCATCTATGAACATTTGAACATCTTGGCCATGTTCTGTTATAATCTCCAGCCTGCACAGCCAGAAGAGGACTGGCCACCCCTCATAGCCTGGTTCCTCTCTAGGTTTATAATCTCCACCCAGCACAGCCAGAAGAGGACTGGCCATCCCTCATAGCCTGGTTCCTCTCTAGGTTTATAATCTCCACCTGGCACAGCCAGAAGAGGACTGGCCACCCCTCATAGCCTGGTTCCTCTCTAGGTTTATAATCTCCACCTGGCACAACCAGAAGAGGACTGGCCACCCCTCATAGCCTGGTTCCTCTCTAGGTTTCGTCCTAGGTTTTGGCCTTTCTAGGGAGTTTTTCCTAGCCACCGTGCTTCTACACCTGCATTGCTTGCTGTTTGGGGTTTTAGGCTGGGTTTCTGTACAGCACTGAGATATCACCTGATGTAAGAAGGGCTATATAAATACATTTGATTGAAATTTGATTGACATACAAATTTTGATAAATTCCCATATCTACTGGGTGAAATACCACCGTGTGCCATCACAGCAGCAATATCTGTGACCTGTTGCCACAAGAACAGGGCATTTTGTACTTGAACTATTTGCACATCAATACAACACTGTATACACATATACTATGACATTTGAAATGTCTTTGTTCTTTTGGAACTTTTGTCAGTGTAATGTTTACTGTTCATTATTTTATTGCTTATTTCACTTTTGATTATTATCTATTTCACTTGCAATGTAAACATATGTTTCTCAAGCCAAGAAAGCCCCTTAAATTGAATTGAAATTGAATTGAGAAAGAGAGAGAGAAAGAGAAAGAGAGCAACTTGTATCCAGCCAGAGCAGGTCTGTGTCAGAGTGCAGTGTCAACTCCACCTCCAGCTGAGGTCTACTAGCCCACCTGTTAGTTAGTGGTTCTCTCCCTTTTCTCTCCTCTCCTCTTTTCTCTCCTCTCCTCTTTTCTCTCCTCTCCTCTTTTCTGTCCTCTCCTCTTTTCTGTCCTCTCCTCTTTTCTCTCCTCTCCTCTTTTCTCTCCTCTTTTCTCTCCTCTCCTCTTTTCTCTCCTCTCCCCTTTTCTCTCCTCTCCCCTTTTCTCTCCTCTCCTCTTTTCTCTCCTCTCCTCTTTTCTCTCCTCTCCTCTTTTCTCTCCTCTCCGCTTTTCTCTCCTCTTTGTTTTCCTACCGTGCTGTTCTGTGCTGCCCCCCCCCCCAACACACACAACAATCTAGTTAACCAGTAGCCCCATCCTTCTCCCCCAGGAATACATCACTAGATCCTCCCCTTCTATTTTATAGCTGTGTTCTGTTCTGTGTTCTATTCTCTGTTCTATTCTGTGTTCTACTCTGTGTTCTCTGTTATTTTCTGTGTTCTCTGTTTTATTCTGTGTTCTATTCTGTGTTCTATTCTGTGTTCTGTTCTCTTGTCTATTCTCTGTTCTATTCTGTGTTCTGTTCTCTGTTCTATTCCGTGTTCTATTTTCTTTTGTGTTCTATTTTGTGTTCTCTGTTCTATTCTATAAGATGTGTTGTAATGAAATGAGCAGAAAGCCTCGTCCACTGACAACTGTTGTATATTACACATGCGCAACACAATTTTAGAATATAAATACATATATTATATAGTATAAATATATATACTGAGTGTACAAAACATTAGGAACACCTTCCTAATATTATGTTGCAGCCCTTTTTGTTCTCAGAACCACCTCTATTCATCTGGACACGGACTCTACAAAACATTAAGAACACCTTCCTAATATTGAGTTTCACCCTCAGAACCACCTCTATTCATCTGGACACGGACTCTACAAAACATTAAGAACACCTTCCTTATATTGAGTTTCACCCTCAGAACCACCTCTATTCATCTGGACATGGACTCTACAAAACATTAAGAACACCTTCCTTATATTGAGTTTCACCCTCAGAACCACCTCTATTCATCTGGACACAGACTCTACAAAACATTAAGAACACCTTCCTTATATTGAGTTTCACCCTCAGAACCACCTCTATTCATCTGGACATGGACTCTACAAAACATTAAGAACACCTTCCTTATATTGAGTTTCACCCTCAGAACCACCACAAGTTGGCTGGATGTCCTGTGGGTGGTGGACCATTCTTGATACACACGGGAAACTGTTGAGCGTGAAAAACCCAGCAGCGTTGCGGTTCTTGACACAAACTGGTGCGCCTGGCACCTACTACCATACCCCGTTCAAAGGGACTTACATCTTTTGTCTTGCCTATTCACCCTCTGAATGGCACACAGACACACAATCCATGTCTCAATTGTCTCAAGGCTTAAAAATCCTTCTTCAACCTGTCTCCTCCTCTTCATCTACACGGATTGAAGTGGATTTAACAAGTGACATCAATAAGAAATCACAACTTCACCTGAATTCACCTGGTCAGTCTATGTCATGAAAAGAGCAGGTGTTCCTAATATGCTAATTTTCCAACCAGTGGTGTGCTTCCGCCAAACGGATAAAAAACATTGTGTTGATGACGTAGAGCCACAACAGATCTGTAGCCTAATAAACTGTATGGTTTCCTGAGTCGTAGTGGGAGGACCACACAACAGATCTGTAGCCTAATAAACTGTATGGTTTCCTGAGTCGTAGTGCGAGGACCACACAACAGATCTGTAGCCTAATAAACTGTATGGTTTCCTGAGTCGTAGTGGGAGGACCACACAACAGATCTGTAGTCTAATAAACTGTATGGTTTCCTGAGTCGTAGTGGGAGGACCACACAACAGATCTGTAGCCTAATAAACTGTATGGTTTCCTGAGTCGTAGTGCGAGGACCACACAACAGATCTGTAGCCTAATAAACTGTATGGTTTCCTGAGTCGTAGTGGGAGGACCACACAACAGATCTGTAGCCTAATAAACTGTATGGTTTCCTGAGTCGTAGTGGGAGGACCACACAACAGATCTGTAGCCTAATAAACTGTATGGTTTCCTGAGTCGTAGTGGGTGGACCACACAACAGATCTGTAGCCTAATAAACTGTATGGTTTCCTGAGTCGTAGTGGGAGGACCACACAACAGATCTGTAGCCTAATAAACTGTATGGTTTCCTGAGTCGTAGTGGGAGGACCACACAACAGATCTGTAGCCTAATAAACTGTATGGTTTCCTGAGTCGTAGTGGGAGGACCACACAACAGATCTGTAGCCTAATAAACTGTATGGTTTCCTGAGTCGTAGTGGGAGGACCACACAACAGATCTGTAGCCTAATAAACTGTATGGTTTCCTGAGTCGTAGTGGGAGGACCACACAACAGATCTGTAGCCTAATAAACTGTATGGTTTCCTGAGTCGTAGTGGGAGGACCACACAACAGATCTGTAGCCTAATAAACTGTATGGTTTCCTGAGTCGTAGTGGGAGGACCACACAACAGATCTGTAGCCTAATAAACTGTATGGTTTCCTGAGTCGTAGTGGGAGGACCACACAACAGATCTGTAGCCTAATAAACTGTATGGTTTCCTGAGTTGTAGTGGGAGGACCACACAACAGATCTGTAGCCTAATAAACTGTATGGTTTCCTGAGTCGTAGTGGGAGGACCACACAACAGATCTGTAGCCTAATAAACTGTATGGTTTCCTGAGTCGTAGTGGGAGGACAACACAACAGATCTGTAGCCTAATAAACTGTATGGTTTCCTGAGTCGTAGTGGGAGGACCACACAACAGATCTGTAGCCTAATAAACTGTATGGTTTCCTGAGTCGTAGTGGGAGGACCACACAACAGATCTGTAGTCTAATAAACTGTATGGTTTCCTGAGTCGTAGTGGGAGGACCACACCACAGATCTGTAGCCTAATAAACTGAATGGTTTCCTGGGTCGTAGTGGGAGGACCACATCACAGATCTGTAGCCTAATAAACTGTATGGTTTCCTGAGTCGTAGTGGGAGGACCACACAACAGATCTGTAGCCTAATAAACTGTATGGTTTCCTGAGTCGTAGTGGGAGGACCACACAACAGATCTGTAGCCTAATAAACTGTATGGTTTCCTGAGTCGTAGTGGGAGGACCACACAACAGATCTGTAGCCTAATAAACTGTATGGTTTCCTGAGTCGTAGTGGGAGGACCACACAACAGATCTGTAGCCTAATAAACTGTATGGTTTCCTGAGTCGTAGTGGGAGGACCACACAACAGATCTGTAGCCTAATAAACTGTATGGTTTCCTGAGTCGTAGTGGGAGGACCACACAACAGATCTGTAGCCTAATAAACTGTATGGTTTCCTGAGTCGTAGTGCGAAGACCACACAACAGATCTGTAGTCTAATAAACTGTATGGTTTCCTGAGTCGTAGTGGGAGGACCACACAACAGATCTGTAGCCTAATAAACTGCGTTGTTTCCTTAGTCATAGTGGGAGGACCACATAACAGATCTGTAGCCTAATAAACTGTATGGTTTCCTGAGTCGTAGTGGGAGGACCACACAACAGATCTGTAGCCTAATAAACTGTATGGTTTCCTGAGTTGTATTGGGAGGACCACACAACAGATCTGTAGCCTAATAAACTGTATGGTTTCCTGAGTCGTAGTGGGAGGACCACACAACAGATCTGTAGCCTAATAAACTGTATGGTTTCCTGAGTGGTATTGGGAGGACCACACAACAGATCTGTAGCCTAATAAACTGTATGGTTTCCTGAGTCGTAGTGGGAGGACCACACAACAGATCTGTAGCCTAATAAACTGTATGGTTTCCTGAGTCGTAGTGGGAGGACCACACAACAGATCTGTAGCCTAATAAACTGTATGGTTTCCTGAGTCGTAGTGGGAGGACCACACAACAGATCTGTAGTCTAATAAACTGTATGGTTTCCTGAGTCGTAGTGGGAGGACCACACAAAAGATCTGTAGCCTAATAAACTGTATGGTTTCCTGAGTCGTAGTGGGAGGACCACACAACAGATCTGTAGCCTAATAAACTGTATGGTTTCCTGAGTCGTAGTGGGAGGACCACACAACAGATCTGTAGCCTAATAAACTGTATGGTTTCCTGAGTTGTAGTGGGAGGACCACACAACAGATCTGTAGCCTAATAAACTGTCTGGTTTCCTGAGTCGTAGTGGGAGGACCACACAACAGATCTGTAGCCTAATAAACTGTATGGTTTCCTGAGTCGTAGTGGGAGGACCACACAACAGATCTGTAGTCTAATAAACTGTATGGTTTCCTGAGTCGTAGTGGGAGGACCACACAACAGATCTGTAGCCTAATAAACTGTATGGTTTCCTGAGTCGTAGTGGGAGGACCACACCACAGATCTGTAGCCTAATAAACTGTATGGTTTCCTGAGTCGTAGTGGGAGGACCACACAACAGATCTGTAGCCTAATAAACTGCATGGTTTCCTGAGTCGTAGTGGGAGGACCACACAACAGATCTGTAGCCTAATAAACTGTATGGTTTCCTGAGTCGTAGTGGGAGGACCACACAACAGATCTGTAGCCTAAAAACTGCATGGTTTCCTGAGTCGTAGTGGGAGGACCACACAACAGATCTGTAGCATAATAAACTGTATGGTTTCCTGAGTCGTAGTGGGAGGACCACACAACAGATCTGTAGCCTAATAAACTGCATAGTTTCCTGAGTCGTAGTGGGAGGACCACACAACAGATCTGTAGCCTAATAAACTGTATGGTTTCCTGAGTCGTAGTGGGAGGACCACACAACAGATCTGTAGCCTAATAAACTGCATTGTTTCCTGAGTCGTAGTGGGAGGACCACATAACAGATCTGTAGCCTAATAAACTGTATGGTTTCCTGAGTCGTAGTGGGAGGACCACACAACAGATCTGTAGCCTAATAAACTGTATGGTTTCCTGAGTCGTAGTGGGAGGACCACACAACAGATCTGTAGCCTAATAAACTGTATGGTTTCCTGAGTCGTAGTGGGAGGACCACACAACAGATCTGTAGCCTAATAAACTGTATGGTTCGCTGAGTTGTAGTGGGAGGACCACACAACAGATCTGTAGCCTAATAAACTGTATGGTTTCCTGAGTCGTAGTGGGAGGACCACACAACAGATCTGTAGCCTAATAAACTGTATGGTTTCCTGAGTCGTAGTGCGAAGACCACACAAAAGATCTGTAGTCTAATAAACTGTATGGTTTCCTGAGTCGTAGTGGGAGGACCACACAACAGATCTGTAGCCTAATAAATTGCGTTGTTTCCTGAGTCGTAGTGGGAGGACCACACAACAGATCTGTAGCCTAATAAACTGTATGGTTTCCTGAGTCGTAGTGGGAGGGCCACACAACAGATCTGTAGCCTAATAAACTGCATTGTTTCCTGAGTCGTAGTGGGAGGACCACATAACAGATCTGTAGCCTAATAAACTGTATGGTTTCCTGAGTCGTAGTGGGAGGACCACACAACAGATCTGTAGCCTAATAAACTGTATGGTTTCCTGAGTTGTAGTGGGAGGACCACACAACAGATCTGTAGCCTAATAAACTGTATGGTTTCCTGAGTCGTAGTGGGAGGACCACACAACAGATCTGTAGCCTAATAAACTGTATGGTTTCCTGAGTCGTAGTGGGAGGACCACACAACAGATCTGTAGCCTAATAAACTGTATGGTTTCCTGAGTCGTAGTGGGAGGACCACACAACAGATCTGTAGCCTAATAAACTGTATGGTTTCCTGAGTCGTAGTGGGAGGACCACACAACAGATCTGTAGCCTAATAAACTGTATGGTTTCCTGAGTCGTAGTGGGAGGACCACACAACAGATCTGTAGCCTAATAAACTGTATGGTTTCCTGAGTCGTAGTGGGAGGACCACACAACAGATCTGTAGCCTAATAAACTGTATGGTTTCCTGAGTCGTAGTGCGAAGACCACACAACAGATCTGTAGTCTAATAAACTGTATGGTTTCCTGAGTCGTAGTGGGAGGACCACACAACAGATCTGTAGCCTAATAAATTGCGTTGTTTCCTGAGTCGTAGTGGGAGGACCACATAACAGATCTGTAGCCTAATAAACTGTATGGTTTCCTGAGTCGTAGTGGGAGGACCACACAACAGATCTGTAGCCTAATAAACTGTATGGTTTCCTGAGTCGTAGTGGGAGGACCACACAACACATCTGTAGCCTAATAAACTGTATGGTTTCCTGAGTCGTAGTGCGAAGACCACACAACAGATCTGTAGTCTAATAAACTGTATGGTTTCCTGAGTCGTAGTGGGAGGACCACACAACAGATCTGTAGCCTAATAAACTGCGTTGTTTCCTTAGTCATAGTGGGAGGACCACATAACAGATCTGTAGCCTAATAAACTGTATGGTTTCCTGAGTCGTAGTGGGAGGACCACACAACAGATCTGTAGCCTAATAAACTGTATGGTTTCCTGAGTTGTATTGGGAGGACCACACAACAGATCTGTAGCCTAATAAACTGTATGGTTTCCTGAGTCGTAGTGGGAGGACCACACAACAGATCTGTAGCCTAATAAACTGTATGGTTTCCTGAGTGGTATTGGGAGGACCACACAACAGATCTGTAGCCTAATAAACTGTATGGTTTCCTGAGTCGTAGTGGGAGGACCACACAACAGATCTGTAGCCTAATAAACTGTATGGTTTCCTGAGTCGTAGTGGGAGGACCACACAACAGATCTGTAGCCTAATAAACTGTATGGTTTCCTGAGTCGTAGTGGGAGGACCACACAACAGATCTGTAGTCTAATAAACTGTATGGTTTCCTGAGTCGTAGTGGGAGGACCACACAACAGATCTGTAGCCTAATAAACTGTATGGTTTCCTGAGTCGTAGTGGGAGGACCACACAACAGATCTGTAGCCTAATAAACTGTATGGTTTCCTGAGTCGTAGTGGGAGGACCACACCACAGATCTGTAGCCTAATAAACTGTATGGTTTCCTGAGTCGTAGTGGGAGGACCACACAACAGATCTGTAGCCTAATAAACTGCATGGTTTCCTGAGTCGTAGTGGGAGGACCACACAACAGATCTGTAGCCTAATAAACTGTATGGTTTCCTGAGTCGTAGTGGGAGGACCACACAACAGATCTGTAGCCTAAAAACTGCATGGTTTCCTGAGTCGTAGTGGGAGGACCACACAACAGATCTGTAGCATAATAAACTGTATGGTTTCCTGAGTCGTAGTGGGAGGACCACACAACAGATCTGTAGCCTAATAAACTGCATAGTTTCCTGAGTCGTAGTGGGAGGACCACACAACAGATCTGTAGCCTAATAAACTGTATGGTTTCCTGAGTCGTAGTGGGAGGACCACACAACAGATCTGTAGCCTAATAAACTGCATTGTTTCCTGAGTCGTAGTGGGAGGACCACATAACAGATCTGTAGCCTAATAAACTGTATGGTTTCCTGAGTCGTAGTGGGAGGACCACACAACAGATCTGTAGCCTAATAAACTGTATGGTTTCCTGAGTCGTAGTGGGAGGACCACACAACAGATCTGTAGCCTAATAAACTGTATGGTTTCCTGAGTCGTAGTGGGAGGACCACACAACAGATCTGTAGCCTAATAAACTGTATGGTTCGCTGAGTTGTAGTGGGAGGACCACACAACAGATCTGTAGCCTAATAAACTGTATGGTTTCCTGAGTCGTAGTGGGAGGACCACACAACAGATCTGTAGCCTAATAAACTGTATGGTTTCCTGAGTCGTAGTGGGAGGACCACACAACAGATCTGTAGCCTAATAAACTGTATGGTTTCCTGAGTCGTAGTGGGAGGACCACACAACAGATCTGTAGCCTAATAAACTGTATGGTTTCCTGAGTCGTAGTGCGAAGACCACACAACAGATCTGTAGTCTAATAAACTGTATGGTTTCCTGAGTCGTAGTGGGAGGACCACACAACAGATCTGTAGCCTAATAAATTGCGTTGTTTCCTGAGTCGTAGTGGGAGGACCACACAACAGATCTGTAGCCTAATAAACTGTATGGTTTCCTGAGTCGTAGTGGGAGGACCACACAACAGATCTGTAGCCTAATAAACTGCATTGTTTCCTGAGTCGTAGTGGGAGGACCACATAACAGATCTGTAGCCTAATAAACTGTATGGTTTCCTGAGTCGTAGTGGGAGGACCACACAACAGATCTGTAGCCTAATAAACTGTATGGTTTCCTGAGTCGTAGTGGGAGGACCACACAACAGATCTGTAGCCTAATAAACTGTATGGTTTCCTGAGTTGTAGTGGGAGGACCACACAACAGATCTGTAGCCTAATAAACTGTATGGTTTCCTGAGTCGTAGTGGGAGGACCACACAACAGATCTGTAGCCTAATAAACTGTATGGTTTCCTGAGTCGTAGTGGGAGGACCACACAACAGATCTGTAGCCTAATAAACTGTATGGTTTCCTGAGTCGTAGTGGGAGGACAACACAACAGATCTGTAGCCTAATAAACTGTATGGTTTCCTGAGTCGTAGTGGGAGGACCACACAAAAGATCTGTAGCCTAATAAACTGTATGGTTTCCTGAGTCGTAGTGCGAAGACCACACAACAGATCTGTAGTCTAATAAACTGTATGGTTTCCTGAGTCGTAGTGGGAGGACCACACAACAGATCTGTAGCCTAATAAATTGCGTTGTTTCCTGAGTCGTAGTGGGAGGACCACATAACAGATCTGTAGCCTAATAAACTGTATGGTTTCCTGAGTCGTAGTGGGAGGACCACACAACAGATCTGTAGCCTAATAAACTGTATGGTTTCCTGAGTTGTATTGGGAGGACCACACAACAGATCTGTAGTCTAATAAACTGTATGGTTCCCTGAGTCGTAGTGGGAGGACCACACAACAGATCTGCAGCCTAATAAACTGTATGGTTTCCTGAGTCGTAGTGGGAGGACCACACAACAGATCTGTAGCCTAATAAACTGTATGGTTTCCTGAGTCGTAGTGGGAGGACCACACAACAGATCTGTAGCCTAAAAACTGCATGGTTTCCTGAGTTGTAGTGGGAGGACCACACAACAGATCTGTAGCCTAATAAACTGTATGGTTTCCTGAGTCGTAGTGGGAGGACCACACAACAGATCTGTAGCCTAATAAACTGCATAGTTTCCTGAGTCGTAGTGGGAGGACCACACAACAGATCTGTAGCCTAATAAACTGTATGGTTTCCTGAGTCGTAGTGGGAGGACCACACAACAGATCTGTAGCCTAATAAACTGCATTGTTTCCTGAGTCGTAGTGGGAGGACCACATAACAGATCTGTAGCCTAATAAACTGTATGGTTTCCTGAGTCGTAGTGGGAGGACCACACAACAGATCTGTAGCCTAATAAACTGTATGGTTTCCTGAGTTGTAGTGGGAGGACCACACAACAGATCTGTAGCCTAATAAACTGTATGGTTTCCTGAGTCGTAGTGGGAGGACCACACAACAGATCTGTAGCCTAATAAACTGTATGGTTTCCTGAGTTGTAGTGGGAGGACCACACAACAGATCTGTTGCCTAATAAACTGTATGGTTTCCTGAGTCGTAGTGGGAGGACCACACAACAGATCTGTAGCCTAATAAACTGTATGGTTTCCTGAGTTGTAGTGGGAGGACCACACAACAGATCTGTAGCCTAATAAACTGTATGGTTTCCTGAGTCGTAGTGGGAGGACCACACAACAGATCTGTAGCCTAATAAATTGCGTTGTTTCCTGAGTCGTAGTGGGAGGACCACATAACAGATCTGTAGCCTAATAAACTGTATGGTTTCCTGAGTCGTAGTGGGAGGACCACACAACAGATCAGTAGCCTAATAAACTGTATGGTTTCCTGAGTTGTATTGGGAGGACCACACAACAGATCTGTAGTCTAATAAACTGTATGGTTCCCTGAGTCGTAGTGGGAGGACCACACAACAGATCTGTAGCCTAATAAACTGTATGGTTTCCTGAGTCGTAGTGGGAGGACCACACAACAGATCTGTAGCCTAATAAACTGTATGGTTTCCTGAGTCGTAGTGGGAGGACCACACAACAGATCTGTAGCCTAAAAACTGCATGGTTTCCTGAGTCGTAGTGGGAGGACCACACAACAGATCTGTAGCCTAATAAACTGTATGGTTTCCTGAGTCGTAGTGGGAGGACCACACAACAGATCTGTAGCCTAATAAACTGCATGGTTTCCTGAGTCGTAGTGGGAGGACCACACAACAGATCTGTAGCCTAATAAACTGTATGGTTTCCTGAGTCGTAGTGGGAGGACCACACAACAGATCTGTAGCCTAATAAACTGCATTGTTTCCTGAGTCGTAGTGGGAGGACCACATAACAGATCTGTAGCCTAATAAACTGTATGGTTTCCTGAGTCGTAGTGGGAGGACCACACAACAGATCTGTAGCCTAATAAACTGTATGGTTTCCTGAGTCGTAGTGGGAGGACCACACAACAGATCTGTAGCCTAATAAACTGTATGGTTTCCTGAGTCGTAGTGGGAGGACCACACAACAGATCTGTAGCCTAATAAACTGTATGGTTTCCTGAGTTGTAGTGGGAGGACCACACAACAGATCTGTAGCCTAATAAACTGTATGGTTTCCTGAGTCGTAGTGGGAGGACCACACAACAGATCTGTAGCCTAATAAACTGTATGGTTCGCTGAGTTGTAGTGGGAGGACCACACAACAGATCTGTAGCCTAATAAACTGTATGGTTTCCTGAGTCGTAGTGGGAGGACCACACAACAGATCTGTAGCCTAATAAACTGTATGGTTTCCTGAGTCGTAGTGGGAGGACCACACAACAGATCTGTAGCCTAATAAACTGTATGGTTTCCTGAGTCGTAGTGGGAGGACAACACAACAGATCTGTAGCCTAATAAACTGTATGGTTTCCTGAGTCGTAGTGGGAGGACCACACAACAGATCAGTAGCCTAATAAACTGTATGGTTTCCTGAGTCGTAGTGCGAAGACCACACAACAGATCTGTAGCCTAATAAACTGAATGGTTTCCTGGGTCGTAGTGGGAGGACCACATCACAGATCTGTAGCCTAATATACTGTATGGTTTCCTGAGTCGTAGTGGGAGGACCACACAACAGATCTGTAGCCTAATAAACTGTTAGGTTTCCTGAGTCGTAGTGGGAGGACCACACAACAGATCTGTAGCCTAATAAACTGTATGGTTTCCTGAGTCGTAGTGGGAGGACCACACAACAGATCTGTAGCCTAATAAACTGTATGGTTCGCTGAGTTGTAGTGGGAGGACCACACAACAGATCTGTAGCCTAATAAACTGTATGGTTTCCTGAGTCGTAGTGGGAGGACCACACAACAGATCTGTAGCCTAATAAACTGTATGGTTTCCTGAGTCGTAGTGGGAGGACCACACAACAGATCTGTAGCCTAATAAACTGTATGGTTTCCTGAGTCGTAGTGGGAGGACCACACAACAGATCTGTAGCCTAATAAACTGTATGGTTTCCTGAGTCGTAGTGGGAGGACCACACAACAGATCTGTAGCCTAATAAACTGTATGGTTTCCTGAGTCGTAGTGCGAAGACCACACAACAGATCTGTAGTCTAATAAACTGTATGGTTTCCTGAGTCGTAGTGGGAGGACCACACAACAGATCTGTAGCCTAATAAATTGCGTTGTTTCCTGAGTCGTAGTGGGAGGACCACACAACAGATCTGTAGCCTAATAAACTGTATGGTTTCCTGAGTCGTAGTGGGAGGACCACACAACAGATCTGTAGCCTAATAAACTGCATTGTTTCCTGAGTCGTAGTGGGAGGACCACATAACAGATCTGTAGCCTAATAAACTGTATGGTTTCCTGAGTCGTAGTGGGAGGACCACACAACAGATCTGTAGCCTAATAAACTGTATGGTTTCCTGAGTCGTAGTGGGAGGACCACACAACAGATCTGTAGCCTAATAAACTGTATGGTTTCCTGAGTTGTAGTGGGAGGACCACACAACAGATCTGTAGCCTAATAAACTGTATGGTTTCCTGAGTCGTAGTGGGAGGACCACACAACAGATCTGTAGCCTAATAAACTGTATGGTTTCCTGAGTCGTAGTGGGAGGACCACACAACAGATCTGTAGCCTAATAAACTGTATGGTTTCCTGAGTCGTAGTGGGAGGACAACACAACAGATCTGTAGCCTAATAAACTGTATGGTTTCCTGAGTCGTAGTGGGAGGACCACACAAAAGATCTGTAGCCTAATAAACTGTATGGTTTCCTGAGTCGTAGTGCGAAGACCACACAACAGATCTGTAGTCTAATAAACTGTATGGTTTCCTGAGTCGTAGTGGGAGGACCACACAACAGATCTGTAGCCTAATAAATTGCGTTGTTTCCTGAGTCGTAGTGGGAGGACCACATAACAGATCTGTAGCCTAATAAACTGTATGGTTTCCTGAGTCGTAGTGGGAGGACCACACAACAGATCTGTAGCCTAATAAACTGTATGGTTTCCTGAGTTGTATTGGGAGGACCACACAACAGATCTGTAGTCTAATAAACTGTATGGTTCCCTGAGTCGTAGTGGGAGGACCACACAACAGATCTGCAGCCTAATAAACTGTATGGTTTCCTGAGTCGTAGTGGGAGGACCACACAACAGATCTGTAGCCTAATAAACTGTATGGTTTCCTGAGTCGTAGTGGGAGGACCACACAACAGATCTGTAGCCTAAAAACTGCATGGTTTCCTGAGTCGTAGTGGGAGGACCACACAACAGATCTGTAGCCTAATAAACTGAATGGTTTCCTGGGTCGTAGTGGGAGGACCACATCACAGATCTGTAGCCTAATATACTGTATGGTTTCCTGAGTCGTAGTGGGAGGACCACACAACAGATCTGTAGCCTAATAAACTGTATGGTTTCCTGAGTCGTAGTGGGAGGACCACACAACAGATCTGTAGCCTAATAAACTGTTAGGTTTCCTGAGTCGTAGTGGGAGGACCACACAACAGATCTGTAGCCTAATAAACTGTATGGTTTCCTGAGTCGTAGTGGGAGGACCACACAACAGATCTGTAGCCTAATAAACTGTATGGTTCGCTGAGTTGTAGTGGGAGGACCACACAACAGATCTGTAGCCTAATAAACTGTATGGTTTCCTGAGTCGTAGTGGGAGGACCACACAACAGATCTGTAGCCTAATAAACTGTATGGTTTCCTGAGTCGTAGTGGGAGGACCACACAACAGATCTGTAGCCTAATAAACTGTATGGTTTCCTGAGTCGTAGTGGGAGGACCACACAACAGATCTGTAGCCTAATAAACTGTATGGTTTCCTGAGTCGTAGTGGGAGGACCACACAACAGATCTGTAGCCTAATAAACTGTATGGTTTCCTGAGTCGTAGTGCGAAGACCACACAACAGATCTGTAGTCTAATAAACTGTATGGTTTCCTGAGTCGTAGTGGGAGGACCACACAACAGATCTGTAGCCTAATAAATTGCGTTGTTTCCTGAGTCGTAGTGGGAGGACCACACAACAGATCTGTAGCCTAATAAACTGTATGGTTTCCTGAGTCGTAGTGGGAGGACCACACAACAGATCTGTAGCCTAATAAACTGCATTGTTTCCTGAGTCGTAGTGGGAGGACCACATAACAGATCTGTAGCCTAATAAACTGTATGGTTTCCTGAGTCGTAGTGGGAGGACCACACAACAGATCTGTAGCCTAATAAACTGTATGGTTTCCTGAGTCGTAGTGGGAGGACCACACAACAGATCTGTAGCCTAATAAACTGTATGGTTTCCTGAGTTGTAGTGGGAGGACCACACAACAGATCTGTAGCCTAATAAACTGTATGGTTTCCTGAGTCGTAGTGGGAGGACCACACAACAGATCTGTAGCCTAATAAACTGTATGGTTTCCTGAGTCGTAGTGGGAGGACCACACAACAGATCTGTAGCCTAATAAACTGTATGGTTTCCTGAGTCGTAGTGGGAGGACAACACAACAGATCTGTAGCCTAATAAACTGTATGGTTTCCTGAGTCGTAGTGGGAGGACCACACAAAAGATCTGTAGCCTAATAAACTGTATGGTTTCCTGAGTCGTAGTGCGAAGACCACACAACAGATCTGTAGTCTAATAAACTGTATGGTTTCCTGAGTCGTAGTGGGAGGACCACACAACAGGTCTGTAGCCTAATAAATTGCGTTGTTTCCTGAGTCGTAGTGGGAGGACCACATAACAGATCTGTAGCCTAATAAACTGTATGGTTTCCTGAGTCGTAGTGGGAGGACCACACAACAGATCTGTAGCCTAATAAACTGTATGGTTTCCTGAGTTGTATTGGGAGGACCACACAACAGATCTGTAGTCTAATAAACTGTATGGTTCCCTGAGTCGTAGTGGGAGGACCACACAACAGATCTGCAGCCTAATAAACTGTATGGTTTCCTGAGTCGTAGTGGGAGGACCACACAACAGATCTGTAGCCTAATAAACTGTATGGTTTCCTGAGTCGTAGTGGGAGGACCACACAACAGATCTGTAGCCTAAAAACTGCATGGTTTCCTGAGTCGTAGTGGGAGGACCACACAACAGATCTGTAGCCTAATAAACTGTATGGTTTCCTGAGTCGTAGTGGGAGGACCACACAACAGATCTGTAGCCTAATAAACTGCATAGTTTCCTGAGTCGTAGTGGGAGGACCACACAACAGATCTGTAGCCTAATAAACTGTATGGTTTCCTGAGTCGTAGTGGGAGGACCACACAACAGATCTGTAGCCTAATAAACTGCATTGTTTCCTGAGTCGTAGTGGGAGGACCACATAACAGATCTGTAGCCTAATAAACTGTATGGTTTCCTGAGTCGTAGTGGGAGGACCACACAACAGATCTGTAGCCTAATAAACTGTATGGTTTCCTGAGTTGTAGTGGGAGGACCACACAACAGATCTGTAGCCTAATAAACTGTATGGTTTCCTGAGTCGTAGTGGGAGGACCACACAACAGATCTGTAGCCTAATAAACTGTATGGTTTCCTGAGTTGTAGTGGGAGGACCACACAACAGATCTGTTGCCTAATAAACTGTATGGTTTCCTGAGTCGTAGTGGGAGGACCACACAACAGATCTGTAGCCTAATAAACTGTATGGTTTCCTGAGTTGTAGTGGGAGGACCACACAACAGATCTGTAGCCTAATAAACTGTATGGTTTCCTGAGTCGTAGTGGGAGGACCACACAACAGATCTGTAGCCTAATAAATTGCGTTGTTTCCTGAGTCGTAGTGGGAGGACCACATAACAGATCTGTAGCCTAATAAACTGTATGGTTTCCTGAGTCGTAGTGGGAGGACCACACAACAGATCAGTAGCCTAATAAACTGTATGGTTTCCTGAGTTGTATTGGGAGGACCACACAACAGATCTGTAGTCTAATAAACTGTATGGTTCCCTGAGTCGTAGTGGGAGGACCACACAACAGATCTGTAGCCTAATAAACTGTATGGTTTCCTGAGTCGTAGAGGGAGGACCACACAACAGATCTGTAGCCTAATAAACTGTATGGTTTCCTGAGTCGTAGTGGGAGGACCACACAACAGATCTGTAGCCTAAAAACTGCATGGTTTCCTGAGTCGTAGTGGGAGGACCACACAACAGATCTGTAGCCTAATAAACTGTATGGTTTCCTGAGTCGTAGTGGGAGGACCACACAACAGATCTGTAGCCTAATAAACTGCATGGTTTCCTGAGTCGTAGTGGGAGGACCACACAACAGATCTGTAGCCTAATAAACTGTATGGTTTCCTGAGTCGTAGTGGGAGGACCACACAACAGATCTGTAGCCTAATAAACTGCATTGTTTCCTGAGTCGTAGTGGGAGGACCACATAACAGATCTGTAGCCTAATAAACTGTATGGTTTCCTGAGTCGTAGTGGGAGGACCACACAACAGATCTGTAGCCTAATAAACTGTATGGTTTCCTGAGTCGTAGTGGGAGGACCACACAACAGATCTGTAGCCTAATAAACTGTATGGTTTCCTGAGTCGTAGTGGGAGGACCACACAACAGATCTGTAGCCTAATAAACTGTATGGTTTCCTGAGTTGTAGTGGGAGGACCACACAACAGATCTGTAGCCTAATAAACTGTATGGTTTCCTGAGTCGTAGTGGGAGGACCACACAACAGATCTGTAGCCTAATAAACTGTATGGTTCGCTGAGTTGTAGTGGGAGGACCACACAACAGATCTGTAGCCTAATAAACTGTATGGTTTCCTGAGTCGTAGTGGGAGGACCACACAACAGATCTGTAGCCTAATAAACTGTATGGTTTCCTGAGTCGTAGTGGGAGGACCACACAACAGATCTGTAGCCTAATAAACTGTATGGTTTCCTGAGTCGTAGTGGGAGGACAACACAACAGATCTGTAGCCTAATAAACTGTATGGTTTCCTGAGTCGTAGTGGGAGGACCACACAACAGATCAGTAGCCTAATAAACTGTATGGTTTCCTGAGTCGTAGTGCGAAGACCACACAACAGATCTGTAGCCTAATAAACTGAATGGTTTCCTGGGTCGTAGTGGGAGGACCACATCACAGATCTGTAGCCTAATATACTGTATGGTTTCCTGAGTCGTAGTGGGAGGACCACACAACAGATCTGTAGCCTAATAAACTGTATGGTTTCCTGAGTCGTAGTGGGAGGACCACACAACAGATCTGTAGCCTAATAAACTGTTAGGTTTCCTGAGTCGTAGTGGGAGGACCACACAACAGATCTGTAGCCTAATAAACTGTATGGTTTCCTGAGTCGTAGTGGGAGGACCACACAACAGATCTGTAGCCTAATAAACTGTATGGTTTCCTGAGTCGTAGTGGGAGGACCACACAACAGATCTGTAGCCTAATAAACTGTATGGTTTCCTGAGTCGTAGTGGGAGGACCACACAACAGATCTGTAGCCTAATAAACTGTATGGTTTCCTGAGTCGTAGTGCGAAGACCACACAACAGATCTGTAGTCTAATAAACTGTATGGTTTCCTGAGTCGTAGTGGGAGGACCACACAACAGATCTGTAGCCTAATAAACTGCGTTGTTTCCTTAGTCATAGTGGGAGGACAACATAACAGATCTGTAGCCTAATAAACTGTATGGTTTCCTGAGTCGTAGTGGGAGGACCACACAACAGATCTGTAGCCTAATAAACTGTATGGTTTCCTGAGTTGTATTGGGAGGACCACACAACAGATCTGTAGCCTAATAAACTGTATGGTTTCCTGAGTCGTAGTGGGAGGACCACACAACAGATCTGTAGCCTAATAAACTGTATGGTTTCCTGAGTGGTATTGGGAGGACCACACAACAGATCTGTAGCCTAATAAACTGTATGGTTTCCTGAGTCGTAGTGGGAGGACCACACAACAGATCTGTAGCCTAATAAACTGTATGGTTTCCTGAGTCGTAGTGGGAGGACCACACAACAGATCTGTAGCCTAATAAACTGTATGGTTTCCTGAGTCGTAGTGGGAGGACCACACAACAGATCTGTAGTCTAATAAACTGTATGGTTTCCTGAGTCGTAGTGGGAGGACCACACAACAGATCTGTAGCCTAATAAACTGTATGGTTTCCTGAGTCGTAGTGGGAGGACCACACAACAGATCTGTAGCCTAATAAACTGTATGGTTTCCTGAGTCGTAGTGGGAGGACCACACAACAGATCTGTAGCCTAATAAACTGTATGGTTTCCTGAGTTGTAGTGGGAGGACCACACAACAGATCTGTAGCCTAATAAACTGTCTGGTTTCCTGAGTCGTAGTGGGAGGACCACACAACAGATCTGTAGCCTAATAAACTGTATGGTTTCCTGAGTCGTAGTGGGAGGACCACACAACAGATCTGTAGTCTAATAAACTGTATGGTTTCCTGAGTCGTAGTGGGAGGACCACACAACAGATCTGTAGCCTAATAAACTGTATGGTTTCCTGAGTCGTAGTGGGAGGACCACACCACAGATCTGTAGCCTAATAAACTGTATGGTTTCCTGAGTCGTAGTGGGAGGACCACACAACAGATCTGTAGCCTAATAAACTGCATGGTTTCCTGAGTCGTAGTGGGAGGACCACACAACAGATCTGTAGCCTAATAAACTGTATGGTTTCCTGAGTCGTAGTGGGAGGACCACACAACAGATCTGTAGCCTAAAAACTGCATGGTTTTCTGAGTCGTAGTGGGCGGACCACACAACAGATCTGTAGCATAATAAACTGTATGGTTTCCTGAGTCGTAGTGGGAGGACCACACAACAGATCTGTAGCCTAATAAACTGCATAGTTTCCTGAGTCGTAGTGGGAGGACCACACAACAGATCTGTAGCCTAATAAACTGTATGGTTTCCTGAGTCGTAGTGGGAGGACCACACAACAGATCTGTAGCCTAATAAACTGCATTGTTTCCTGAGTCGTAGTGGGAGGACCACATAACAGATCTGTAGCCTAATAAACTGTATGGTTTCCTGAGTCGTAGTGGGAGGACCACACAACAGATCTGTAGCCTAATAAACTGTATGGTTTCCTGAGTCGTAGTGGGAGGACCACACAACAGATCTGTAGCCTAATAAACTGTATGGTTTCCTGAGTCGTAGTGGGAGGACCACACAACAGATCTGTAGCCTAATAAACTGTATGGTTCGCTGAGTTGTAGTGGGAGGACCACACAACAGATCTGTAGCCTAATAAACTGTATGGTTTCCTGAGTCGTAGTGGGAGGACCACACAACAGATCTGTAGCCTAATAAACTGTATGGTTTCCTGAGTCGTAGTGGGAGGACCACACAACAGATCTGTAGCCTAATAAACTGTATGGTTTCCTGAGTCGTAGTGGGAGGACCACACAACAGATCTGTAGCCTAATAAACTGTATGGTTTCCTGAGTCGTAGTGGGAGGACCACACAACAGATCTGTAGCCTAATAAACTGTATGGTTTCCTGAGTCGTAGTGCGAAGACCACACAACAGATCTGTAGTCTAATAAACTGTATGGTTTCCTGAGTCGTAGTGGGAGGACCACACAACAGATCTGTAGCCTAATAAATTGCGTTGTTTCCTGAGTCGTAGTGGGAGGACCACATAACAGATCTGTAGCCTAATAAACTGTATGGTTTCCTGAGTCGTAGTGGGAGGACCACACAACAGATCTGTAGCCTAATAAACTGTATGGTTTCCTGAGTTGTATTGGGAGGACCACACAACAGATCTGTAGTCTAATAAACTGTATGGTTCCCTGAGTCGTAGTGGGAGGACCACACAACAGATCTGTAGCCTAATAAACTGCATAGTTTCCTGAGTCGTAGTGGGAGGACCACACAACAGATCTGTAGCCTAATAAACTGTATGATTTCCTGAGTCGTAGTGCGAAGACCACACAACAGATCTGTAGTCTAATAAACTGTATGGTTTCCTGAGTCGTAGTGGGAGGACCACACAACAGATCTGTAGCCTAATAAATTGCGTTGTTTCCTGAGTCGTAGTGGGAGGACCACATAACAGATCTGTAGCCTAATAAACTGTATGGTTTCCTGAGTCGTAGTGGGAGGACCACACAACAGATCTGTAGCCTAATAAACTGTATGGTTTCCTGAGTTGTATTGGGAGGACCACACAACAGATCTGTAGTCTAATAAACTGTATGGTTCCCTGAGTCGTAGTGGGAGGACCACACAACAGATCTGTAGCCTAATAAACTGCATAGTTTCCTGAGTCGTAGTGGGAGGACCACACAACAGATCTGTAGCCTAATAAACTGTATGGTTTCCTGAGTCGTAGTGGGAGGACCACACAACAGATCTGTAGCCTAATAAACTGCATTGTTTCCTGAGTCGTAGTGGGAGGACCACATAACAGATCTGTAGCCTAATAAACTGTATGGTTTCCTGAGTCGTAGTGGGAGGACCACACAACAGATCTGTAGCCTAATAAACTGTATGGTTTCCTGAGTTGTAGTGGGAGGACCACACAACAGATCTGTAGCCTAATAAACTGTATGGTTTCCTGAGTCGTAGTGGGAGGACCACACAACAGATCTGTAGCCTAATAAACTGTATGGTTTCCTGAGTTGTAGTGGGAGGACCACACAACAGATCTGTAGCCTAATAAACTGTATGGTTTCCTGAGTCGTAGTGGGAGGACCACACAACAGATCTGTAGCCTAATAAACTGTATGGTTTCCTGAGTCGTAGTGGGAGGACCACACAACAGATCTGTAGCCTAATAAACTGTATGGTTTCCTGAGTCGTAGTGGGAGGACCACACAACAGATCTGTAGCCTAATAAACTGTATGGTTTCCTGAGTCGTAGTGCGAAGACCACTTAACAGATCTGTAGTCTAATAAACTGTATGGTTTCCTGAGTCGTAGTGGGAGGACCACACAACAGATCTGTAGCCTAATAAATTGCGTTGTTTCCTGAGTCGTAGTGGGAGGACCACATAACAGATCTGTAGCCTAATAAACTGTATGGTTTCCTGAGTCGTAGTGGGAGGACCACACAACAGATCTGTAGCCTAATAAACTGTATGGTTTCCTGAGTTGTATTGGGAGGACCACACAACAGATCTGTAGTCTAATAAACTGTATGGTTCCCTGAGTCGTAGTGGGAGGACCACACAACAGATCTATAGCCTAATAAACTGTATGGTTTCCTGAGTCGTAGTGGGAGGACCACACAACAGATCTGTAGCCTAATAAACTGTATGGTTTCCTGAGTCGTAGTGGGAGGACCACACAACAGATCTGTAGCCTAAAAACTGCATGGTTTCCTGAGTCGTAGTGGGAGGACCACACAACAGATCTGTAGCCTAATAAACTGTATGGTTTCCTGAGTCGTAGTGGGAGGACCACACAACAGATCTGTAGCCTAAAAACTGCATGGTTTCCTGAGTTGTAGTGGGAGGACCACACAACAGATCTGTAGCCTTATAAACTGTATGGTTTCCTGAGTCGTAGTGGGAGGACCACACAACAGATCTGTAGCCTAATAAACTGCATGGTTTCCTGAGTCGTAGTGGGAGGACCACACAACAGATCTGTAGCCTAATAAACTGTATGGTTTCCTGAGTCGTAGTGGGAGGACCACACAACAGATCTGTAGCCTAATAAACTGCATTGTTTCCTGAGTCGTAGTGGGAGGACCACATAACAGATCTGTAGCCTAATAAACTGTATGGTTTCCTGAGTCGTAGTGGGAGGACCACACAACAGATCTGTAGCCTAATAAACTGTATGGTTTCCTGAGTTGTAGTGGGAGGACCACACAACAGATCTGTAGCCTAATAAACTGTATGGTTTCCTGAGTCGTAGTGGGAGGACCACATAACAGATCTGTAGCCTAATAAACTGTATGGTTTCCTGAGTCGTAGTGGGAGGACCACACAACAGATCTGTAGCCTAATAAACTGTATGGTTTCCTGAGTCGTAGTGGGAGGACCACACAACAGATCTGTAGCCTAATAAACTGTATGGTTTCCTGAGTCGTAGTGGGAGGATCACACCACAGATCTGTAGCCTAATAAACTGTATGGTTTCCTGAGTCGTAGTGGGAGGACCACACAACAGATCTGTAGCCTAATAAACTGCATGGTTTCCTGAGTCGTAGTGGGAGGACCACACAACAGATCTGTAGCCTAATAAACTGTATGGTTTCCTGAGTCGTAGTGGGAGGACCACACAACAGATCTGTAGCCTAAAAACTGCATGGTTTCCTGAGTCGTAGTGGGCGGACCACACAACAGATCTGTAGCATAATAAACTGTATGGTTTCCTGAGTCGTAGTGGGAGGACCACACAACAGATCTGTAGCCTAATAAACTGCATAGTTTCCTGAGTCGTAGTGGGAGGACCACACTACAGATCTGTAGCCTAATAAACTGTATGGTTTCCTGAGTCGTAGTGGGAGGACCACACAACAGATCTGTAGCCTAATAAACTGCATTGTTTCCTGAGTCGTAGTGGGAGGACCACATAACAGATCTGTAGCCTAATAAACTGTATGGTTTCCTGAGTCGTAGTGGGAGGACCACACAACAGATCTGTAGCCTAATAAACTGTATGGTTTCCTGAGTCGTAGTGGGAGGACCACACAACAGATCTGTAGCCTAATAAACTGTATGGTTTCCTGAGTCGTAGTGGGAGGACCACACAACAGATCTGTAGCCTAATAAACTGTATGGTTCGCTGAGTTGTAGTGGGAGGACCACACAACAGATCTGTAGCCTAATAAACTGTATGGTTTCCTGAGTCGTAGTGGGAGGACCACACAACAGATCTGTAGCCTAATAAACTGTATGGTTTCCTGAGTCGTAGTGGGAGGACCACACAACAGATCTGTAGCCTAATAAACTGTATGGTTTCCTGAGTCGTAGTGGGAGGACCACACAACAGATCTGTAGCCTAATAAACTGTATGGTTTCCTGAGTCGTAGTGCGAAGACCACACAACAGATCTGTAGTCTAATAAACTGTATGGTTTCCTGAGTCGTAGTGGGAGGACCACACAACAGATCTGTAGCCTAATAAATTGCGTTGTTTCCTGAGTCGTAGTGGGAGGACCACATAACAGATCTGTAGCCTAATAAACTGTATGGTTTCCTGAGTCGTAGTGGGAGGACCACACAACAGATCTGTAGCCTAATAAACTGTATGGTTTCCTGAGTTGTATTGGGAGGACCACACAACAGATCTGTAGTCTAATAAACTGTATGGTTCCCTGAGTCGTAGTGGGAGGACCACACAACAGATCTGTAGCCTAATAAACTGCATAGTTTCCTGAGTCGTAGTGGGAGGACCACACAACAGATCTGTAGCCTAATAAACTGTATGGTTTCCTGAGTCGTAGTGGGAGGACCACACAACAGATCTGTAGCCTAATAAACTGCATTGTTTCCTGAGTCGTAGTGGGAGGACCACATAACAGATCTGTAGCCTAATAAACTGTATGGTTTCCTGAGTCGTAGTGGGAGGACCACACAACAGATCTGTAGCCTAAAAAACTGTATGGTTTCCTGAGTTGTAGTGGGAGGACCACACAACAGATCTGTAGCCTAAAAAACTGTATGGTTTCCTGAGTCGTAGTGGGAGGACCACACAACAGATCTGTAGCCTAATAAACTGTATGGTTTCCTGAGTTGTAGTGGAAGGACCACACAACAGATCTGTAGCCTAATAAACTGTATGGTTTCCTGAGTCGTAGTGGGAGGACCACACAACAGATCTGTAGCCTAATAAACTGTATGGTTTCCTGAGTCGTAGTGGGAGGACCACACAACAGATCTGTAGCCTAATAAACTGTATGGTTTCCTGAGTCGTAGTGGGAGGACCACACAACAGATCTGTAGCCTAATAAACTGTATGGTTTCCTGAGTCGTAGTGGGAGGACCACACAACAGATCTGTAGCCTAATAAACTGTATGGTTTCCTGAGTCGTAGTGCGAAGACCACTTAACAGATCTGTAGTCTAATAAACTGTATGGTTTCCTGAGTCGTAGTGGGAGGACCACACAACAGATCTGTAGCCTAATAAATTGCGTTGTTTCCTGAGTCGTAGTGGGAGGACCACATAACAGATCTGTAGTCTAATAAACTGTATGGTTCCCTGAGTCGTAGTGGGAGGACCACACAACAGATCTATAGCCTAATAAACTGTATGGTTTCCTGAGTTGTATTGGGAGGACCACACAACAGATCTGTAGTCTAATAAACTGTATGGTTCCCTGAGTCGTAGTGGGAGGACCACACAACAGATCTATAGCCTAATAAACTGTATGGTTTCCTGAGTCGTAGTGGGAGGACCACACAACAGATCTGTAGCCTAATAAACTGTATGGTTTCCTGAGTCGTAGTGGGAGGACCACACAACAGATCTGTAGCCTAAAAACTGCATGGTTTCCTGAGTCGTAGTGGGAGGACCACACAACAGATCTGTAGCCTAATAAACTGTATGGTTTCCTGAGTCGTAGTGGGAGGACCACACAACAGATCTGTAGCCTAAAAACTGCATGGTTTCCTGAGTTGTAGTGGGAGGACCACACAACAGATCTGTAGCCTTATAAACTGTATGGTTTCCTGAGTCGTAGTGGGAGGACCACACAACAGATCTGTAGCCTAATAAACTGCATGGTTTCCTGAGTCGTAGTGGGAGGACCACACAACAGATCTGTAGCCTAATAAACTGTATGGTTTCCTGAGTCGTAGTGGGAGGACCACACAACAGATCTGTAGCCTAATAAACTGCATTGTTTCCTGAGTCGTAGTGGGAGGACCACATAACAGATCTGTAGCCTAATAAACTGTATGGTTTCCTGAGTCGTAGTGGGAGGACCACACAACAGATCTGTAGCCTAATAAACTGTATGGTTTCCTGAGTTGTAGTGGGAGGACCACACAACAGATCTGTAGCCTAATAAACTGTATGGTTTCCTGAGTCGTAGTGGGAGGACCACACAACAGATCTGTAGCCTAATAAACTGTATGGTTTCCTGAGTTGTAGTGGGAGGACCACACAACAGATCTGTAGCCTAATAAACTGTATGGTTTCCTGAGTCGTAGTGGGAGGACCACACAACAGATCTGTAGCCTAATAAACTGTATGGTTTCCTGAGTCGTAGTGGGAGGACCACACAACAGATCTGTAGCCTAATAAATTGCGTTGTTTCCTGAGTCGTAGTGGGAGGACCACATAACAGATCTGTAGCCTAATAAACTGTATGGTTTCCTGAGTCGTAGTGGGAGGACCACACAACAGATCTGTAGCCTAATAAACTGTATGGTTTCCTGAGTTGTATTGGGAGGACCACACAACAGATCTGTAGCCTAATAAACTGTATGGTTTCCTGAGTCGTAGTGGGAGGACCACACAACAGATCTGTAGCCTAATAAACTGTATGGTTTCCTGAGTTGTAGTGGGAGGACCACACAACAGATCTGTAGCCTAATAAACTGCATAGTTTCCTGAGTCGTAGTGGGAGGACCACACAACAGATCTGTAGCCTAATAAACTGTATGGTTTCCTGAGTCGTAGTGGGAGGACCACACAACAGATCTGTAGCCTAATAAACTGCATTGTTTCCTGAGTCGTAGTGGGAGGACCACATAACAGATCTGTAGCCTAATAAACTGTATGGTTTCCTGAGTCGTAGTGGGAGGACCACACCACAGATCTGTAGCCTAATAAACTGTATGGTTTCCTGAGTTGTAGTGGGAGGACCACACAACAGATCTGTAGCCTAATAAACTGTATGGTTTCCTGAGTCGTAGTGGGAGGACCACACAACAGATCTGTAGCCTAATAAACTGTATGGTTTCCTGAGTTGTAGTGGGAGGACCACACAACAGATCTGTAGCCTAATAAACTGTATGGTTTCCTGAGTCGTAGTGGGAGGACCACACAACAGATCTGTAGCCTAATAAACTGTATGGTTTCCTGAGTCGTAGTGGGAGGACCACACAACAGATCTGTAGCCTAATAAACTGTATGGTTTCCTGAGTCGTAGTGGGAGGACCACACAACAGATCTGTAGCCTAATAAACTGTATGGTTTCCTGAGTCGTAGTGGGAGGACCACACAACAGATCTGTAGCCTAATAAACTGTATGGTTTCCTGAGTCGTAGTGCGAAGACCACACAACAGATCTGTAGTCTAATAAACTGTATGGTTTCCTGAGTCGTAGTGGGAGGACCACACAACAGATCTGTAGCCTAATAAATTGCGTTGTTTCCTGAGTCGTAGTGGGAGGACCACATAACAGATCTGTAGCCTAATAAACTGTATGGTTTCCTGAGTCGTAGTGGGAGGACCACACAACAGATCTGTAGCCTAATAAACTGTATGGTTTCCTGAGTTGTATTGGGAGGACCACACAACAGATCTGTAGTCTAATAAACTGTATGGTTCCCTGAGTCGTAGTGGGAGGACCACACAACAGATCTGTAGCCTAATAAACTGTATGGTTTCCTGAGTCGTAGTGGGAGGACCACACAACAGATCTGTAGCCTAATAAACTGTATGGTTTCCTGAGTCGTAGTGGGAGGACCACACAACAGATCTGTAGCCTAAAAACTGCATGGTTTCCTGAGTCGTAGTGGGAGGACCACACAACAGATCTGTAGCCTAATAAACTGTATGGTTTCCTGAGTCGTAGTGGGAGGACCACACAACAGATCTGTAGCCTAATAAACTGCATGGTTTCCTGAGTCGTAGTGGGAGGACCACACAACAGATCTGTAGCCTAATAAACTGTATGGTTTCCTGAGTCGTAGTGGGAGGACCACACAACAGATCTGTAGCCTAATAAACTGCATTGTTTCCTGAGTCGTAGTGGGAGGACCACATAACAGATCTGTAGCCTAATAAACTGTATGGTTTCCTGAGTCGTAGTGGGAGGACCACACAACAGATCTGTAGCCTAATAAACTGTATGGTTTCCTGAGTTGTAGTGGGAGGACCACACAACAGATCTGTAGCCTAATAAACTGTATGGTTTCCTGAGTCGTAGTGGGAGGACCACACAACAGATCTGTAGCCTAATAAACTGTATGGTTTCCTGAGTTGTAGTGGGAGGACCACACAACAGATCTGTAGCCTAATAAACTGTATGGTTTCCTGAGTCGAAGTGGGAGGACCACACAACAGATCTGTAGCCTAATAAACTGTATGGTTTCCTGAGTTGTAGTGGGAGGACCACACAACAGATCTGTAGCCTAATAAACTGTATGGTTTCCTGAGTCGTAGTGGGAGGACCACACAACAGATCTGTAGCCTAATAAACTGTATGGTTTCCTGAGTCGTAGTGGGAGGACCACACAACAGATCTGTAGCCTAAAAACTGCATGGTTTCCTGAGTCGTAGTGGGAGGACCACACAACAGATCTGTAGCCTAATAAACTGTATGGTTTCCTGAGTCGTAGTGGGAGGACCACACAACAGATCTGTAGCCTAATAAACTGCATGGTTTCCTGAGTCGTAGTGGGAGGACCACACAACAGATCTGTAGCCTAATAAACTGTATGGTTTCCTGAGTCGTAGTGGGAGGACCACACAACAGATCTGTAGCCTAATAAACTGCATTGTTTCCTGAGTCGTAGTGGGAGGACCACATAACAGATCTGTAGCCTAATAAACTGTATGGTTTCCTGAGTCGTAGTGGGAGGACCACACAACAGATCTGTAGCCTAATAAACTGTATGGTTTCCTGAGTTGTAGTGGGAGGACCACACAACAGATCTGTAGCCTAATAAACTGTATGGTTTCCTGAGTTGTAGTGGGAGGACCACACAACAGATCTGTAGCCTAATAAACTGTATGGTTTCCTGAGTCGTAGTGGGAGGACCACACAACAGATCTGTAGCCTAATAAACTGTATGGTTCGCTGAGTTGTAGTGGGAGGACCACACAACAGATCTGTAGCCTAATAAACTGTATGGTTTCCTGAGTCGTAGTGGGAGGACCACACAACAGATCTGTAGCCTAATAAACTGTATGGTTTCCTGAGTCGTAGTGGGAGGACCACACAACAGATCTGTAGCCTAATAAACTGTATGGTTTCCTGAGTCGTAGTGCGAAGACCTCACAACAGATCTGTAGTCTAATAAACTGTATGGTTTCCTGAGTCGTAGTGGGAGGACCACACAACAGATCTGTAGCCTAATAAATTGCGTTGTTTCCTGAGTCGTAGTGGGAGGACCACATAACAGATCTGTAGCCTAATAAACTGTATGGTTTCCTGAGTCGTAGTGGGAGGACCACACAACAGATCTGTAGCCTAATAAACTGTATGGTTTCCTGAGTTGTAGTGGGAGGACCACACAACAGATCTGTAGCCTAATAAACTGTATGGTTTCCTGAGTCGTAGTGGGAGGACCACACAACAGATCTGTAGCCTAATAAACTGTATGGTTTCCTGAGTCGTAGTGGGAGGACCACACAACAGATCTGTAGCCTAATAAATTGCGTTGTTTCCTGAGTCGTAGTGGGAGGACCACATAACAGATCTGTAGCCTAATAAACTGTATGGTTTCCTGAGTCGTAGTGGGAGGACCACACAACAGATCTGTAGCCTAATAAACTGTATGGTTTCCTGAGTTGTATTGGGAGGACCACACAACAGATCTGTAGCCTAATAAACTGTATGGTTTCCTGAGTCGTAGTGGGAGGACCACACAACAGATCTGTAGCCTAATAAACTGTATGGTTTCCTGAGTTGTAGTGGGAGGACCACACAACAGATCTGTAGCCTAATAAACTGCATAGTTTCCTGAGTCGTAGTGGGAGGACCACACAACAGATCTGTAGCCTAATAAACTGTATGGTTTCCTGAGTCGTAGTGGGAGGACCACACAACAGATCTGTAGCCTAATAAACTGCATTGTTTCCTGAGTCGTAGTGGGAGGACCACATAACAGATCTGTAGCCTAATAAACTGTATGGTTTCCTGAGTCGTAGTGTGAGGACCACACCACAGATCTGTAGCCTAATAAACTGTATGGTTTCCTGAGTTGTAGTGGGAGGACCACACAACAGATCTGTAGCCTAATAAACTGTATGGTTTCCTGAGTCGTAGTGGGAGGACCACACAACAGATCTGTAGCCTAATAAACTGTATGGTTTCCTGAGTTGTAGTGGGAGGACCACACAACAGATCTGTAGCCTAATAAACTGTATGGTTTCCTGAGTCGTAGTGGGAGGACCACACAACAGATCTGTAGCCTAATAAACTGTATGGTTTCCTGAGTCGTAGTGGGAGGACCACACAACAGATCTGTAGCCTAATAAACTGTATGGTTTCCTGAGTCGTAGTGGGAGGACCACACAACAGATCTGTAGCCTAATAAACTGTATGGTTTCCTGAGTCGTAGTGGGAGGACCACACAACAGATCTGTAGCCTAATAAACTGTATGGTTTCCTGAGTCGTAGTGCGAAGACCACACAACAGATCTGTAGTCTAATAAACTGTATGGTTTCCTGAGTCGTAGTGGGAGGACCACACAACAGATCTGTAGCCTAATAAATTGCGTTGTTTCCTGAGTCGTAGTGGGAGGACCACATAACAGATCTGTAGCCTAATAAACTGTATGGTTTCCTGAGTCGTAGTGGGAGGACCACACAACAGATCTGTAGCCTAATAAACTGTATGGTTTCCTGAGTTGTATTGGGAGGACCACACAACAGATCTGTAGTCTAATAAACTGTATGGTTCCCTGAGTCGTAGTGGGAGGACCACACAACAGATCTGTAGCCTAATAAACTGTATGGTTTCCTGAGTCGTAGTGGGAGGACCACACAACAGATCTGTAGCCTAATAAACTGTATGGTTTCCTGAGTCGTAGTGGGAGGACCACACAACAGATCTGTAGCCTAAAAACTGCATGGTTTCCTGAGTCGTAGTGGGAGGACCACACAACAGATCTGTAGCCTAATTAACTGTATGGTTTCCTGAGTCGTAGTGGGAGGACCACACAACAGATCTGTAGCCTAATAAACTGCATGGTTTCCTGAGTCGTAGTGGGAGGACCACACAACAGATCTGTAGCCTAATAAACTGTATGGTTTCCTGAGTCGTAGTGGGAGGACCACACAACAGATCTGTAGCCTAATAAACTGCATTGTTTCCTGAGTCGTAGTGGGAGGACCACATAACAGATCTGTAGCCTAATAAACTGTATGGTTTCCTGAGTCGTAGTGGGAGGACCACACAACAGATCTGTAGCCTAATAAACTGTATGGTTTCCTGAGTTGTAGTGGGAGGACCACACAACAGATCTGTAGCCTAATAAACTGTATGGTTTCCTGAGTCGTAGTGGGAGGACCACACAACAGATCTGTAGCCTAATAAACTGTATGGTTTCCTGAGTTGTAGTGGGAGGACCACACAACAGATCTGTAGCCTAATAAACTGTATGGTTTCCTGAGTCGAAGTGGGAGGACCACACAACAGATCTGTAGCCTAATAAACTGTATGGTTTCCTGAGTTGTAGTGGGAGGACCACACAACAGATCTGTAGCCTAATAAACTGTATGGTTTCCTGAGTCGTAGTGGGAGGACCACACAACAGATCTGTAGCCTAATAAACTGTATGGTTTCCTGAGTCGTAGTGGGAGGACCACACAACAGATCTGTAGCCTAAAAACTGCATGGTTTCCTGAGTCGTAGTGGGAGGACCACACAACAGATCTGTAGCCTAATAAACTGTATGGTTTCCTGAGTCGTAGTGGGAGGACCACACAACAGATCTGTAGCCTAATAAACTGCATGGTTTCCTGAGTCGTAGTGGGAGGACCACACAACAGATCTGTAGCCTAATAAACTGTATGGTTTCCTGAGTCGTAGTGGGAGGACCACACAACAGATCTGTAGCCTAATAAACTGCATTGTTTCCTGAGTCGTAGTGGGAGGACCACATAACAGATCTGTAGCCTAATAAACTGTATGGTTTCCTGAGTCGTAGTGGGAGGACCACACAACAGATCTGTAGCCTAATAAACTGTATGGTTTCCTGAGTTGTAGTGGGAGGACCACACAACAGATCTGTAGCCTAATAAACTGTATGGTTTCCTGAGTTGTAGTGGGAGGACCACACAACAGATCTGTAGCCTAATAAACTGTATGGTTTCCTGAGTCGTAGTGGGAGGACCACACAACAGATCTGTAGCCTAATAAACTGTATGGTTCGCTGAGTTGTAGTGGGAGGACCACACAACAGATCTGTAGCCTAATAAACTGTATGGTTTCCTGAGTCGTAGTGGGAGGACCACACAACAGATCTGTAGCCTAATAAACTGTATGGTTTCCTGAGTCGTAGTGGGAGGACCACACAACAGATCTGTAGCCTAATAAACTGTATGGTTTCCTGAGTCGTAGTGCGAAGACCACACAACAGATCTGTAGTCTAATAAACTGTATGGTTTCCTGAGTCGTAGTGGGAGGACCACACAACAGATCTGTAGCCTAATAAATTGCGTTGTTTCCTGAGTCGTAGTGGGAGGACCACATAACAGATCTGTAGCCTAATAAACTGTATGGTTTCCTGAGTCGTAGTGGGAGGACCACACAACAGATCTGTAGCCTAATAAACTGTATGGTTTCCTGAGTTGTATTGGGAGGACCACACAACAGATCTGTAGTCTAATAAACTGTATGGTTCCCTGAGTCGTAGTGGGAGGACCACAGAACAGATCTGTAGCCTAATAAACTGCATAGTTTCCTGAGTCGTAGTGGGAGGACCACACAACAGATCTGTAGCCTAATAAACTGTATGGTTTCCTGAGTCGTAGTGGGAGGACCACACAACAGATCTGTAGCCTAATAAACTGCATTTTTTCCTGAGTCGTAGTGGGAGGACCACATAACAGATCTGTAGCCTAATAAACTGTATGGTTTCCTGAGTCGTAGTGGGAGGACCACACAACAGATCTGTATCCTAATAAACTGTATGGTTTCCTGAGTCGTAGTGGGAGGACCACACAACAGATCTGTAGCCTAATAAACTGTATGGTTTCCTGAGTCGTAGTGGGAGGACCACACAACAGATCTGTAGCCTAATAAACTGTATGGTTTCCTGTGTCGTAGTGGTGGGAACCACACAACAGATCTGTAGCCTAATAAACTGTATGGTTTCCTGAGTCGTAGTGGGAGGACCACACAACAGATCTGTAGCCTAATAAACTGTATGGTTTCCTGAGTCGTAGTGGGAGGACCACACAACAGATCTGTAGCCTAAAAACTGCATGGTTTCCTGAGTCGTAGTGGGAGGACCACACAACAGATCTGTAGCCTAATAAACTGTATGGTTTCCTGAGTCGTAGTGGGAGGACCACACAACAGATCTGTAGCCTAATAAACTGTATGGTTTCCTGAGTCGTAGTGGGAGGACCACACAACAGATCTGTAGCCTAATTAACTGTATGGTTTCCTGTGTCGTAGTGGTGGGAACCACACAACAGATCTGTAACCTAATAAACTGTATGGTTTGTTGAGTCGTAGTGGGAGGACCACACAACAGATCTGTAGTCTAATAAACTGTATGGTTTCCTGAGTTGTAGTGGGAGGACCACACAACAGATCTGTAGCCTAATAAACTGTATGGTTTCCTGAGTCGTAGTGGGAGGACCACACAACAGATCTGTAGCCTAATAAACTGTATGGTTTCCTGAGTCGTAGTGGGAGGACCACACCACAGATCTGTAGCCTAATAAACTGTATGGTTTCCTGAGTTGTAGTGGGAGGACCACACAACAGATCTGTAGCCTAATAAACTGTATCGTTTCCTGAGTCGTAGTGGGAGGACCACACAACAGATCTGTAGCCTAATAAACTGTATGGTTTCCTGAGTCGTAGTGGGAGGACCACACAACAGATCTGTAGCCTAATAAACTGTATGGTTTCCTGAGTCGTAGTGGGAGGACCACACAACAGATCTGTAGCCTAATAAACTGCATGGTTTCCTGAGTCGTAGTGGGAGGACCACACAACAGATCTGTAGCCTAATAAACTGTATGGTTTCCTGAGTCGTAGTGGGAGGACCACACAACAGATCTGTAGCCTAATAAACTGCATTGTTTCCTGAGTCGTAGTGGGAGGACCACATAACAGATCTGTAGCCTAATAAACTGTATGGTTTCCTGAGTCGTAGTGGGAGGACCACACAACAGATCTGTAGCCTAATAAACTGTATGGTTTCCTGAGTTGTAGTGGGAGGACCACACAACAGATCTGTAGCCTAATAAACTGTATGGTTTCCTGAGTCGTAGTGGGAGGACCACACAACAGATCTGTAGCCTAATAAACTGTATGGTTTCCTGAGTCGTAGTGGGAGGACCACACAACAGATCTGTAGCCTAATAAACTGTATGGTTCGCTGAGTTGTAGTGGGAGGACCACACAACAGATCTGTAGCCTAATAAACTGTATGGTTTCCTGAGTCGTAGTGGGAGGACCACACAACAGATCTGTAGCCTAATAAACTGTATGGTTTCCTGAGTCGTAGTGGGAGGACCACACAACAGATCTGTAGCCTAATAAACTGTATGGTTTCCTGAGTCGTAGTGCGAAGACCACACAACAGATCTGTAGTCTAATAAACTGTATGGTTTCCTGAGTCGTAGTGGGAGGACCACACAACAGATCTGTAGCCTAATAAATTGCGTTGTTTCCTGAGTCGTAGTGGGAGGACCACATAACAGATCTGTAGCCTAATAAACTGTATGGTTTCCTGAGTCGTAGTGGGAGGACCACACAACAGATCTGTAGCCTAATAAACTGTATGGTTTCCTGAGTTGTATTGGGAGGACCACACAACAGATCTGTAGTCTAATAAACTGTATGGTTCCCTGAGTCGTAGTGGGAGGACCACAGAACAGATCTGTAGCCTAATAAACTGCATAGTTTCCTGAGTCGTAGTGGGAGGACCACACAACAGATCTGTAGCCTAATAAACTGTATGGTTTCCTGAGTCGTAGTGGGAGGACCACACAACAGATCTGTAGCCTAATAAACTGCATTTTTTCCTGAGTCGTAGTGGGAGGACCACATAACAGATCTGTAGCCTAATAAACTGTATGGTTTCCTGAGTCGTAGTGGGAGGACCACACAACAGATCTGTAGCCTAATAAACTGTATGGTTTCCTGAGTTGTAGTGGGAGGACCACACAACAGATCTGTAGCCTAATAAACTGTATGGTTTCCTGAGTCGTAGTGGGAGGACCACACAACAGATCTGTAGCCTAATAAACTGTATGGTTTCCTGAGTTGTAGTGGGAGGACCACACAACAGATCTGTAGCCTAATAAACTGTATGGTTTCCTGAGTCGTAGTGGGAGGACCACACAACAGATCTGTAGCCTAATAAACTGTATGGTTTCCTGAGTCGTAGTGGGAGGACCACACAACAGATCTGTAGCCTAATAAACTGTATGGTTTCCTGAGTCGTAGTGGGAGGACCACACAACAGATCTGTAGCCTAATAAACTGTATGGTTTCCTGAGTCGTAGTGGGAGGACCACACAACAGATCTGTATCCTAATAAACTGTATGGTTTCCTGAGTCGTAGTGGGAGGACCACACAACAGATCTGTAGCCTAATAAACTGTATGGTTTCCTGAGTCGTAGTGGGAGGACCACACAACAGATCTGTAGCCTAATAAACTGTATGGTTTCCTGAGTCGTAGTGGGAGGACCACACAACAGATCTGTAGCCTAATAAACTGTATGGTTTCCTGTGTCGTAGTGGTGGGAACCACACAACAGATCTGTAGCCTAATAAACTGTATGGTTTCCTGAGTCGTAGTGGGAGGACCACACAACAGATCTGTAGCCTAATAAACTGTATGGTTTCCTGAGTCGTAGTGGGAGGACCACACAACAGATCTGTAGCCTAAAAACTGCATGGTTTCCTGAGTCGTAGTGGGAGGACCACACAACAGATCTGTAGCCTAATAAACTGTATGGTTTCCTGAGTCGTAGTGGGAGGACCACACAACAGATCTGTAGCCTAATAAACTGTATGGTTTCCTGAGTCGTAGTGGGAGGACCACACAACAGATCTGTAGCCTAATTAACTGTATGGTTTCCTGTGTCGTAGTGGTGGGAACCACACAACAGATCTGTAACCTAATAAACTGTATGGTTTGTTGAGTCGTAGTGGGAGGACCACACAACAGATCTGTAGTCTAATAAACTGTATGGTTTCCTGAGTTGTAGTGGGAGGACCACACAACAGATCTGTAGCCTAATAAACTGTATGGTTTCCTGAGTCGTAGTGGGAGGACCACACAACAGATCTGTAGCCTAATAAACTGTATGGTTTCCTGAGTCGTAGTGGGAGGACCACACCACAGATCTGTAGCCTAATAAACTGTATGGTTTCCTGAGTTGTAGTGGGAGGACCACACAACAGATCTGTAGCCTAATAAACTGTATCGTTTCCTGAGTCGTAGTGGGAGGACCACACAACAGATCTGTAGCCTAATAAACTGTATGGTTTCCTGAGTCGTAGTGGGAGGACCACACAACAGATCTGTAGCCTAATAAACTGTATGGTTTCCTGAGTCGTAGTGGGAGGACCACACCACAGATCTGTAGCCTAATCAACTGTATGGTTTCCTGAGTCGTAGTGGGAGGACCACACAACAGATCTGTAGCCTAATATACTGCATGGTTTCCTGAGTCGTAGTGGGAGGACCACACAACAGATCTGTAGCCTAATAAACTGTATGGTTTCCTGAGTCGTAGTGGGAGGACCACACAACAGATCTGTAGCCTAAAAACTGCATGGTTTCCTGAGTCGTAGTGGGAGGACCACACAACAGATCTGTAGCCTAATAAACTGTATGGTTTCCTGAGTCGTAGTGGGAGGACCACACAACAAATCTGTAGCCTAATAAACTGTATGGTTTCCTGAGTCGTAGTGGGAGGACCACACAACAGATCTGTAGCCTAATAAACTGTATGGTTTCCTGTGTCGTAGTGGTGGGAACCACACAACAGATCTGTAACCTAATAAACTGTATGGTTTGTTGAGTCGTAGTGGGAGGACCACACAACAGATCTGTAGTCTAATAAACTGTATGGTTTCCTGAGTTGTAGTGGGAGGACCACACAACAGATCTGTAGCCTAATAAACTGTATGGTTTCCTGAGTCGTAGTGGGAGGACCACACAACAGATCTGTAGCCTAATAAACTGTATGGTTTCCTGAGTCGTAGTGGGAGGACCACACAACAGATCTGTAGCCTAATAAACTGTATGGTTTCCTGAGTCGTAGTGGGAGGACCACACAACAGATCTGTAGCCTAATAAACTGTATGGTTTCCTGAGTCGTAGTGGGAGGACCACACAACAGATCTGTAGCCTAATAAACTATATGGTTTCCTGAGTCGTAGTGGGAAGACCACACAACAGATCTGTAGCCTAATAAACTGTATGGTTTCCTGAGTCGTAGTGGGAGGACCACACAACAGATCTGTAGTCTAATAAACTGTATGGTTTCCTGAGTCGTAGGGGGAGGACCACACCACAGATCTGTAGCCTAATAAACTGTATGGTTTCCTGAGTTGTAGTGGGAGGACCACACAACAGATCTGTAGCCTAATAAACTGTATGGTTTCCTGAGTCGTAGTGGGAGGACCACACAACAGATCTGTAGCCTAATAAACTGTATGGTTTCCTGAGTCGTAGTGGGAGGACCACACAACAGATCTGTAGCCTAATAAACTGTATGGTTTCCTGAGTTGTAGTGGGAGGACCACACAACAGATCTGTAGCCTAATAAACTGTATGGTTTCCTGAGTCGTAGTGGGAGGACCACACAACAGATCTGTATCCTAATAAACTGTATGGTTTCCTGAGTCGTAGTGGGAGGACCACACAACAGATCTGTAGCTTAATAAACTGTATGGTTTCCTGAGTCGTAGTGGGAGGACCACACCACAGATCTGTAGCCTAATAAACTGTATGGTTTCCTGAGTCGTAGTGGGAGGACCACACCACAGATCTGTAGCCTAATCAACTGTATGGTTTCCTGAGTCGTAGTGGGAGGACCACACAACAGATCTGTAGCCTAATAAACTGCATGGTTTCCTGAGTCGTAGTGGGAGGACCACACAACAGATCTGTAGCCTAATAAACTGCATGGTTTCCTGAGTCGTAGTGGGAGGACCACACAACAGATCTGTAGCCTAATAAACTGCATGGTTTCCTGAGTCGTAGTGGGAGGACCACACAACAGATCTGTAGCCTAATAAACTGTATGGTTTCCTGAGTCGTAGTGGGAGGACCACACAACAGATCTGTAGCCTAAAAACTGCATGGTTTCCTGAGTCGTAGTGGGAGGACCACACAACAGATCTGTAGCCTAATAAACTGTATGGTTTCCTGAGTCGTAGTGGGAGGACCACACAACAGATCTGTAGCCTAATAAACTGTATGGTTTCCTGAGTCGTAGTGGGAGGACCACACAACAGATCTGTAGCCTAATAAACTGTATGGTTTCCTGTGTCGTAGTGGTGGGAACCACACAACAGATCTGTAACCTAATAAACTGTATGGTTTGTTGAGTCGTAGTGGGAGGACCACACAACAGATCTGTAGTCTAATAAACTGTATGGTTTCCTGAGTTGTAGTGGGAGGACCACACAACAGATCTGTAGCCTAATAAACTGTATGGTTTCCTGAGTCGTAGTGGGAGGACCACACAACAGATCTGTAGCCTAATAAACTGTATGGTTTCCTGAGTCGTAGTGGGAGGACCACACAACAGATCTGTAGCCTAATAAACTGCATGGTTTCCTGAGTCGTAGGTGGAGGACCACACAACAGATCTGTAGCCTAATAAACTGCATGGTTTCCTGAGTCGTAGTGGGAGGACCACACAACAGATCTGTAGCCTAATAAACTGCATGGTTTCCTGAGTCGTAGTGGGAGGACCACACAACAGATCTGTAGCCTAATAAACTGTATGGTTTCCTGAGTCGTAGTGGGAGGACCACACAACAGATCTGTAGCCTAAAAACTGCATGGTTTCCTGAGTCGTAGTGGGAGGACCACACAACAGATCTGTAGCCTAATAAACTGTATGGTTTCCTGAGTCGTAGTGGGAGGACCACACAACAGATCTGTAGCCTAATAAACTGTATGGTTTCCTGTGTCGTAGTGGTGGGAACCACACAACAGATCTGTAACCTAATAAACTGTATGGTTTGTTGAGTCGTAGTGGGAGGACCACACAACAGATCTGTAGTCTAATAAACTGTATGGTTTCCTGAGTTGTAGTGGGAGGACCACACAACAGATCTGTAGCCTAATAAACTGTATGGTTTCCTGAGTCGTAGTGGGAGGACCACACAACAGATCTGTAGCCTAATAAACTGTATGGTTTCCTGAGTCGTAGTGGGAGGACCACACAACAGATCTGTAGCCTAATAAACTGTATGGTTTCCTGAGTTGTAGTGGGAGGACCACACAACAGATCTGTAGCCTAATAAACTGTCTGGTTTCCTGAGTCGTAGTGGGAGGACCACACAACAGATCTGTAGCCTAATAAACTGTATGGTTTCCTGAGTCGTAGTGGGAGGACCACACAACAGATCTGTAGCCTAATAAACTGTATGGTTTCCTGAGTCGTAGTGGGAGGACCACACAACAGATCTGTAGCCTAATAAACTGTATGGTTTCCTGAGTCGTAGTGGGAGGACCACACAACAGATCTGTAGCCTAATAAACTGCATGGTTTCCTGAGTCGTAGTGGGAGGACCACACAACAGATCTGTAGCCTAATAAACTGCATGGTTTCCTGAGTCGTAGTGGGAGGACCACACAACAGATCTGTAGCCTAATAAACTGTATGGTTTCCTGAGTCGTAGTGGGAGGACCACACAACAGATCTGTAGCCTAAAAACTGCATGGTTTCCTGAGTCGTAGTGGGAGGACCACACAACAGATCTGTAGCCTAATAAACTGTATGGTTTCCTGAGTCGTAGTGGGAGGACCACACAACAGATCTGTAGCCTAATAAACTGTATGGTTTCCTGTGTCGTAGTGGTGGGAACCACACAACAGATCTGTAACCTAATAAACTGTATGGTTTGTTGAGTCGTAGTGGGAGGACCACACAACAGATCTGTAGTCTAATAAACTGTATGGTTTCCTGAGTTGTAGTGGGAGGACCACACAACAGATCTGTAGCCTAATAAACTGTATGGTTTCCTGAGTCGTAGTGGGAGGACCACACAACAGATCTGTAGCCTAATAAACTGTATGGTTTCCTGAGTCGTAGTGGGAGGACCACACAACAGATCTGTAGCCTAATAAACTGTATGGTTTCCTGAGTTGTAGTGGGAGGACCACACAACAGATCTGTAGCCTAATAAACTGTCTGGTTTCCTGAGTCGTAGTGGGAGGACCACACAACAGATCTGTAGCCTAATAAACTGTATGGTTTCCTGAGTCGTAGTGGGAGGACCACACAACAGATCTGTAGCCTAATAAACTGTATGGTTTCCTGAGTCGTAGTGGGAGGACCACACAACAGATCTGTAGCCTAATAAACTGTATGGTTTCCTGAGTCGTAGTGGGAGGACCACACAACAGATCTGTAGCCTAATAAACTGTATGGTTTCCTGTGTCGTAGTGGTGGGAACCACACAACAGATCTGTAACCTAATAAACTGTATGGTTTGTTGAGTCGTAGTGGGAGGACCACACAACAGATCTGTAGTCTAATAAACTGTATGGTTTCCTGAGTTGTAGTGGGAGGACCACACAACAGATCTGTAGCCTAATAAACTGTATGGTTTCCTGAGTCGTAGTGGGAGGACCACACAACAGATCTGTAGCCTAATAAACTGTATGGTTTCCTGAGTCGTAGTGGGAGGACCACACCACAGATCTGTAGCCTAATCAACTGTATGGTTTCCTGAGTCGTAGTGGGAGGACCACACAACAGATCTGTAGCCTAATAAACTGCATGGTTTCCTGAGTCGTAGTGGGAGGACCACACAACAGATCTGTAGCCTAATAAACTGCATGGTTTCCTGAGTCGTAGTGGGAGGACCACACAACAGATCTGTAGCCTAATAAACTGCATGGTTTCCTGAGTCGTAGTGGGAGGACCACACAACAGATCTGTAGCCTAATAAACTGTATGGTTTCCTGAGTCGTAGTGGGAGGACCACACAACAGATCTGTAGCCTAAAAACTGCATGGTTTCCTGAGTCGTAGTGGGAGGACCACACAACAGATCTGTAGCCTAATAAACTGTATGGTTTCCTGAGTCGTAGTGGGAGGACCACACAACAGATCTGTAGCCTAATAAACTGTATGGTTTCCTGAGTCGTAGTGGGAGGACCACACAACAGATCTGTAGCCTAATAAACTGTATGGTTTCCTGTGTCGTAGCGGTGGGAACCACACAACAGATCTGTAACCTAATAAACTGTATGGTTTGTTGAGTCGTAGTGGGAGGACCACACAACAGATCTGTAGTCTAATAAACTGTATGGTTTCCTGAGTTGTAGTGGGAGGACCACACAACAGATCTGTAGCCTAATAAACTGTATGGTTTCCTGAGTCGTAGTGGGAGGACCACACAACAGATCTGTAGCCTAATAAACTGTATGGTTTCCTGAGTCGTAGTGGGAGGACCACACAACAGATCTGTAGCCTAATAAACTGTATGGTTTCCTGAGTCGTAGTGGGAGGACCACACAACAGATCTGTAGCCTAATAAACTGTATGGTTTCCTGAGTCGTAGTGGGAGGACCACATAACAGATCTGTAGCCTAATAAACTGTATGGTTTCCTGAGTCGTAGTGGGAGGACCACACAACAGATCTGTAGCCTAATAAACTGTATGGTTTCCTGAGTCGTAGTGGGAGGACCACACAACAGATCTGTAGCCTAATAAACTGTATGGTTTCCTGAGTCGTAGTGGGAGGACCACACAACAGATCTGTAGCCTAATAAACTATATGGTTTCCTGAGTCGTAGTGGGAAGACCACACAACAGATCTGTAGCCTAATAAACTGTATGGTTTCCTGAGTCGTAGTGGGAGGACCACACAACAGATCTGTAGTCTAATAAACTGTATGGTTTCCTGAGTCGTAGGGGGAGGACCACACCACAGATCTGTAGCCTAATAAACTGTATGGTTTCCTGAGTCGTAGTGGGAGGACCACACAACAGATCTGTAGCCTAATAAACTGTATGGTTTCCTGAGTCGTAGTGGGAGGACCACACAACAGATCTGTAGCCTAATAAACTGTATGGTTTCCTGAGTCGTAGTGGGAGGACCACACAACAGATCTGTAGCCTAATAAACTGTATGGTTTCCTGAGTTGTAGTGGGAGGACCACACAACAGATCTGTAGCCTAATAAACTGTATGGTTTCCTGAGTCGTAGTGGGAGGACCACACAACAGATCTGTATCCTAATAAACTGTATGGTTTCCTGAGTCGTAGTGGGAGGACCACACAACAGATCTGTAGCCTAATAAACTGTATGGTTTCCTGAGTCGTAGTGGGAGGACCACACCACAGATCTGTAGCCTAATAAACTGTATGGTTTCCTGAGTCGT